>NC_053394.1:93074634-93390510 GCF_905171765.1 Bufo bufo
TAGTTTGAATGACCCTACACAATCTATTAGCCAAAACTTTGGCCAGAATTTTCACATCTACAGTCAGGAGTGAGATGGGCCTATATGAGTCCACTAGTGAAGGGTCTTTACCTGGCTTAGGTATCACCACAACTATTGCTTCTCTCATGGAACAAGGCAATCTACCTTTGCGGTATGCATCTTTAAAGACCGTTAAAAGATGTGGAAGTAGTAACTCCCCATGCTTTTTATAGAATTCCCCAGGAAGACCATCCCCACCAGGTGCTTTTTCATTGGGTATGGAATTCAACGCCATCTCCAATTCTTCCAGGGTTATGTCCTCCTCAAGAAGTGAGCTATTCTCCATAGATAAGGCAGGGATATTAATTCTCTCAAGGTAACCAGCTCTATCGGAGTCAGTAGTGACTAGTCTGGACCTATACACCTCCCTAAAGTGAGCGTAAAATTCTCCCAGGATATTTTCGTCTCCTGTTACTAGTTGTCCACCAGTTCCTCTGAGCGAGGCTATGCAGGAAGGACCATTTTGTGCTTTAGTCACTGTAGCTAACAGGTGTCCCACACTTTCCCCTTCAGCAAAATATCTCTGAGTCATAAATAGACGTTTATCGTCTGCTCTAGTCTGTATGTGTTCCCTCAAAAGCTTCTGGGCTTCCTTCCACTGTGTTTCATTAGGCAATGTGGGTTGTTCTATATACCTGGCTTCTAGTTGCGTAACTCTATCTGATAGCTCCCTGTCCAGAAGACGACTCTTAGATTTCCTAACACTAATGCGCTTAAAGTACAACCCTCTGACATACGCCTTCAGGGTATCCCACACCACAGCCCCTGATGTCGAGCCTATATTAATAGACAAAAAATCAGTAATAGCTTTAGAGATATCAGTTCCTGTATCCACTATTGATAACCAGAATGGGTTTAAACGCCAGATGGGTCTAGGAGCACATATGTGTCTCCCCACTTCCAAAGTAATCAATAGTGGGGAATGATCAGATAAACTACGGGGCAAATATGAGATCTCCTTTGTTAGGGCTACCAATGATAAGGATCCAATTGCTAAATCTATTCTGGACAAGGAGCTGTGCGATGCTGAATAACATGAATACTGACGCCGATTAGGGTATATGGTCCTCCATATGTCACATAGATCCACCTCCAACATCAATCTCGCCAGAGAGGTAGGAGCGGCAGTATATGTTCCCGACCCATTATGGAATTTATCCAAAAGGCCATTAAGATAGGTATTGAAGTCACCTACAATTAATATAGGGATTAGCGGAAATTTAGATGTAAAAGTAATAATCAGCTTCATAATTTCAGCTGAATATGGAGGGGGAACATACACCGCCACTAAAATAATCCTAAACTGAAAGATATGACATTCTATGCATATAAATCTTCCATCATCATCAATATATGATTCCTGGGCACTAAACGGAATAGCTCTATGCACTAAAATGCTAACACCTCTGGCATGTGTGGAGTATGTAGAGTGGAATTCACACCCCACCCATGCTTTATGTGCTAAATGTGACTTATCAGCAGTCAAGTGGGTTCAGATAAACATACAATAGCTGGCTGTACATCCCTCATAGCATGGAAAATAGCTGATCGTTTAGATGCCAAGGACATTCCTCTCACATTCCATGCAAGAATATTAACGGAAGACATTATGGTAACTCATAAGCAGATACAGATTTCGGTGCCGACCACCCCATAAGAATCTCCCACTGGTAATAATACTGAAGATAGAACCTGCCCTTACATCCCCCCCTCCCAACTGTCCCCAAACTACCCTAAAGATTCTGCTATTCATGAACCCAATAAACAGGGGTACACCATAAACATTTAAAGTGAACCTAACCGTCATGGGTTTAACAATAAAGGCACAGGTGATAAAGCAAGTGCCTAAATAGTATATGCGCTACAACCTGGATGCACAAATGTGTTGGCTCACCCAACCTCCCTCCCAACCGCATATTAACCCATACAGTGTGAAATAGAACCAATGAAAAGCCAGCATATAGAACCTCCCTTCTCAGGAAAACATAGAATAATCCCACAATACTATATCTGGCACTGCGGGGTGTCAATCAAAAGACACTAGTAAAACAAGAACAGTTCCAGCAAAGATATCACCGTCCCTTCAGGTGTTGTTGCCACGCCGATCATTTTCATGAGTGTCCAGCCATTGACATGCCTCAGACGGATCTTCAAACATGTGCGTGGATCCATTCGCCACCACCCGAAGCTTTGCCGGATATAACATGGAGTAAGGCCACTGCAATGATCTCAATCTTTTCTTTACTTCTAAAAATTTTGCTCTCCTCTTCTGCATTTCGGCAGAAAAGTCCGGGAACATAAGAATTCGGCTATCACCAATTTGAATGTCAGGGTTGTCCCTGGCTGCTTTAAGTATGGCGTCCCGGTCCCTGTAGTGTAGGACCTTAATCAGGAGAGGTCTCGGAGGCGCACCCGGAGGCGGCGGGCGAAATGGCACCCGATGTGCTCGTTCTATTGCAAAGAGTGGGGATAACTTTTCTTTCCCAATAGTGTCCACCAGCCACTTTTCCATAAATGAGACAGGATCTGAACCCTCAGTGCGCTCCGGTATTCCAATAAATCGCACATTATTCCGTCTCAGACAGTTTTCCAAGTCATCAGACTTTGATATAAGTAGGGATACGTTATATATAACACGCTGTAAGTCCCTTTTAACAGGCGGTAGCTGGTCCTTTATGTCACTAACGCGACCCTCCAACTCCCCCACTCTTTCTTTAAACTGTCGCATGTCTTGCCTTATCAATAAAACTTCCTCCTTAAGGCCTCCCATATTGGCATTTAGAGACGTGAGGGCTGTACTGCATTGTGCCACCATATTATACACGTCTGCAATAGTGGGTTCGGAAATGGGCGCCGGTTCTGGCGGCAACTCTGGACCCACCTTCAGCCTTGCTACAGATGCATATGAGGCCGCTTCCAGGGGCTCCGCTCCCCCAGCCTCATCAGACATCCCAGCATCAGGCTCCGAGTCATTCGCTGCAGCTGCCGGGGTGCGGGCAAACTTCCCCAGCTTCGCCGCCACATCGGAAAGTTTAGTAGTTTGCACGGCACCATTTTGTTTGGTCGGAGTGTCCGTGCCACCGTCTTTGCTCTCCTTCTCCCTCTGCTTTTGACGGGTCATATCGTGACCGGAGTAACCCCTATCGTCCAGGGAGGCTTCAGATCAAAGTCGGTCCCCTCTGAGGTCAGGTAGGAAGCGGGTAAGCGATTAAATGCAGGATACTGTCCAGGAGCTCAGCGCCATGCGTCTCTCTACATCGGCGGTTAGGCCACGCCCCCCCAAATTAAGAGGTTTTTGTATATTTTTTAGCCTACACCTTTCCTTCTGAACTGTTCTAGTCCCACCTTCCATTCCTCCCCTAGTTCAAATACCTGGCCCCAGGGCTCTATTTGTACTATCTTCCCCTCCTATAACATAATTACCCTCCCCCCAGTCTCTAGTTTAAACACTCCTACAACCTTCTAGCCATCCTCTCCCCCAAAACAGATGCCCCTTACTCATTGAGGTGCAGCCCGTCCCTACAAAAGAGCCTGTAGCCGACAGAGAAGTCATCCCAGTTCTCCAGGAACCCAAACCCCTGCTTCCTACACAAGTTCTTGAGCCACTTGTTAATCTCCCTAATCTCCCGCTGCCTTTCTTGTGTGGCTCGTGGTACAGGTAGTATTTTGGAAAACACTACCTTTGAGGTCCTTGCCCTAGGCTTGTGACCTAAATCCCTAAAATAATTTTTAAGAACGCTCCACCTACCTCTAACTTTGTCATTTATTCCAATATGGACCATGACTACTGGATCTTCTCCAGCCCCTCCCAGTAATCTGTCAACCCGATCTGCGATGTGTGGAACTCGAGCGCCAGGAAGACAACACATCGTTCGACGAGTCCGGTCTTTGTGACAGATCAACCTATCTGTACCCTTAATAATTGAGTCTCCAACTACCAGCACCTGTCTGGCCTGCCCTACTCTCCTGGTCCCCTGCTTACTGGAGCTGACATTCTACTGACTGGCAGAAGAAGTGTCCGGCTGCAGCAGTTCTTTCCCTGGACTGACATCCCCCTCATCTGCCAACCGTGTAACTTGTTGGGGTGTGTCAGATCAGGGCTAGCCTCTTCCCTCTATCCTGCTTGTTAACTGTTATCCAGCTAGCTATCTCACTTTCCTGCGCCTTCTTGCTACCACCCTCTTCCACATCTACCCCATAGAGTGCCTACTCAGTGAGCAGCAAACTCTGTTCCAAATTGCCAACTCTTCTCAGTGTTAAAACTCGCCAGGTTAGATACACGATGTGCGATTCCAAAAGGGCAATTTGCTCACATTTTGAACAAAGATATGCACCCTCAAATGACTGTTCCAGGACAGCATACATTAGACAAGATGTGCACTGGACTGCGCTGTCAATAATGGAACACATACTAAGGGCTTTTTCACACGACCGTATGTATTTTGCAGTCTGCAAAAAACATAAATGTCTGTGTGCATTCCGTATTTTGCGGAATGGAACAGCTGGCCCCTAATAGAACAGTCCTATCCTTGTCCGTAATGTGGACAATAATAGGACATGTTCTATTTTTTGGCGGAACGGAAATACGGACATACGGAATGCACACTGAGTACCTTCAGGTTTTTTTGCGGACCCATTGAAATGAATGGTTCCGTATACAGTCCGCAAAAAAAACGGAACGGGCACGGAAAGAAAATAAGTTCGTGTGCATGAGCCCTAAATGGGGATTACGCAAGAAAAGAGAAAAATACAATACAGTGCAGTGATAAGAAACTGATTTACTGTAGTCCCCTCCTAAAGTCCCCGAACCTAAAGTCACGTAATCTAAAGTCACACACTTAATACAAACACACACTTGATATCAAACACGCGAACACTCACATTGTTTGCCTGCAGCTCCCAAACAGTTTCAAACCAGACAGCTTTTTTTCTCTGGATTGACATCAGCTAAAAGAAATGCCTCAAAACAGCATCATTTAACGCCCAGAGGGCACCATAGCCACTGGCTAAAGTCTGCAACCGACGATAATGCTGATTGCGAACTTCTAACCCTTTAGATGCTGTGGTCAAACGTGTGCTCCGGCTTCCCCTGGCAAATATCGGGGGAGCTGGATGCATTGTGGGGCAGCTTCAGTCTTCCAGAAAAAACTGAAGCTGCCACACATTAGTTCCTATGGAGCGCCTTCCTATGAAGAGTCTCATACACTCCAACGTTTCATTACTGGTTTTGGCTCACAATAACTGATGGAAATAACTGACCAAATAACTGAAGTGTGAACTCAGCCTTAGTTGCCCATAGCAACCAATCAGATTCCAACTTCAATTTTCCAAAGGAGCTCTAAAAAATGAATAGTGAAATCTGATTGGTTGCTATGGGCAACTGAGACAGTTTTTCTTGACATCAGTTTTTATAAATCTCCCTCACTGTGATCTAGTAAATGTCCACCTTTTAACAGTATACCATGTTTAGATGCTGAATAAATCCTTTACATATCACTGCAGTGGTCAGGGCTTGTTTTTTTTCTGTCTTAAAGGGGTTGTCTGTGAAGGATATTTAAAGATTACCTTCCACCCCTCCTGACATGCCTGTTTTAATAGCGTCATGCATTCCCCATGTAATAACAATTCTGTAACACCTATTCTTATGACTCTATGATGTACCATTCCTTTATTATTTCTACTAGAACTTATGAATTAATTGCTAGCAGTCTGCAGTAAGGGTAGAGAGGGGAGGTAACCAGTTGGGGGCGTGTACCTGCACAGTCTGAAAATTGGAGCACTGATTGAGTAGAGTGAGTCTGTGCAGGTACACGCCCCCAACTGGTTACCTCCCCTCTGTACCCTTACTGCAGACTGCTAGCAATTCATTCAGAACTTCTACTAGAAATAATAAAGGAATGGCACATTACAGGGCCATAAGAATAGATGCTCCAGAATTGTTATTACATGGGGAATGCATGAAGCTATTAAAAACGGTGTGTCAGGAGTGGTGACAGACAGGTCCTCTTTAACCTCAATAATCTCCTGGCCCTTCCAACGCTTACCTGGTCCCCGCTGGTCTCTGCCTCCTGACCCAGACTTGGCACATAGTAAATGCCTGGAGATGCCTGCTCAGCCAATCACTGATTGTCGCTGGTGGCCAAGGAAAAGCATCCAAGACATAGAGCCTCAAGCCCACATGAGAGAAGTCTGAAACTAGAAGCAGGTAGCAAATTAAATATTCAGGGGTTTGAAAATGCATTGAAGATGAAATTTGCAGCCTGTAAATAAATGCAACATTTTTTTATTTTTACTCAACATAAGTAACATTATTTAAAATTCATATTTTTTTCTATGTTAAAGGTGTACGTAGCCTTTAAGTGATTGAAAGGTGATCCATGGATCAGCAAAAGCGAAGCTCTGACTGAACAGAGTCCCTGCAGGGTACATAGGGGGATGGCTCTGTGACCAGGTGAAGAGAGGGGGGCTTTCTGATAACATCCACTGGAAGACTTAAAGGGAATGTGTCATTAGAAAATGACATATTTTTTAAATCATCAGACTAACCTGATTTGTTTTTATGAGGAGGTGAGTAGTAGCCTGGACAGAGGGGCGGCTGTGGATGTAGTGTATCTGGATTTTGCAAAGGCTTTTGATACTGTCCCTTATAGACGTTTAATAGGTAAAGTAAGGTCTATAGGCTTGGAAAGTATAGTTTGTAATTGGATTGTAAACTGGCTGAAGGATCGTGTCCAGAGAGTTGTGGTCAATGATTCCTATTCAGAATGGTCCCGGGTTATAAGTGATGTACCCCAAGGTTCAGTGCTGGGTCCTCTATTATTTTATTTATTTACTAATGATATCGAGGACGAGATTAATAGCACCATTTCTATTTGTGCAGATGACACTAAGCTGTGTAGTACTGTACGGTCTATGGAAGATGTCCATAAACTACAAGCTGACTTGAACACTCTGAGTGAATGGGCATCAACTTGGCAAATTCAATGTGGAGAAATGTAAAGTTATGCATCTTGGTAGTAATAATCTCTGTGCTTCATATGTCCTAGGTGATGTAACACTGGGAGAGTCACTTATAGAGAAGGGTTTGGGTGCCCTTGTGGATGGTAGATTAAATTACAGCATACAATGTCAATCAGCTGCTTCTAAGGCCACCAGGATATTCTCATGCATTAAACGAGGCATGGACCCGTGGGGCAGGGATGTAATATTACCACTTTACAAAGTGTTGGTGCGGTCTCATCTGGAATATGCAGTTCAGTTCTGGGCACCAGTCCATAGAAAGGACGCGCTGCAGCTAGAAATAGTACAGAGGAGAGCGACTAAACTGATAAGGGGCATGGAGGGTCTTAGTTATGAAAAAAGATGAAAATTTTCCATGTTAATATCTATAATTAAACAAAAAACATAAAATCCTACAGTTTTTGCACTGGCCACTAAGCCTAATAATAGGTGCCACCTTACTGCAGTTATCTGCTTGTCTGTCATTCTCAACCTGCCTGTAATGATATCACCTCTGTGTGTAGATAAATCAGGATCCACCATTCACAATAGGTGATTGTCAGAGCTCATCTCTTCTTTCCTTGTACAATGACCTCTGCACAGAGCATGCCTAGAAAACTCTCCCATGGAAGTCAATAGAGTCCCCTCCTGACCGTTGTGTCTATGGACCATGTGGCTGCCATAAAGCAACTTTCTTAATGCTTTCTAAATGCTGTTAAGGGAATAATCATGTTCAGGAAATAGAATAAATTAATCTGCAATCAGAAAATCAGATTAGAAAAAATGAATGAATAATGAATACCAGCAGCAGGAGAAAGCAGAACTCTGTCCCCACCTGGAACTTGGAGAAGCTGAAAGAGTCCCCTGCAGATCTCTGGGCTGATGAGTGGCTGATGCAGCTTCATGTATCGGAGTGGAGGGGGAAGGACTGCGTCAGCTATGGTAATGGGATGTGTGAGAGGGTCAGGATCCTGTGTGATATTACTTAGGTTTTGTGTACTATAGTTTGTGTACTAAATAAGGGTTACAAGGGCGAGGGGGTTTATAGGCCCGGTTTTGTGGTAGTGTGGGCTTTTGGTATAAACTCTGTGTTCTGTGGGTGTAAAGGTTTGTTCACAATGCATGTTTTTTGCAACAAAAAAAATCATTAACGTACAGTATATGGGGAATGTTGCAGATTAAAAATTCCACATTATTTCCATTTACCTACTGTGGATCATTTGTGCAGAAATGTCAGATAGCACCTGGATTTGAGATTATCTCTCCATTAAAATCAGCAATCGAACAATCGTATCTCTCCATTCTGAATATCATACTGGGTGTCAGCTTCTAAGCAATGTGAGAAAAATGTGTGATTAACCCATAAAAATGAGCTTTTATTCTCTAAACCAGGGGTACACCATATTTTCTGGTTGAGGGCCACATTGTCAGACTGAAGCAATCCCAAAGGCTGGAAATAAAACTTAAAAGGGGCATTACCAACTAATATTCTGTATTTATGGCATATTGTATGCCCTAAACTTCTGGTTACACTTCTAAGACTACCTAATGAGAGAATATATGAAAAATACATGTGAACAGCCACAAGGCAGGTTGTGCACCCCTGCTATAAACAATACATTTTTCCTTTTGAAACATAGAAACATAGAATGTGTCGGCAGATAAGAACCATTTGGCCCATCCAGTCTGCCCAATATACTGAATACTATGGATAGCCCCCGGCCCTATCTTATATGAAGGATGGCCTTATGCCTATGCATGCTTAAACTCCTTCACTGTATTTGCAGCTACCACTTCTGCAGGAAGGCTATTCCATGCATCCACTACTCTCTCAGTAAAATAATACTTCCTGATATTACTTTTAAACCTTTGCCCCTCTAATTTAAAACTGTGTCCTCTTGTAGCAGTTTTTCTTCTTTTAAATATTCTCTCCTCTTTTACCTTGTTGATTCCCTTTATGTATTTAGCAGTTTCTATCATATCCCCTCTGTCTCGTCTTTCTTCCAAGCTATACATGTTAAGGTCCTTTATTCTTTCCTGGTAAGTTTTATCCTGCAATCCATGTACCAGTTTAGTAGCTCTTCTCTGAACTCTCTCCAAAGTATCAATATCCTTCTGGAGATATGGCCTCCAGTACTGAGCACAATACTCCAAATGAGGTCTTACTAGTGCTCTGTAGAGCGGCATGAGCACCTCCCTCTGTCTACTGGTAATGCCTCTCCCTATACACCCAAGCATTCTGCTAGCATTTCCTGCTGCTCTATGACATTGTCTGCCTTCCTTTAAGTCTTCTGAAATAATGACCCCTAAATCCCTTTCCTCAGATACTTGAGTTTGAGATGTGGCATTACCACTAGTCTACTGTGGAAAAGATGGAAAGATATCAAACATATAGGCACCAGAACATGCTTTTGATCCATATAAATCTATTGATTTGTGTAAAAAACAGGTTACGGCAGGGGCGTAGCTAGAAATGCATGGGCCCCATAGCAAAAAAAATTTATGGGCCCCCCCCCCTGTGCCATCCACAGATCCCCCTCCCCTAAATAGTGCCATCAACAGATCCCCCTCCCCTAAATAGTGCCATCCACAGATCCCCCTCCCCTAAACAGTGCCATCCACAGATCCCCCTCCCCTAAATAGTGCCATCAACAGACCCCCTCCCCTAAATAGTGCCATCCACAGATCCCCCTCCCCTAAATAGTGCCATCCACAGATCCCCCTCCCCTAAATAGTGCCATCCACAGATCCCCCTCCCCTAAACAGTGCCATCCACAGATCCCCCTCCCCTAAATAGTGCCATCAACAGATCCCCCTCCCCTAAATAGTGCCATCCACAGATCCCCCTCCCCTAAATAGTGCCATCTACAGATCCCCCTCCCCTAAATAGTGCCATCCACAGATCCTGGCTGCCTGTGTGTAGTGTCTGTGTGTGTTAATAAAAAAAATAAAAATAATGAATGTGGTCCGAACGGACCCCCAGTGGCGTAGGGCCCCATAGCCACTGCTATGGTTGCTATGGCGATCCCTACGCCACTGGGTTACAGCATTCTTTTTAGGTTACTTTCATTGCCTATGAATATTCTCAGTATTAACATATAACATTACTCTGCTTTTGTAGCTCTAAGTGATGCTGGTTTTAATTTTTGAGCTTTTATCTTTTTTAGCCTTTTAAGGTTTTCAATGCAGCTGGAAGAAGCTAGATTAATTTAATGACATTCGTCATCCGACAAGCTGCGTGTCTTGTGCCAAAACTTTTCGCTGAGGAGCGTAAACACTGAAGCCTCTGATATGACCTGCACAGTTTTCATATTTTCAGCTCTTTATGTACAAGTTAGAACAAATTATTCTACTTAAATATTCAAATTCACAGATGGGATTCAACATTTTAACAAATAGTTTCCTACCATGACAAGTGAGAGGATGCAGATTGTTTCTTCTAGTGGGCGGCATAGCTGGACCAAAACTCTGGGACCAACTCCTGACCATAGAGACTACATCAGAAGACTACAAAAGGGGAAGTCAAACTCCAATTCTGATGAGCGAAAAAGGGGAGGGAATCAGAAGAGCACTTGGGGCCTATGTAATGGTGCAGCAACATAGAGACTTCTCCCTGGCCATCTTGTTGCCCTTCAGTATCCTCTAGTAGGGAGCTGAGGTGCTGTAAGGTGCACTGCCGCTACACAGTGGATGGAGCTTTCTGCCTCCGACATCATCACTATGTTGTTTACAGCACTGGCAGCAGCCACAAACAGATGATCATGGGGTGTCAGGTGTCGGACTCTAACCAATCTGATACTGATGACCTATACAATATAAATATATATATATATGTAAAAATTGGTTCAGCCAAATGTGTATGTGTATTCAGTAGGGAGAGGGGAGAAAGCCAGTCTGGAAGACTCCTCTGGCAGTGGCATACCTGTTGGAAGACCAAAAGGATTCGGTGAAAATATAAAATATTCACTCCACCCAATCCTTCCATCACCCCCAACATCATCTGTCCCAAGAGAGTCAGGAGCTCCCCACACACATTAGACTGTCGGGTTCGGCTGACAATACACTAATGTGTATGGCGTCCCTAAGTGACAACAGCTTAGGCTACTTTCACACTAGCATTTTTGCTGGATCCAGCAGGGCTCAGCAAAAAACGTTTCCGTTACTGATAATGCATCCCTTATGGATGGATCCGGTTCTATTATCTTTAACATAGCCAAGACCGATCCATCATGAACTCCATTGAAAGGTTTTCTTTCCATCATGGGTTAGGGAGCAAAACGGACACAATAGAAAACGGTTTGCTCTCTGGTATGTAAAGGCAACCAAACAGAACGGAATACTTCAGTTATGTTCAGTTATGTTTTGTCCCCATTGACAATGAATGGGGACAAAGCGGAAGCGTTTTTTTCCCGGTATTGAGACCCTATGACAGATCTCAATACCGGAAAATAGAAACGCTAGTGTGAAAGTAACCTTAGTCTCCTTTGGCTTGTGAGGCACCCAACTTCCCTGTGTGTCAACATTCTAGCTGGTGTCTTCTCAAGATGGCTAACTGCAGTTGGTGCCACAATATTCCTTACACGTTCAAACACAATGTGCGCCGAACAAGCGCTACCAGGTTACAGTATCTCTAACCTTGCAACCACCGCAAACACACTGTGGTGTTCTCTACTGGTCTGATCTTGATCACAGGCCCAAAAATGCAGTGTGAATATACCATAAGAGGTATAATCAGATCAGGAAATTCTTCTTTAAATAGGTATACAGTACAGACCAAAAGTTTGGACACACCTTTTCATTCAAAGAGTTTTCTTTATTTTCATGACTATGAAAATTGTAGATTCACACTGAAGGCATCAAAACTATGAATTAACACATGTGGAATTATATACATAACAAACAAATGTGAAACAACTGAAAATATGTCATATTCTAGGTTCTTCAAAGTAGACACCTTTTGCTTTGATTACTGCTTTGCACACTCTTGGCATTCTCTTGATGAGCTTCAAGAGGTAGTCCCCTGAAATGGTTTTCACTTCACAGGTGTGCCCTGTCAGGTTTAATAAGTGGGATTTCTTGCCTTATAAATGGGGTTGGGACCATCAGTTGCGTTGAGGAGAAGTCAGGTGGATACACAGCTGATAGTCCTACTGAATAGACTGTTAGAATTTGTATTATGGCAAGAAAAAAGCAGCTAAGTAAAGAAAAACGAGTGGCCATCATTACTTTAAGAAATGAAGGTCAGTCAGTCAGCCGAAAAATTGGGAAAACTTTGAAAGTAAGGGCTATTTGACCATGAAGGAGAGTGATGGGGTGCTGCGCCAGATGACCTGGCCTCCACAGTCACCGGACCTGAACCCAATCGAGATGGTTTGGGGTGAGCTGGACCGCAGAGTGAAGGCAAAAGGGCCAACAAGTGCTAAGCATCTCTGGGAACTCCTTCAAGACTGTTGGAAGACCATTTCAGGGGACTACCTCTTGAAGCTCATCAAGAGAATGCCAAGAGTGTGCAAAGCAGTAATCAAAGCAAAAGGTGGCTACTTTGAAGAACCTAGAATATGACATATTTTCAGTTGTTTCACACTTGTTTGTTATGTATATAATTCCACATGTGTTAATTCATAGTTTTGATGCCTTCATAGTCATGAAAATAAAGAAAACCCTTTGAATGAGAAGGTGTGTCCAAACTTTTGGTCTGTACTGTACATCTGTATACTTATCTGTCTATACTTATGTATAAGTTAATCTACTTTGGGCTAGTCCTAAGGGCATTATTTGGGCATGCAGATGTCCTTGGATGGATTCAAACCTAGGACCCCTGTGCTGCAAGGCACTAGTGCTAACCACTGATCCACCTTGCTACCCACATGGTGGCTCAGTGTAGTTGGCAGCTGACCCACGGGTGCCATAAACACCAGTGCGATGCACCAAGGGGTTAGGCAGTCCTCATAGTCAATTAACAGGCAAAGGTCAGGGCAGACAGAATTCGTGCAATTCAGTGAAACTAATCCAAGGTCAAAGCAGGCAGCAAAGGGTCAGCATGGTAGACAGGCTACGGTCAGAGCAGGCAGCAGAGTATCAGAGTTGGTTAACAGGCACAAGTACAGTACACAGACAGAAAAACAAAACAGCACATCTTCAATGGTAAACTAGAAAACTAGGAACCTAATCTCAGCTAAGGAATGAGCGGGCAGTCCAGCCTTTGTAGCAGAAGTAGTTTAAGAGAACCTGTCATCACGTTTGCCATATTCAACTAATAACATGGTACTGTAGGTCACACCACAGCAAAATCATTGCTGTGTCTTTTAAAGCTCTCAGCCCCAGCATTTTGGTCTAAATCTACCTTGAAAATGTACCTTGCCATATGTACATGAGGGTTATGGTGTCATGGGTGTCTTCTTAACATTGCACGGAGTCACCACCGCAAGCCCACCCATCTGACTGTAATTGACATCCCCCTGTGCGTCTTAAATCTTGTGCATGTACCGTAAATACTCTCACCGTCTTCACACATCAGCCTACTGTCACTGTGAGTGGAGAAGAGCTAAGAGTATTTTTGGTACATGATAACTTAGTGCCAGGCAGGGGGGACGTCAATCACAGTGAGCTGCAAAGTTGGTAATTTAACATGATGTAACATTATAGGACACATCCAAGATTCCAGGGCATATAATTAGGGTGGCAGTGATACCGTATTTCTGAACTCGTTTGCCTGTTTATAGAAATTTTTAAAAGCTAATTAGGAGTTGTAATACTAGACCATAATTATCTTGCATTAGGTAACTCCCCAGGTATCTTATTCTCTAGAGCATTTTATAAGCATTAATAAAATAAGTGTCCTCCCAATATTCCAGATACCATTAGACTTGACTTATGTTTTTAATAAAGAGAGTGAGGCTCATTTAAAGGGCTTGGCCGTCTTTTTGGCTACTTTTGACCAACGTATATGTAAAATGACTATTTGGCACTTACTGATATTGAATTTGTTGATATTCTGTGCCACTTGCTATATTTCGTAAGCCATGTCCTGGCAAATCTTTTGTGATGTCTGCATAGAGGTCCTATACATAAGATGGCTGCTGGTGAAGGGTCAACCAGGGTGATCAGGCAGATCAACTCCATATGATGTCTCCTCTATTCAAACACATTGCACCTGCACTGTACTCCCAGCACTGAAGTGCAGATGGCAGGTGCAGTGTATTTGAATGCAAGAGGCATGACATGCAGGTGATTTGACTGGTCACATGACCCTCCATCAGCAGCAGTGGCATAACTAGAGTTCTATGGGCCCCAGGGCAAACTTTAGATCAGGGCCCTGAGCCCTCCTCCCCCACTGGGTCATGATGCGTTCGCACATTCACACCTTCTGCGACCGCGATGGTTACACCCCTGATGTCTGGTAAGAATAATATCCAACCACTATCTCCAGTAATGTTCCTAAAGTGCCAACAGTAATGTCCCTATACTGCACCCAGTAATGTCCCTATATTGCACCCAGTAATGTCCCTATAGTGTCCACAGTAATGTTCCTATACTGCCCCCAGTAATGTCACCCACTGCCCCAGTAATGTCACCCACTGCACCCAATAAGGTCCTTCCACTGCCCCAGTAATGTTCCCCACTGCCTCCAGTAATATCTTTCCACTGCTCCCAGTGATGTTCATTCCCCCACTGCCCCCATTAATCTCCCTATAGTGCCCCCAGTAATTTTCCCCCAGTCTTCACATGCAATGGGGCCTGACACTGTCACGGTACTTCATGCCGGGCCCCGTCAGAGTGCTCATCACAGCAGCATCACATGCGGTCGGTCCGGCATCTATCAGGCCCCAGCACTGCCCCGTTACATGTGAGTGCAGCGGGTCCTGTCCCTCCGCCGGACCCGGTGCACTCACAGAGGGTGCGACTGCGATCATTACTCCTCTGATCAGCAGCCATTTTATGGACAAGACCTCTGTGCAGACAGTACAAAAGACTTGGCAAACAACTTGGCATACCTTATGACATATAGAAAATGGCACACAATTTCAAGAAGGACTTGATTAGTAAGTGCCATATAGTCATCTTACAAACACATTGGTCAACAGTAACCAGAAAGTGGTCAACCCCTTTAACCACCTCCGGACCGCTGTACGCACAGACGCGTCCTGGAGGTGGTTGTTTAATTCCTCCTGGACGCGCCGGCGCGTCCTCTCGCGAGACGCGAGATTTCGGTCACAGCCGGCCCGCGCATGCGCATCGCGGGCCGGCAAAAGTTAAAGGACTATTGCATCAGCAACCTGCCAGCCAATGATCGTCGCTGGCAGGTTGCTGATTTTTAAAAAATCGAATCACAAGCCAGATAACAGATCATATTAGTAAATATGATCTGTTATATGGCTTCTCTGCTCCTCTGCTGGTCCTTTTCGTCGGTTGGATCCAGCAGAGAAGCAGACATCACTGTGAGTACACACCAAACACTGCCCTTAGCCCCTGATCACCATCCATCACCCCCATCATCCAAATTAACCCCTTGATCGCCCCCTGTCAATCACTTAGTGAAAGACAAAAAGTGATCAGTGTAAACTGACACTTTTTTTTTTCACTAGTATTGGCTGTTAGGTTTTAGGGATAGTTTAGGCCCCTTGGTTAGGTAGTTAGCATCAGTTAGCGCCCACCCCACCGCACCGCAGTCACTTTTATTCGCTGTTTAGCGTATCGCTAATCAGCATTTGTACTTTTATAGTATCTGTAAGTGATCAAAACTGATCACGGTCAGATCTATAATAGTATTAGTGTCACTTTTGTTTCCCCTCCACCCAAAACGCAGTGTTTGCCCGATCAGGCCTGATCGGTCGCCCACACGTGCGTTCACCCACGCCCGCCCCACCGCAGTGACAAAAAATTATTTTTTTTTGATCACTGCACATTCACTTTACACGCTCTGCGGCGATAAAAAAATCAGTTTTGATATTTTTTATCAACCGCAGCGGCCTCCGGTACTTTGCTAGCCTCCCCTTTGTAAGACAGGCTTGCTTTTTTTCTTGGGTAGTCTCAGGGAATACCCCTAAATTTAGTAGTCCAAATGTCAAACAGGGGGTATTCTTATGAAGAGGCCTACAGGATTCTGACCCAGTCGGATGAGGAGTGGGAACCCTCATCTGATGAATCTAGCGGGTCAGAATATGAACCTGTAGAAAGCAGTGGCTCTCTGACCCAAAGTTCGGACGAGGAGGTTGAGGTCCCTGGCAGCACCAGGCGTACCCGGCCCCGTGTCGCTAGACCACAGGTTATGCAGGATCCGCTTCAAGAGCAGCAGAGTGGGGCTGTCGCTGCCGGATCACGTGGTGAGGCATACACCAGCAGCGCAGCCCTTCCTGGACCTAGTACCAGCACTGCCGTACAACCTGGTGAAGTAGCGAGCACCAGAAGGGCAGTTGAAGCTGGTACGGTGGCACGTGCACTAGTTACCCCGTCGCAGCCACCGCACAGACAGGCCCGTAGAGCCCCTAGAGTCCCTGAGGTGCTGGCAAACCCTGATTGGCAGTCACCAACTTCAGCCGCACCAGTAGTTCCCCCTTTCACCGCCCAGTCTGGAGTTCGGGTTGAGACGGCTCAGATCAGTACGGCCCTGGGATTTTTTGAGCTGTTCTTGACTGCGGAGCTCTTGGACTTAGTCGTGGCAGAGACCAACCAATATGCCACACAATTTATAACCGCAAACCCGGGAAGCTTTTATGCCCAGCCTTTCCGGTGGAAACCAGTCCAAGTTTCCGAACTTAAAATTTTTCTGGGCCTTCTCCTCAACATGGGCCTGACAAAAAAGCATGAATTGCGGTCATATTGGTCAACGCACCCAATTCATCACATGCCCATGTTCTCTGCTGCTATGTCCAGGACACGATTTGAGGCCATCCTGCGTTTCCTGCACTTTAGCGACAACACCACCTCCGTCCCAGAGGCCACCCAGCTTTTGACCGGCTCCACAAAATTCGGCCCCTCATAGACCATTTCAACCAGAAATTTGCAGATTTGTATACCCCTGAGCAAAACATCTGCGTAGACGAGTCCCTAATACATTTTACCGGGCGCCTTGGCTTCAAACAATACATCCCAAGCAAGCGTGCCCGGTATGGGGTCAAATTGTATAAGCTCTGTGAAAGGGCCATAGGCTATACCCACAAATTTCGGATCTATGAGGGAAAAGATCAGACCCTGGAGCCGGTCGGTTGCCCTGACTACCTGGGGAGCAGTGGGAAGACAGTCTGGGACTTGGTGTCACCCTTATTCGGCAAGGGGTACCATCTTTATGTGGACAATTTTTACACAAGTGTGGCCCTCTTTAGGCATTTGTTTCTAGAACGGATTTGCGCCTGTGGCACCGTGCGAACTAGTCGCGTGGGCTTCCCCCAACGGCTTGTAACCACCCGTCTTGCAAGGGGGGAGAGGGCTGCCTTGTGTAACGAAGAACTGCTCGCGGTGAAATGGAGAGACAAGCGTGACGTTTACATGCTCTCCCCCATTCACGCAGACACGACAATACAAATTCAAAGGGCAACCCGTGTCATTGAAAAGCCCCTCTCAGTCCACGACTATAATTTGCTCATGGGAGGGGTGGACTTCAATGACCAGATGTTGGCTCCCTATTTAGTTTCCCGCAGAACCAGACGCTGGTATAAGAAGGTGTCTGTATATTTAATTCAATTGGCGCTCTACAATAGTTTTGTTCTCTACAGTAAGGCTGGGAGAACACGATCCTTCCTCAAATTCCAGGAAGAGATCATCGAGAACCTCCTTTACCCAGGAGGTTCCGTGGCCCCATCCACCAGTGTAGTTAGCCGTCTACACGAGCGACATTTCCCCAGTGTCGTTGCTGGTACCTCAACCCAACCGCCACCCCGAAAAAAATGTCGTGTCTGTAGCAGGAGTGGAATAAGGCGTGACACCCGCTATTTCTGTCCTGACTGTCCGGACCACCCTGCCCTATGCTTAGGAGAGTGTTTCCGGAAGTACCACACACAGGTACACCTAGCATAGGGATCACATCTCACCAGGACAGGCACACAGGGCTATTAGGGCCCTTTCTCTCACAGCTGCTGCAAACCTCTCCTTTCACCTGGGATAAAGTGCATAACGTACTTCGCCACATCTTTGGGCGATTTGCGCTTTGCACATTGTCCCATGGGGAAGGAGAGGTTTGTTCTATAAAGGTAAAAAAAAAAAAATTACCGGTAAGTAAAAAAGTTAAAAAAGTTTTAAAAAGTTAATATGTTCTGTTCTAAAGTTAATAAAGTTATTGCTTTGCGGCCTGGTTTTTTCTTTTTTGTTTTGTTTTTTTTACCTTCCAGGTGGACCAACCGATCGACCAGCTGCAGCACTGATGTGCATTCGGACAGAAGCATTGCGCTGCTGTCAGATTACACGCAAGTCGGTGTATGCGGCGCTGCAAGACGAGATTTCTCCTCTGCAGTAAAAGATATGTTTGCCGAGGCATATGAGCTGAGGAGGTGGCGGTGTTCATATACTTTGGCAAACACTTTGTATATATAAAAAAAAAAATCCCGGCAATGATTTATTCATCCACATCGATTGATGTGAATGGAGAAATCTGGTTTGCCAGGGCATACGAGCTGAAGTGGGTATGGATGTTGGGCGGAGCTCCTATGTCCTGGCAGACGCCTTTCCCCTCCTTTTTCTTTTTTTGGCAGAGATTTTTTCATCCACATTGATCGATGCGAATGAAGAAATCTGTGCCGTTAATTTTTTTCTTTCAGCCCACAGGCTGAACGGAAAAAAAAAATCTCATTACCTGTATGCTCAATATAAGGAGAATAGCAGAAACTCCTAATGCTGGGCATACATGTAATGATTGCGGAGACCCTCAAATGCCAGGGCAGTACAAACACCCCACAAATAACACCATTTTGGAAAGAAGACACCCCAAGGTATTCGCTGAGGGGCATATTGAGTCCATGAAAGATTGAAATTTTTGTCCCAAGTTAGCGGAAAGGGAGACTTTGTGAGAACAAAATCAAAAAAATCAATTTCCGCTAACTTGTGCCAAAAATTTTTTTTTTCAATGAACTCGCCATGCCCCTCATTGAATACCTTGGGGTGTCTTCTTTCCAAAATGGGGTCACATGTGGGGTATTTATACTGCCCTGGCATTTTAGGGGCCCCAAAGCGTGAGAAGAAGTCTGGTATCCAAATGTCTAAAAATGCCCTCCTAAAAGGAATTTGGGCCCCTTTGCCCACCTAGGCTGCAAAAAAGTGTCACACATCTGGTATCTCCGTACTCAGGAGAAGTTGAGGAATGTGTTTTGGGGTGTCTTTTTACATATACCCATGCTGGGTGAGATAAATATCTTGGTCAAATGCCAACTTTGTATAAAAAAATGGGAAAAGTTGTCTTTTGCCAAGATATTTCTCTCACCCAGCATGGGTATATGTAAAATGACACCACAACACACATTCCCCACCTTCTCCTGAGTACGGAGATACCAGATGTGTGACACTTTTTTGCAGCCTAGGTGGGCAAAGGGGCCCACATTCCAAAGAGCACCTTTCGGATTTCACAGGTCATTTACCTACTTACCACACATTAGGGCCCCTGTAAAATGCCAGGGCAGTATAACTACCCCACAAATGACCCCATTTTGGAAAGAAGACACCCCAAGGTATTCCGTGAGGGGCATGGCAAGTTCCTAGAATTTTTAATTTTTAGTCACAAGTTAGTGGAAAATGATGATTTATTTTTTTTTATTTTTTTCATACAAAGTCTCATATTCCACTAACTTGTGACAAAAAATAAAAACTTCCATGAACTCACTATGCCCATCAGCGAATACCTTGGGGTCTCTTCTTTCCAAAATGGGGTCACTTGTGGGGTAGTTATACTGCCCTGGCATTCTAGGGGCCCAAATGTGTGGTAAGGAGTTTGAAATCAAATTCTGTAAAAAATGACCTGTGAAATCCGAAAGGTGCTCTTTGTAATATGGGCCCCTTTGCCCACCTAGGCTGCAAAAAAGTGTCACACATCTGGTATCTCCGTACTCAGGAGAAGGTGGGGAATGTGTTTTGGGGTGTCATTTTATATATACCCATGCTGGGTGAGAGAAATATCTTGGCAAAAGACAACTTTTCCCATTTTTTTATACAAAGTTGGCATTTGACCAAGATATTTATCTCACCCAGCATGGGTATATGTAAAAAGACACCCCAAAACACATTCCTCAACTTCTCCTGAGTACGGAGATACCAGATGTGTGACACTTTTTTGCAGCCTAGGTGGGCAAAGGGGCACACATTCCAAAGAGCACCTTTCGGATTTCACAGGTCATTTTTTACAGAATTTGATTTCAAACTCCTTACCACACATTTGGGCCCCTAGAATGCCAGGGCAGTATAACTACCCCACAAGTGACCCCATTTTGGAAAGAAGAGACCCCAAGGTATTCGCTGATGGGCATAGTGAGTTCATGGAAGTTTTTATTTTTTGTCACAAGTTAGTGGAATATGAGACTTTGTATGAAAAAAAAAAAAAAAAAAATCATCATTTTCCACTAACTTGTGACAAAAAATAAAAAATTCTAGGAACTCGCCATGCCCCTCACGGAATACCTTGGGGTTTCTTCTTTCCAAAATGGGGTCACTTGTGGGGTAGTTATACTGCCCTGGCATTCTAGGGGCCCAAATGTGTGGTAAGGAGTTTGAAATCAAATTCTGTAAAAAATGACCTGTGAAATCCGAAAGGTGCTCTTTGGAATATGGGCCCCTTTGCCCACCTAGGCTGCAAAAAAGTGTCATGGTCTTACCTGCTTGCTGCTCTCCTTCGTTTGACATGTGCTGGCGGCCATCTTGGTTTCTGGGTTTCTTGTAGCCTTCCACCCTGCGGCTCCTCCTTCCCCTGGGAGGAGCTGGATGCCTAGCTCATATATATAGGAGGTCTGTGGCTTCAGTTCCTTGCTTGGTCCTCTTGTGTTCACATGCTTCTAAGACTGCTGCTGCTTCTGGTTCCTGATACTGGCTTCGTCTGACTACCCTGCTGGTTCCTGATCCTGGCTTCGTCTGACTACCCTGCTGGTTCCTGATCCTGGCTTCGTCTGACTACCCTGTTGGTTCCTGATCCTGGCTTCGTCTGACTACCCTTCTGGTTCCTGACCTCTGGCTTCGCAAAGACTCTGCTCGGTTTCACCATCCGTTTGGACTTTTGCTTTCCAGCTTTATTTTCAATAAAGCCTTCTTATTTTCACTTATCTCTTGTTGTACGTCTGGTTCATGGTTCCGTGACATTAGGACCAAGCCATGAATTCTGACGGTACAGGGCCATCCTCGCTACCCACGCTGGTTGCCAGACTTGATCAGCAGGATCACCTGTTGGGTCGGTTCGCTGTGGCGTTGCAAACCCTGCTTGAACGCACGGCTCATTTCGCTCCCGTTGCCGATGGGTCGGTTGTCGCTCCTGGGCTCGCTCCTACTGCCGCTCCGGTTGTTGCGCCAGAGTCTACCCCGACACCTGTTGTTGCGCCTGCGGTGTTTCGGGGTATGACCGGTTCTGCCCCTCTTCCACAGCGCTTTGGGGGAGAGCCAACTCAGTGCCGAGGTTTCCTTAACCAGGTGGGCATTTATTTCGAGTTGCTGCCACATGCCTTTCCTACTGAGAGATCAAAGGTGGGCTTCTTGATCTCGCTGCTCTCGGACAAGGCCTTGGCCTGGGCCAGCCCTTTATGGGAGAACAACAATCCGGTGGTTGCCGAGTTTTCCGGTTTTGTTGCTTCTCTTCGGAAGGTATTCGATGTGCCGGCTCGTGCTGCCTCTGCTGCGAAGCTCCTTATGTCCATCAGACAGGGTTCACGATCCGTAGCTGAATACGCCATTGAGTTTCGTACCCTGGCAGCAGAGGTGGGCTGGAATAATGAGGCTCTGGTCGCTGCTTTCTCTCATGGTCTCTCGGATGCCTTGAAGGATGAGGTTGCAGCTAAGGACCTACCAGTTGAGCTCGAGTCTCTTATTTCTTTCCTGATTTTGATTGACACCGGACTCAGGGAGAGACCTTCCTTTAAGGAGAACCTGCGGAGGTCTTCTAACAGATTGGTGCCTACGTTTGCTGTCCCACCCGTGCCTCCCTCTCCTCCCACGCCTCCTGGGGATGACTTGTCTGGGGGTGAACCCATGCAGCTGGGGTTTGCTCGCCTGTCCGAGGGGGAGAGGGCACTCCGGAGACGCGAGGGCCGATGCATGTACTGTGGTCTCGGTGGGCATTTTCGGTTGGCATGTCCGAACCGTCCGGGAAACGCTCGTACCCTGAGATCCTGTCGGGGGCAGATCTTGGGTGGAGTCTCCTCGTCCCCGGTTTCCCGTGTTGACAAACCACTGATCACTGTTGTCCTCTCCTGGGTCGGGGGCTCGGTGACGACCCAGGCGTTGGTGGACTCTGGTGCTGGTGGTTTGTTCATTGATAGTGTGTTCGCTGCCGCCAATTCCATTCCTCTGCAGGCTCGAGGTTCCCCACTGGCTCTTGAGGCGATAGACGGCAGACCCCTTCTGCCGCCACACGTGACTCATGAGACCCTTCCAGTGGGGATAGCCATTGGTGCCGTTCACAGAGAGTCGGTCTGCCTCCAGGTTATTTCGTCTCCACACTACTCGGTGGTCTTGGGGTACCCCTGGCTCCAGAAGCATAATCCGACTTTCGATTGGAGATCGGTCGAGATCCTCTCGTGGTCACCGCAGTGTGGGGCTAGTTGCATCCATGGGTCTGTCAAGTTGCTGTGTACTTCCTCGGACTCTCTGTTGCCTCCTGAATACGAGGAGTACCGGGATGTATTCGATAAGGTGCGCGCGGTTGCCCTACCTCCGCACCGCCCATACGATTGTGCCATAGAGTTACAATCTGGTGCCGTTCCTCCTCGTGGCAAAGTCTATCCACTGTCGGTAGCGGAGAATGAGGCCATGGAGGAGTACGTGAGGGAGGCGCTTTCACGCGGACACATTCGCAAATCTTCGTCCCCGGCAGGGGCTGGATTTTTCTTTGTGAAAAAGAAGGGCGGTGAGTTGAGGCCTTGCATCGATTACAGGGGTCTCAATCGCATCACGATCAAGAACGCTTAACCGATACCCTTGATTTCCGAGCTGTTCGATCGCCTTAAAGGGGCCACGGTCTTTACCAAACTCGACCTGAGGGCGGCATATAACCTGGTAAGGATCAAGGCGGGCGATCAGTGGAAGACCGCGTTTAACACCAGGACCGGTCATTACGAATCCTTGGTTATGCCCTTTGGGTTGTGCAATGCGCCCGCAGTCTTTCAGGAATTCATCAACGATGTTTTCCGTGACCTGTTGCAGCAGTGTGTGGTAGTCTATTTGGATGACATCTTGGTATATTCTGAATCCATGGAGGCCCACATTCTGGATGTCAGACGAGTGTTGCAACGGTTACAAGAGAACAAGCTGTTCGGTAAGCTTGAGAAATGCGAATTTCACCGATCCCAGGTAACCTTCTTAGGTTACATCATTTCCGCTGAGGGGTTCTCCATGGATCCTGAGAAGGTTTCGGCTGTCTTACAGTGGCCCCAGCCCAGTGGTCTTCGTTCCCTGCAGCGCTTTTTGGGCTTCGCCAATTATTATCGGAAGTTCATCAGGGACTTTTCCATGCTGGCCAAGCCTCTCACGGATCTGACCAGGAAGGGCAGTAATTCCCAGGTCTGGCCGCTCGAGGCCATCCGAGCTTTTGAGGCCCTAAAGTCCGCCTTTGTGTCGGCTCCGATTCTGTCGCATCACAACCCTGGGTTGCCCTTTGTCCTCGAGGTGGACGCGTCTGAGACGGGAGTAGGCGCCCTTCTGTCTCAGCGTAGAACACCAGAGGGTCCTCTGCTTCCTTGTGGGTTTTACTCCCGGAAACTGTCTTCCGCGGAGTGCAACTATCAGATTGGTGACAGGGAGTTATTGGCCATCGTGCAGGCCCTTAAAGAATGGAGGCACTTGCTCGAGGGTTCGGTGGTTCCGGTTCTCATCCTGACGGACCACAAGAATCTGACCTACCTTTCTGAGGCCAAGAGATTGACACCACGTCAGGCCAGATGGGCTCTGTTCTTGTCACGTTTTAATTACGTGGTCTCCTACCTACCCGGTTCCAAGAACATCAGGGCGGATGCCTTATCACGGCAGTACTCCGAGCTGTCCAGGGAGGAGTCGATTCCGACTTCGGTCATACCTCCGAATCAGATCCTGGCCGCCATTCGCACCAGCCTGACCTCTCCCCTGGGTGAGCAGATTTTGGCGGCTCAATCTGGTGCTCCCTCTGGGAGACCCAACGGCAGATGTTTTGTGCCTGAGGAGTTGCGCACTCGGTTGTTGCGAACCTACCATAACTCCAAGACCGCGGGGCATCCTGGAAAGAATCAGCTGTCCTGGGCTGTTTCACGTCTGTTCTGGTGGCCTTCCCTACGTTCCGACATCGCCGCATATGTAGCAGCATGCTCCGTTTGTGCCCAGAGTAAGTCCCCTCGGCACCTTCCGTTGGGCCTTCTGCAACCCATAGCCACCGGGGAGCGCCCATGGTCACACCTGGGGATGGATTTCATTGTGGACCTCCCTGCATCCCGAGGCCATACGGTCATTCTCATGATTGTGGATCGGTTTTCCAAAATGTGCCACTGTGTTCCTCTCAAGAAGTTACCCTCTGCACAAGAGTTGGCCACGATTTTTGCCAGGGAGGTCTTCCGGTTGCACGGTTTGCCTAAGGAGATTGTGTCGGATCGGGGGAGTCAGTTTGTGTCCAGGTTCTGGCGCGCCTTTTGCTCCCAGTTGGGGATTCATCTCTCCTTCTCCTCGGCCTACCACCCTCAGTCCAATGGGGCCGCAGAACGATCCAATCAGGCCTTGGAGCAATTCCTTCGTTGCTATGTCTCCGATCACCAAGACAATTGGGTTGACCTCCTGCCTTGGGCTGAGTTTGCCAGGAACACGGCGGTGAACTCTTCCTCTGGGACGTCTCCCTTCATGGCCAATTATGGGTTCCAACCTGCCGTGTTACCGGAGGTATTCTCTCCCCAGGATATTCCGGCTGTGGAGGATCACCTTTCCGTCCTACGTGCTTCTTGGGTACAGATCCAGAAGTCCCTTGAGGTCTCTGCGCAGCGCCAGAGACTCCAGGCTGATCGCAGACGAGCGCCTGCTCCTTCCTACCAGGTCGGAGACCGTGTATGGTTGTCCACCTGCAACCTCAACCTTCGAGTGCCCACTCCCAAGCTGGCGCCTCGCTTTGTTGGTCCCTTCCGAGTGCTTCGCAGGGTAAACCCGGTAGCCTATGCCCTTGCGCTTCCTCCTGGCATGCGGATCTCCAACGTGTTTCATGTCTCCCTGTTGAAGCCACTGGTGTGTAATCGTTTCACTTCCTCGGTTCCTCGGCCTCGTCCGGTCCAAGTGGGCAATCGTGAGGAATATGAGGTGAGCAATATCCTGGACTCATGCCTGGTCCGCGGTCGGTTGCAGTTTTTGGTCCATTGGCGTGGTTATGGTCCAGAGGAGCGTTCCTGGGTTCCCTCCGCAGATGTCCATGCTCCTGCCTTTCTCCGAGCCTTCCACGCGCGCTTCCCTCAGAAACCGTTTTGTGCTCCGCGGAGGAGGGGCCCTTGAGGGGGAGGTACTGTCATGGTCTTACCTGCTTGCTGCTCTCCTTCGTTTGACATGTGCTGGCGGCCATCTTGGTTTCTGGGGTTCTTGTAGCCTTCCACCCTGCGGCTCCTCCTTCCCCTGGGAGGAGCTGGATGCCTAGCTCATATATATAGGAGGTCTGTGGCTTCAGTTCCTTGCTTGGTCCTCTTGTGTTCACATGCTTCTAAGACTGCTGCTGCTTCTGGTTCCTGATCCTGGCTTCGTCTGACTACCCTGCTGGTTCCTGATCCTGGCTTCGTCTGACTACCCTGCTGGTTCCTGATCCTGGCTTCGTCTGACTACCCTGCTGGTTCCTGATCCTGGCTTCGTCTGACTACCCTTCTGGTTCCTGACCTCTGGCTTCGCAAAGACTCTGCTCGGTTTCACCATCCGTTTGGACTTTTGCTTTACAGCTTTATTTTCAATAAAGCCTTCTTATTTTCACTTATCTCTTGTTGTACGTCTGGTTCATGGTTCCGTGACAAAAAGTGTCACACATCTGGTATCTCCGTACTCAGGAGAAGGTGGGGAATGTGTTTTGGGGTGTCATTTTACATATACCCATGCTGGGTGAGAGAAATATCTTGGCAAAAGACAACTTTTCCCATTTTTTTATACAAAGTTGGCATTTGACCAAGATATTTATCTCACCCAGCATGGATATATGTAAAAAGACACCCCAAAACACATTCCTCAACTTCTCCTGAGTACGGAGATACCAGATGTGTGACACTTTTTTGCAGCCTAGGTGGGCAAAGGGGCCCACATTCCAAAGAGCACCTTTCGGATTTCACAGGTCATTTTTTACAGAATTTGATTTCAAACTCCTTACCACACATTTGGGCCCCTAGAATGCCAGGGCAGTATAACTACCCCACAAGTGACCCCATTTTGGAAAGAAGAGACCCCAAGGTATTCGCTGATGGGCATAATGAGTTCATGGAAGTTTTTATTTTTTGTCACAAGTTAGTGGAATATGAGACTTTGTATGAAAAAAAAAAAAAAAATCATAATTTTCCACTAACTTGTGACAAAAAATAAAAAATTCTAGGAACTCGCCATGCCCCTCACGGAATACCTTGGGGTGTCTTCTTTCCAAAATGGGGTCACTTGTGGGGTAGTTATACTGCCCTGGCATTCTTGGGGCCCAAATGTGTGGTAAGGAGTTTGAAATCAAATTCAGTAAAAAATGACCTGTGAAATCCGAAAGGTGCTCTTTGGAATATGGGCCCCTTTGCCCACCTAGGCTGCACAAAAGTGTCACACATCTGGTATCTCTGTATTCAGGAGAAGTTGAGGAATGTGTTTTGGGGTGTCTTTTTACATATACCCATGCTGGGTGAGATAAATATCTTGGTCAAATGCCAACTTTGTATAAAAAAATGGGGAAAGTTGTCTTTTGCCAAGATATTTCTCTCACCCAGCATGGGTATATATAAAATGACACCCCAAAACACATTCCCCACCTTCTCCTGAGTACGGAGATACCAGATGTGTGACACTTTTTTGCAGCCTAGGTGGGCAAAGGGGCCCATATTCCAAAGAGCACCTTTCGGATTTCACAGGTCATTTTTTACAGAATTTGATTTCAAACTCCTTACCACACATTTGGGCCCCTAGAATGCCAGGGCAGTATAACTACCCCACAAGTGACCCCATTTTGGAAAGAAGAGACCCCAAGGTATTCGCTGATGGGCATAGTGAGTTCATGGAAGTTTTTATTTTTTGTCACAAGTTAGTGGAATATGAGACTTTGTAAGAAAAAAAAAAATAAAAAAAAAATCATCATTTTCCACTAACTTGTGACAAAAAATAAAAAGTTCTATGAACTCACTATGCCCATCAGCGAATACCTTGGGGTGTCTACTTTCCGAAATGGGGTCATTTGTGGGGTGTTTGTACTGTCTGGGCATTGTAGAACCTCAGGAAACATGACAGGTGCTCAGAAAGCCAGAGCTGCTTCAAAAAGCGGAAATTCACATTTTTGTACCATAGTTTGTAAACGCTATAACTTTTACCCAAACCATTTTTTTTTTACCCAAACATTTTTTTTTATCAAAGACATGTAGAACAATAAATTTAGAGCAAAATTTATATATGGATCTCGTTTTTTTTGCAAAATTTTACAACTGAAAGTGAAAAATGTCATTTTTTTGCAAAAAAATCGTTAAATTTCGATTAATAACAAAAAAAGTAAAAATGTCAGCAGCAAAGAAATACCACCAAATGAAAGCTCTATTAGTGAGAAGAAAAGGAGGTAAAATTCATTTGGGTGGTAAGTTGCATGACCGAGCAATAAACGGTGAAAGTAGTGTAGGTCAGAAGAGTAAAAAGTGGCCTGGTCTTTCAGGGTGTTTAAGCACTGGGGGCTGAGGTGGTTAAAGAGGTTTAGTACTTTCTCATGGGCAAAAACAGGGTGGGAAGCAACTTCTGACCAATCAAACCAATCCTGATTCTTGTTTCCCATGCCAATCATATAACCCGCAGGAGGCAGCATCGCTGATGGAGGAGAGTTCATACTTTTCTGGTGCGTCTTCAGTTGGGGGCTGCTTTATTATGTGTTTTCCTATATGATTTCTTACAACGTATATTTTATATTAAGAATTTTTCAACATTTTGTAAAATTGGTAACAATTCTCTATATATGATTTCTAATGACTGCTAAGTACACTTCGTATCAGTTATCCTCATATAAGGGCAGTATATGCTTTTGTGGTGACCCATTGTATTGGAACGTGCAGTCTGTTACTATGTTTTGTGGACACTTTTTTAGCCTCTGTTGGGTGAATAGAGCCTTCTGGGGTATATGCTAGACCAGTGGTGGCGAACCTATGGCACCGGTTCTAGGGGCGGCACTCAGAGCCCTCCCTGTGGGCACCCGCACCCTGGGAAAAGTCTATGGTGTACCAATATACCTTAGAATTTTCTTGCCATTCATCAATGCAGGACACAGGCAGCACATTGAATGTAGGCAGGCTATTATAGCTAAATGATAATGTACATGGAATATATACTATATTGGACTGTAGTAATTAGATTATATTGTCAAGTTGGCACTTTGAGATAAATAAGTGCTTTTTGGGTTGCAGTTTGGGTACTCGTCTGTAAAAGGTTCACCATGACTGTATTAAGGCTACTTTCACACCTGCGTTCGGGTGTCCGCTCGTGAGCTCCGTTTGAAGGGGCTCACAAGCGGCCCCGAACGCAACCGTCCAGCTCTAATGCATTCTCAGTGGACGCGGATCTGCTCAGAATGCATCAGTCTGGCGGTGTTCAGCCTCCGCTCCGCTCAGCAGGCGGACACCTGAATGCTGCTTGCAGCGTTCGGGTGTCCGCCTGGCCGTGCGGAGGCAAGCGGATCCGTCCAGACTTACAATGTAAGTCAATGGGGGCGGATCCGTTTGAAGATGACACCATATGGCTCAATCTTCAAACGGATCCATCCCCCATTGACTTTCAATGTAAAGTCTGGACGGATCCGCTCAGGCTACTTTCACACTTAGAAATTTTTTCAAACTATAATGCAGACGGATCCGTTCTGAACGGATACAAAGGTCTGCATTATAGGAGCGGATCCGTCTGAGCAGACATCAGACGGACCCGCTCTGAACGCTAGTGTGAAAGTAGCCTTAAACGTAGGGTTTGGATATACCTAGTTTGCACAGAGAGTAACATACACTCCCCTTATGATTATACCTGCCTGGAGAGTTAGTTCACCTTTGACTAAATGGTTAGAAGGCCTAAAAGTCCACCGCTTTAAAAGACTGCTTTATTTTCAGAAATACTAGGAAATAATGTAAAGTAATAATAGACTGCAGTAGTGGCCATGAAATAGGTGAATGCATACTGCCACCAAGTGGAACTTTTAGTGCATTACAGCTTGAACGTATGAATGTACTTGTTCTAAGCGTGAAATATACATCATTGTGTTTCCTATTGTGCTGTGTTTATTCCTAAAAGCTGTGACATTATTGATATCTATAAACTCACTGGATGTAAAGTAAGAAATCAAATGACCCATGCATGTTTTTTACAGCACTTAATTTTTTAAAATGTATTTATTTTAAATTTATTCCAAGGGCTTGTGCAAGGTTTGCAACTTATTCCTTATCCACAGGATAGGAGATAACTAATTGACTGCTGGAACCCTCACTGATCCCAAGAACAGGGGCCCTGTTACCTTTATTCGATGGAGTGGCAGGTCGAGCATGCACCCTTCTGCTCAATTCTTTCTCTATAGTACTGCCGGAGATAGCTAAGTATAGCCCTCAGCTATCTCTGGTGATCCAATACAGAATTAATGGAGCGGCAGGTGACATGCTCAACCTGCAACTCCATCAAATCAAAGTAACACTACTCCCATTCTCAGGACCGGTGGGGGCCCAGCAGTTGGTTATTCCTTATCCTGTGGATAGGGGAAAACTTGCAAACTTGGAACAACCCATCAAAGACCTTGGGACATTGGCCCCTGCACCCTGTTCTGCTCCCACCACTATGAATGCAGGAGTTCCTCCACTGCCAGGTACCTTCTTCCCCATTTGGCAGCTTACTGTTGCAGACTGCTTCTCCTCAGTTGGATCCAACTCTATGTCCTGATCAGGATCCAGGAGCTCCACTTTTCCCATTCTCCCCTGGTTATAGCTATTGGTGACTGCAGACATGTTATTCGGGTGAGGGAAAGTCGGCATTAGGCTCCCACTAAGGAACTGTAGCATTCTGATTCTGTCTGGCATTTTGGCTAGCATGTATCGGCAAAAAAACTATCTTGTTTAAGTTCTTTCCTGGACCTAGCTAACCGCCACTGCCTAGCTCTCATACAGCATCCCATCCAGGTCTCGTAAAATGTTCATGCCTGTTATCAAGTAGACCCTAGACTTGACACAGCTTCTCACCACCACCAGTCCTTCCTGGTGGAAGGTTCTAAGTTCATCCATGTGATGTCCACAACTGGAATGGGCACGTTGCTGTTTATCAAACAGGCCACCAACAGTCCATTAATCACAAAAGGCAAAGTCCTGCAATTCTTTCTGAAGTGCCCAAGGGGTCCTGTAGAAGAAATCCCCACTGCTCAACCTTCATCCATGTTAGCCATTATTCAATGGTGACTGTTCTGTGAGGTTTGAAGCATTTGCATTAGCTTCCGGGTACCAGCTAACTTCTTCTGTTCTATCTTCCATCACTGAACCTGGTTTTCCACATCTAGGCAATTTCTTCCATCAACTCATGGAGTGAACCACAGAGGTCCTTGTCTCACTTCTGGAAGGATCTTCTAGAAATTGTTGTAACCATGGATTGAAACTCTTTGGCGCTAAACCCATTTGCAGCCACACACAAGCTCTCATCCTTATCTCTCAGTAACTCAGTACCTTCTTAAACTCTGTCCTGTGAAGTGGCCTCAACCTCCAATTGCACATAAACTTGGAATGCCCTACGCACAATACAAATTTGTAATCCCAAGCGGATCTGTTTTCTAAGTAAATAGGCCGAATCTGCGGCAGCCACACATCATTCATGGTCTTTTTCTACCATCTGGTTTCAGAAAGTGGATGCACAAAATTTCTGCTCAAAATCTCCATCCCTCTGCATCCTAGTATAATTTGCTTTGTCAAAGGAAGAGAACCTAAACAGTTGATAATAGCTCTCTGAAAGACTGTACCTGGAGGAGTTTCTAATTAGTTCCACTATTTTAGAGATTGTGCCAAATGAGAATAACCAGCCTTGTTCAATATGTGTAAAGTGCTGCAGGAGCATGAGTGGGTGTGGGTGGCCGGATGGGAGTGGAAGGCGTACTCACGGTTCTGAGGCTCCCTGGGCCTGTGCAGTGATATGGAAGGGCTCACCTTTCTTCCCTTCAGGGCACACTCTGGTTCTGCGGTTCTCCTACATGTTGACGGTTGACGTGCCCTTGGTGTTAGTAGTTTTGAGGTGCAAGGCAGGGTGCCAGTTGTCATGATGCCAAGAGTGTAGTAGCAGTGCAGGAGGAAATGAGGCGGCTGTGAATCAAAACAGTTCTTTACTGAACAATTCAAATGCAAAAAAAAACTGATCAGGACAGCACCTTAGCTTGCAATTGACTGGCAGTTGTTACACAGAATGCACTTTCCACAGATGTTACAGGTTTCATGGCTTCACGGGTAGTTAATAGGCAAAAGTGCCTATTTAAAGTGGCTCTGTCATCAGGATCAACCCTCCTTTACTATGTGTTAATGCTATAGCTTGGCAACAATTGCATAGTTTTGCATGTACAGATCCCAGGTTTGAATATTATTAGCCAAACTGTTATTTAATATGCTCAGACACCAGAGGCAACTCTTAAACCTGGATGCCATGGAGTCAATAAGTCATTTTAGACAGATTATCTCTGCTTCTGTAGTTATTCTCTTTGGTCCAGCTCCAGTTTCAGGCTGGCTCATGAGTCCGCAACATGTGCTCCTCTCACTACTGAGCTCAGACTGTCTGAACACTCTGAACTTATTAGACTGACTCTAGAATGTTCCTGTCCTCTCTCTATAGGGTGACACCAGCCCCATCTAGTGTTGTTTACGGATAGGGCTATCAATATTTTGTGCATTCAAAATACAGTAATTGCATGTTTTACACCAAAATACTTTTTTTGTTACCATTGGTGTTCTACCTCCCTTCATTACCTTGGAGTGAATCTAACAGCCACATATCACTCTCTTTATGCTCATAATTTCACGCACCTATTCTTGGAAGTTGAGAGATGAACATTGTTACCTCTCTCCCTATTTGGCCATATATCTGCTGTCAAAATGACTATATTGCCTAAATTATTAAATTCATTTGAGACACTTCCTGTTCCGATCCCCCAGAACGTCCTGAAACTTTGTCAGTCCAATATATTCAGATTTATTTGGGCGGGAAAGAGACATCAAATCTCAAGTTAGATTTTGTTGGCCTCGAAGGCTGATGGTGGATTGACAGTTCCGGACAGTGGCTATATACTATTGTGCTACTTATCTTCGGCAGATCCCAGCGTGGTCTTCTTTATTGGCGTATACTAAATAGATGGAAATTGAAGGTTGTGGATTGCGCCTGTACATCCTAACTCTTTACTATGGGGGGTCAGAGCGCCAGAGGAGTAGTCTACTGCTGGGATCCATGGTATTCATGTGTGGCCTGTGGCATACTTGTTCGAGGACTTTTCCCCTTATGTCAGAACGGCCTTCTATGACCTCTTTTCTGTATACACCACAGCTCCCTGACAGTACGATATATGACTTCTCCAGACCGTGGTTCGATAAACGGCTATTCCGATTTGCAAACATAGTGGATTATAAAACGCTGACTATTGTGCCATTTGATGCCCTATGTTCTAGATGTAATCTTCTGCCTAGATCTAATTACTCTTATATTCAAATTAAACATTTTTTCCCACTATGTTTAGGATGGGTATTAGACTGGATGATTGTTTGGCAGATGAGCGCTAATGAGCGTTCGTATGAACACTCGTTAGCAATCATCTTGCAGTGTAATACTGCTACTGATTGCCCGATGAACGTGATAGCACACATCATTGTTTGCCGGCGGCAGATGGTGCTAATTACGATCTGCTGCGGGCAAACCACTAGACAGCATGGGGACGAGTGATGGCATAACAATCACTCCTCCCCATGCTGCATGTAATAGAATAGGTCTATTCCGCTAGCTAGCAGGCGATTGCTGGGAGGGGACGCCTCCCCGACAATCACTTGCTAAATCGGCCTGGGTAATACAGGCTTTATTCTTTCCATCCCTTTTGAGAGACTTTGTAAAACAATGGTGACTACTAGGTGGTTGATTTCAGCAATATATGAGATACTTCTCCATCCTCCATCCTATATGGACAGATGGGAGGCTATTTTGGGCCGTATCCTTTCTCTTGACACTTGGAGGACCTCACTGCTCTTCTTCTAAAAAGAGTGGATACATTTCAGAATGTTTGGGCACCATGGGATGCCTTATCTGGCTCACACCCATCCTAGATTAGACCTTCAGTCTACTGTAACAAAGACAAGCTTTTCTCCCCTGTCTTTGTCCTTTATGTTCCTCCAGTGTATGTCTCTGTCCTTGTAGTGTCTCTTTGTGTCTGAGAATGGTTTTGTTTTTGTGGAAAAGACAGTTCGCCGCTTTAGATGATGATTTACTGCATGTAATCTTTCATGTGTATTTGCTATGAATGATACTTTTATTACTTGGTCCTGTATATGTTCCTTTATTGTACTTGAAAAAATATATTGGTAACTAAAAAAATGACAGTTAAAAAAAAACTTTAATGGTTTATGCTTTGTTATTTTTTTTTTAGCAACAATAACTTTGCCGAATATTTTTACTTTTAACAAAAAAGCTGGAAAATAAAAATTCTATTTTTCTGTCATAACTTTTACTATAACAATTATTTTAAATGTTTCTGTGAGCTTTGAACCCCAGACCATCTGTAGAGTGAACAGCTGCTATATCCACTCCTCCATAGAAACGTTCTGCTGTGATGATGGGATTTTTTTATGCCCTGTAATTTTACATTTTTTTTTAATTATTATTATTATTAACTATCACAAAACAGTATTTAGTATCCCTGTAATCATAATAACCCTTATAATATAGTGAACATATTATTTATGGTGATTGGTAAACAGTGTGAATAAAAATGAAGGGGGGTTGTCTGTATGGAGCCCTGAAGTTTCTGATAGCAGCCCTGGATCCAAGTCCTGCTGGAAAAGCCCTACCCTAAGACACAGCATCATTGCCGACATCACATCTACAGGGCAGAGTCCAGGAGAATGAGCAGAACCTCAGAGACAAGGTCACTGATGATGTTGTATCTATAGGGCAGAGCCTTACAAGTCTTGCTATGCCTCAGATGTTGACGTGATTTCACTGGGATAGGGAACCAACCAACACAAACTACCACGTGACCACGATGGAGTGCAGGAAAACTGGGCATTACATACAAACAATCACTATTAGTAAGTGATAATGTGTTATTTCCTGTCAATTGATGCCGAAAATTCCAAAACTGGAATATCTCTTTAACCCCTTAAGGACTCAGCCCTATTTCACCTTACGGACTTGGCCATTTTTTGCAAATCTGACCAGTGTGACTTTAAGTGCTGATAGCTTTAAAACACTTTGACTTATCCAGGCCATTCTGAGACAGTTTTTTCATCACATATTGTACTTCATGACACTGGTAAACGTCATGGGTCCTTAAGGACTCGGGAACCATGCCGTACCGTTACGTCATGGGTCCCTAAGGGGTTAAGGGCTCATGCACACGAACGTATTTTCTTTCTGTGTCTGTTCTGGTTTTTTTGCAGACCTTATGAGGAACCATTAATTTCAATGGGTCCGCAAAAAAAAACAGAAGTTACTACGTGTGCATTTCATTTCCATATGTCCGTATTTCTGTTCCGCAAAAAAATAGAACATGTCCTATTATTATTCACATTACGAACAAGGATAGTACTGTTCTATTAGGGTCCAGCTGTTCCGTTCCGCAAAATACGGAATGCACACGGACGTCATCCGTATTTTTTGCGGACCGCAAAATACATATGGTCGTGTGCATGAGCCCTAAGGAGCTATCGATCTAGGCAGAGTGAATGCAACAATACTGACATTCCGTGGGTGTACAGTATAGTGGTCACAGGGAGTTCAGGGCATAAGCTTTACATTACTACAAGACGAGCTGATTATTGGTGATTGTGAATAATGTGGAGTTATGATCTAATTCCAGCGATGATCTAATTCCAGCCATTTGCTGTCTGATAGCTGTCAGATGGAAGGAGTAAACTCTACAGGGGGCCTGGAATCAAAGCAGACCACATGTTTGCAGTTCACACCTCACTCAGCCACAATGGCACCTTAAAGAGGACCTTTCACTAGAATAAAACATCTAAACTAACTATACAGACATGCAGAGCGGCGCCCAGGGATCCCCCTGCACTTACTATTATCCCTGGGCGCCGCTCCGTTCTCCCGTTATAGCCTCCGGTATCTTCATAGTTAGGCTCCACCCAGGGGAACCTCCAGGCGTCTCATTCTCCCATGCTGTAGCGCTGGCCAATCGCAGCGCTCAGCTCATAGCCTTTTAGGCTTTTTTTTCTCTCAGGCTATGAGCTGAGCGCTGCGATTGGCCAGCGCTACAGCATGGGAGAATGAGACGGCGTCAGGTTCCCCTGGGTGGAGCCTAACTATGAAGATACCGGAGGCTATACCGGGAGAACGGAGCGGCGCCCAGGTATAATAGTAAGTGCAGGGGGATCCCTGGGCGCCGCTCTACACGTCTGTATAGTTAGTTTAGATGTTTTATTCTAGTGAAAGGTCCTCTTTAAACCTCTCTGGCAGGATGAATGCCAGTGGGGGGGATGAGCTGGTCATCAGAACAAAATAATCCATCAGCCATCATGGAACCGAGGGGTCATAAGGAATTATGAATTGTCCGTCCATCACAGGCATAAACCAGTTACATATCTGCGACCCTGGGACCAAGAAGGACATGCCCCTGGTCGTAGTTTGGGGGTCGGGTGCCAGAAAGGGGAGATACAGAGATCTCCCAGCAGGAACCTAATAACGGCACCATGTATGGTCTCCACCTGTAGCCGGAACCCAGGTGGATCCATTGGTCCCAGAACCATCTCCCTGTGACCTTCTGGTAATGAGCTATGGGTCATAATGGGTTTTGTGGGTCTTTGACTACCAGGACAAGGAAGGGAGTGACCGACTACAGGTGATAAGGCCCATGCAGGCCAGAGGCCAGGGTCTTTCTCTGAAGGGAGCCACATCGTGTCGTGTGTTTGGAGGGACCGTGGACAAACTGCTGACATCACTGCCCCCACGCGACTACAGCCAAGGACTCTTGCTTTGTTTAACTGTTTGTATCATACCACCTGTATTTGCACAGCCGACCACTGTATATATTCTCTGTGTATATCGTGTATCGTGTCTAGTGTGCCCTTGAGGCAATTAAATATATAATTTAACCCTTTCAGGCCCGGGCCATTTTTTATTTTGCATTTTCGTTTTTCACTCCCCGCCTTCCCATAGTCCTAACTTTTTGATTTTTCCATTCACATAGACTTATGAGGGCTTATTTTTTTAAGGGACAAGTTGTACTTTCTAATGGCACCATATACGGTTGCATAGCATGTAGTGGGAAGTGCAAAATAAAATTCCAAATGGGGTAGAATTGGGAAAGAACACAATTCTGATAAAGGTTTTAAAAAAAAATTATTACACTGTACACTATGCGGTAAAATTGACCTGTTATCTTCATTCTCCAGGTCAGTACGGTTCCAACAATACCACACTTGTATAATTTTTCTTGCGTTTTAATACTGAATTATTTTTTTTAAAAACCTTTGAGGGAAAAAAAATATTACATTTTATAACCATATTCTGACCCCTATAACTTTTTTGTAGTTATGTGTATGGGGCTGTGTGAGGGCTCATTTTTTGCAGGACATCTCTTCTTTTCAGTGATACCAATTTGAAGTGTGTGCGACTTTTTGAAAAACTATTGGGTAGTTGAAGTGACAAAATATGGCAAATTGGCTGTTTTTATTTTTTCCAGTTACGCCATTTGCCGTAAGCCCTTAATATTGATATATTTTAATAGTATGGGCATTTTCGAACGCGGAGATGCCCATGATGTTTATTTTTTTATTGGTTAAGTACCGGTGTAATGCCCCAGACATTCCAACATACAGACCCAATAACATAATTTCCCTCCCTCCACCATACAGTTCCATGTAAATAACATCAATCCCCTGTCTTCAGCCCCTCCAACATACAGTCCCATGTACAAAACATAATTCCCTCCCTTCAGCCTCATCCAACACACAGTCCCATGTAAGAAACATCACTCTCTTCCAAACCGCCTCCATCATACAGTTCCATGTAAGGCTACATGCACACGAATGTAAAAAAATAAATAATCAAAATAGGCGTTTAGAAGCAGACGTCATAACCATTTTCTATCCCTTTGTGCATCCATTTTCTCGCCATCTGGCTGTTTAAAAATGGATGATATTGGCCCCCAGCATTAATAATGTCCCTTATAGTGGCCGCCAGCATTAATAATATGGCCCACAGCATTTTTTTTACTGCAAAAAAAAAAACATACCTCATCCATTTACACGCGCGGGGACACTCGCTCCTAACTGGATGCAGCAGGACCTGATGTGATCATGTGATGTCATCACGCTGAGAGCGCAGGTCCTTCTGCATCCAATGAGGAGTCTGTGTCCCTGTGCTTTGGATGAGGCGAGTATTTTTAAAATGATTTTAACTCCTGAATATCTTTTATCCCGACTGTATCTGTTTTTATCAGCTGTTAAACGGGCACGCTCCTGTCTAGACGGCTGTTAAAAATGACCCCATTGATTTCACAGCCAAAAATAGGACATGTCCAATTTTTTGTTGGCCGCTCTTTACTAGACCTCTAAAAAAAAATAATAAACATCCGTGTGAACAGCCAATAGACTGCAATTGGTTATAATTGGTTGTATATGGACGCTACTTAAACTGCCATCACATGACCTAAATAACATCACTCTTCTCCAAGATACAGTCCCATGTAAATAACATCACTCCCCGCCCTTCAGCCCCTCCAACATACAGTCCCATGTAAATAACATCACTCCCCTCCCTTCCGCCCCTTCAATATACAGTCCACATGCAAATAACACCCCTCCCTTCAGCCCTAACATACATTCCCTTGTAAATAACATCACTCTCTCAACCAAGCAGGGAGGTGGTGTGAGAGAGCAGAACTACAACTCCCAGCATTCCTCTGGCTCTCACACTGTATCCATCCCTTCACTTACCTCTCCTCTGTCACAGAAGCCATCAAAGTCAGGGTCTTCTCCACTAGTTCTCCTCTTCACAGCCTAGCTCCGCCCCCTCCCGCACTTATCACATGACGGTGACATCATCAAAGGTCCTTCTCCACCACTGAGCTCTGCCTCTAGCACAGATCACCTGACTGTGATGTCATCACAGGTCCTTCAGCTCCTGCAGTGCGTCCCTGGTTAGTAGTCACGCTTTTTTTTCATTAGCAGGCAGTACATTCGGGGCCTGGGACAAAACATCTGGAGCCCAGGCCCCGAATGTTTTAACCTAGTGACGCCCATTCCCTCAATTCTGCTTCTCTAGGCACCCACCACAGTTGCCTACTGGAAAATGAGTGTAAGTGAAAGGCAGGGGTGGGATTCAAATGTTTAACAACAGGCTCCCTACTCAATGGAGGACACGCAGCATCACGACACATGTTTACATATACATACACCATATATATGCAACACACATACAGTAAATACACCATATACATGGTACACATACATAAATACACCATATATACACTACATACACATACCACCTAACTTTTAAAAAGGCAATGGAGCTAAACTATGGAATGGAAGCGCTCATCTCCAGCTGCAGCTGTAATTTTAAGAACCGGATCTGGAGAACCTGAGGGAACTGGCTGAATCCCATGCCTGGTGAAAGGAATCAGCAGGGATGCTTCGGTTGCAATGGATGTTTGGGGATTCGCTCTGGTAGGCAGATTAGTGGACGCAGTACAGAGGCAAAAACAAAGTCTTTGGCTTAAACAGTGCAGTGTTTATTCACACATAAACAAAAAAGTGAGGACAGACGGGACGAAGTTGCAGGGAGGACGACATGAGAGGTGTTGGTAAGTAGGGCCCGGGTAGGTAAGGGTTAAGGCTGATAGTGCAGGGGATGGGGGGAGTGGTCATTGGGGGGTTGGAGGGAGGAGTTAAATAGGAAAGTGTGCGGGGAGCGGGCGCCATTTTGAGGGAGCAGAGCAAGGAAGCGAACTTAACGGTCAGAGCAGGAGCAGCGGCATAACTGTACTCACCGGAGTGATGTCGCAGGACGTGGAGGCCTTGTTGCGGCAGCTGTGGAGTCCAGGGATCCTGGTTGGTTGGGAGCGCAGGTAGCTGGACTGTTACAGGGGGGGGGTACAGCTAGCCCGCAGCCCAGCATGAGACAGCCGCGGCGGGTACAGAGACCCCCGGGTGTGGCGCGGGGTCAGGAGCCACTCAGGGGCCCCTCCACGCCGGGAGGTTTTCAGGCCTGCTGTTTCTAGTGCCTCCCGGCGTGGGAGGGATCCATTATGTCGGCGGGACCCAATTCTGGACGCGGGGGCCAGTCCCCCGTCCCCAGCGGCTAGCAGAAGGGATTCTGGAGCAGGTGCAGCAGTCCACCCCCAGTTCTGGAGGTGGGGGGAGGCCCGCTCGGCGAGGTGGTCACGGGGCTGTGCAGGGTGGAGCCAGGAGCCTGCGCAGGCCTTTTCAGTGTGACGTACACCCTGCTGTTGGTCCCGCCCACGGAGAGGAGGAAGAGGAAGATGAAATGGTGAGGAGCGCATCCAGCATGTCCGAAGTATCGGCATTGGAATAGCAGCGGGGAGGATCGCTCAGTTGATGCCTGTTGAAGACCGTCAGGAATCCGGACCATTGGCTGGCGGGTCCACAGCGCCCGAGCAGCCAGGTGAGGCAGCTTTGGGGTCATTTTTAGCATTGGTTCAGGATTTGGGGGCGGGTGGTTCTGGCAGGCTTCGACACGATTTATTGGGGGGTTGGGACAGTTGTTATGTGGTTTGGCAGGTGTGGGTTCCAGTGGCGTCTCTAGCTTTCAAATTTTGGGGGGCACACTGGGGGCCAGGACAAAAGTAGGGGTGGCGGCTATAACAATGATACATTTACACAAGTACGCTTAGAAATGCTGCAATACTTTACCCAATACCTAAAACCGCAACAGGGAAGAAAAGTCCAGCTGTCTGTGGATGACACTTTTATAGAGGGGGGGATCTGTGGATGACACTGCTATGGGGGGGATCTGTGGATGCCACATACCGTATATAGCATCTTATGCTATATGTGTCATCCACAGATCCACCCCATGACAGTGTCATCCCCATTTCCCCCTCCATAACAGTGTCATCCACAGATCTCCCTCCCTATAACAGTGTCATCCACAGATCTCCCTCCCCGCCTCTCACAGGAGTGTACATATATAAAATAAACATATTTCACATGAACACTTACAGTTACTTGGCTTGGCCCTTAGGGATCTCGGACGCCACTTCAACACTTTGGCCGGGGGCTCGGCGGATCTGATGTTGTGTTTTATCCTAATGAGAAAGATTTCATAATAAGGATTTGGAGAAGGGGCAGAGGGATAGCAGAGCAGAGAGAGGCTGGTGCTGCTACTAGGGGGTCATACCAAGTAATAAAAGCCACCATAATGCCCCCCAGTAGAAATAATTCTCCTTATAATGTGCAAAACATACCCCCTTATGCCCCCAGTTGAGCTAATGTCCCCCATAATGTGCCAGTATAAAATACCCCTATATAGTGCCCCAGTAAATGCCTCCATAGTGCTCCTCTCCCCCCTTCTTGCTAGTGCCCCCCATAATGTACCAGTATAAAATGCTCCATATATCGTGCCCCAGTAGATGCTCTCAGTGTCCCCCATAATTTGCAAGTATAAAATACCCCTTCTTAGTGCCCCCCGTAGATGACTCCATAGTACTCCTGTCTCTCCTTCTCCATAGTACCCACCATAATGTAGATGCCCCTATAGTGCCCACCAATAATGTGCCAGTAATAAGTGCCCTCAATAACGTGCCACTGCCAGTAACAAGAGCCCCCATCACGTGCCAGTAATAAGCCCCCCATCACGTGCCAGTAATAAGCCCCCCATCACGTGCCAGTAATAAGCCCCCATCACGTGCCAGTAATAAGCCCCCCATTACGTGCTAGTAATAAGCCCCCCCATTACGTGCCAGTAATAAGCCCCCCCCATTACGTGCCAGTATTAAGCCCCCCATCATGTGCCAGTATTAAGCCCCCCATCATGTGCCAGTATTAAGCCCCCCCATCATGTGCCAGTATTAAGCCCCCCATCATGTGCCAGTATTAAGTCCCCCCCATCATGTGCCAGTATTAAGTCCCCCCATCATCATGTGCCAGTATTAAGTCCCCCCCCATCATCATGTGCCAGTATTAAGTCCCCCCCATCATGTGCCAGTATTAAGTCCCCCCCATCATCATGTGCCAGTATTAAGTCCCCCCATCATCATGTGCCAGTATTAAGTCCCCCATCATCATGTGCCAGTATTAAGTCCCCCCCATCATGTGCCAGTATTAAGTCCCCCCATCATCATGTGCCAGTATTAAGTCCCCCCATCATCATGTGCCCCCATCATCATAGTACCCACCATAATGTGTCCCAGTATAAAATGCTACTGTACAGAGCCCCCATATAAAACACCCCTTCTTTGTGGCCTCAGTAGATGCCCCTATAGTGCCCACCAATAATGTGCCAGTAATAAGTGCCCTCAATAACGTGCCACTGCCAGTAACAAGAGCCCCCCAATGTGCCAGTAATAAGCCCCCATCACGTGCCAGTAACAAGAGCCCCCATCACGTGCCAGTAATAAGCCCCCCATCACGTGCCAGTAATAAGCCCCCCATCACGTGCCAGTAATAAGCCCCCCCATTACGTGCTAGTAATAAGCCCCCCATTACGTGCCAGTAATAAGCCCCCCCATCATGTGCCAGTATTAAGCCCCCCATGTTACAGTATTAAGCCCCCCCATCATGTGCCAGTATTAAGCCCCCCCATCATGTGCCAGTATTAAGTCCCCCCATCATCATGTGCCAGTATTAAGTCCCCCCCATCATCATGTGCCAGTATTAAGTCCCCCCCATCATCATGTGCCAGTATTAAGTCCCCCCCATCATCATCTGCCAGTATTAAGTCCCCCCCATCATCATCTGCCAGTATTAAGTCCCCCCATCATCATGTGCCAGTATTAAGTCCCCCCATCATCATGTGCCAGTATTAAGTCCCCCCATCATCATGTGCCAGTATTAAGTCCCCCCATCATCATGTGCCAGTATTAAGTCCCCCCATCATCATGTGCCAGTATTAAGTCCCCCCCATCATCATGTGCCAGTTTTAAGTCCCCCCCCCATCATGTGCCAGTATTTAGTCCCCCCCCCCATGTGCCAGTAACACTATTGTAAAAAAAAAACAAAAAAATAAACACTTATACTTACCTCAGTGTCAGCGATGCGATGCAGACTCTTCCTGTGTCCCGCGCTGTAAGGCTCAGGCGGCGCGATGACGTCATCGCGCCGCCTGCGCCGGCCTCTGATAGGCTGCCGGCCTAGTGCCTGCAGCCTATCAGAGGATGCAGAAGGGACACGCCTCTCCCTCCCCTGCACCTCCGCTGGCACAGGCAGATTACAATGGAGATGAGCGCAATGGAAGCGCTCATCTCCCTGTGCCTGGCGGCGGCGGCTCACTTGGGGGGGGGGGGGGGCATTTTAGTTGGGGGGGCACATAGGGGGGCACAGCATGATGTAGGGGGGGCCGTGGCCCCCTCTGGCCCCCCTGGTGACGCCACTGGTGGGTTCGGGGTTAGGGGCTTCGGGGGTGGCACCTCTTCAGGCTTGGGGTGTAGGGGCTAGTGTTGGTGGGATGGCGAGTGGTTCTGGTGTCGGTTGAGGTGGGTTGGTGTCAGTGCAGATGCAGGCAGGGGGCGAGGAGGATAGGCCCAGGGTGGCTGATGCAGCGAAAGGGGAGGTGTATGTGTGTTTCGAGGGCCCTCTCGGGGCGCGTTTGAAGCAGAAGGTACGTGAGAGGATTTGGCACGGGGAGTATGTAGAAATTTTTTCTCTTCTCCCCTTAGAGTGTTTTAACCTGGTTACGGTAAAGAGGGATGGGGGAAAGAAGGAGGAGGAAGACAAACGTCAGCATCAGTTGATTCCACGCACGTTTGGGAATTGGCTGCAGGCGTTTGCAAATTTAGCGAGCGTGATTGGGGAAAAGTAGCCAGACTGCTGTTCGGCTCTTTTCTGTTATTTGGATGCTATAGGCGAGGCTTATAGGATGTATGGGGGTTTGGGGTGGCTTAGGTATGACAAACAATTTCGTCAACGGAAGGCGGTCCGCCCGACCATGCGGTGGGATCACAAGGACATCGGGTTGTGGATGAGGGTGACTGCGCCGGGAAGGCCGGGACAGTCCTTTCGGGGGGAGTCAGGGGGAGCAGGGCAGTCCGGTTTTGCGGCAGCGTCAGCAAAGGGATTGTGTTTCCTGTTCAACGAGGGGAGTTGCAAGTTTGGGCAGAAGTGTAAGTTCAAACATGAGTGTTTATCATGGGGGGGTGGTCATGGGGCTAGCTGGTGTTTATGGGGCGGCAGGCAGAGGGGGGAAAATGTTGCAAGAGGGGCGGAGCCCAGTCCAGGTGGGAAAGATGTTGGGGTATCTAAATAGATATCCGAAACGGGAAGCCGCTGTGTTTTTGGAAATGGGTTTTTTCGGAAGGGTTTCGTATTCTGTCTAACCCTTTGCCAGTGGGAGAGGTGAGAAAAAATCTGCATTCTGCGTTGGAGCACCCGGAGGTGGTGACAGATAATTTGGCGAAGAAGGTGGCATTGGGGAGGATGGATAGGCCTTTTTCGGAGCTGCCGTTGGCGAATTTACGGGTTTCTGCGTTGGGGGTGGTTCCCAAGAAGGAGGCGAATAGACCATTTATCATTTCCAAAGGGTGCGTCGGTCAATGAGGGTATAGATACTGAGCTTTGTTCGGCTGTGGAGTGGGTGCGAAAATTGGGTCCGGGAACTCAGTTGGCAAAGAATGACATTGAGGCAGCTTTTCGACTTTTACCTGTGCATCCAGAGAGTTTGCATTTGCTGGGTTGTTTTTGGGAGGGCGGGTATTTTGTTGACAGGTGTTTGCCAATGGGGTGCTCCGAGTCGTGCGCATATTTTGAACGTTCAGTTCGTTCTTGGAATGAGTGGCGGAGGATGTGTCTTGTTGTTCCTCCATTATTCATTACCTTGATGATTTTCTTTGATTGGGTCCAGCAGATTTGCGTGTTTGTGCATTGTTGTTGTTTACGTTACAGTTGGTTTTTACGTTGTTTGGGGTGCCTTTTGCAGAGGGTAAGACGGTGGGCCCGACAACCGAGTTAAGTTTCTTAGGTTTAGTTATAGATACAGTTAAGATGGAGTGTCGTTTGCCGGAAGACAAGGTGCAGGATCTGAGTGCGGCGGTGGCGGACGTGTTGCGGAAAATAAGGTTGAGAGACTTGCAGTCTCTTTTGGGGAAATTGAATTTTGCTTGTCGCATTATCCCAATGGGCTGTATTTTTTATAGTCGTTTGGCGTTGGCCACGGGAGGGGTTGTTTCCCTGCATCATTTTATCAGGCTGGGTCAGGAGTTGAAGGGGGATTTGGCGGTGTGGGACGGGTTTTTACGGTAACTTAATGGTAGGGCGTTGGTGATGGAGAGTGCGGTCGATAGTTTTGATTTCGACCTGTTTAAGGATGCAGCGGGAGGAACTGGTTTTGGGGCATATTGTCAAGGACAGTGGTGCGCGGGGAGGTGGCACTGAGTCTTGGTTTGTGAGGGGTTGGGTGCGGAATGTGGCACTGTTGGAATTGTTTCCGATAGTGTTGGCAATGACGCTTTGGGAAAATGAGTTCAGAAATAAAAAAGTTTGTTTTCATTGTGACAATCTGGGGGTGGTGCAGGCTATTAATGGTTTGACGGCGTCTTCGCCTCCGGTAGTTCGTTTATTGCAGCATTTGGTTTTACGATGTTTGTCGCTTAACGCTTGGATTGTTGCTGTCCATGTGCCGGGGATTTCCAATGGCATTGCTGATGCTCTTTCTCGTTTAAAGTGGGAGCGTTTTCGTCAGCTGGCCCCAAAAGCGAATGCAGAAGGATTGGTGTGTCCGGAGTCCCTGTGGGAGCTCTTGGAGGTACGGTAGTGGGACTTTTGAGGAACTCTTTGAGCGAGGGGACTTGGCGGGCTTATGATAGGGCGTGGCGTAGTTGGGAACAGTGGTGTGGGGAGTTGGAAGTGGGTGTGGATTCCGGGGAGATACCTTTGCTGTTATTTATTGGGAGTGTTGAAGAAAAGGGTTGGTCGGTATCTCAGATAAATAGTTGCATAGCAGGTTTGGCTTTTGGTTTTAAGTTGCGGGGTTTGCAGGATGTTACTAAAGCATTTTTGGTCAGGAAAGTTTTGAAGGGGTGTAGGCGGGGTAGGCGGACAGTGGATTCTAGGCGGCCAGTGTCTTTTGCGTTACTGTTACGCTTAGGTGTTCAAGTGGGTTTTCTTTGTAGGTCACCTAGCGAGGGTCGGTTGTTTAGATTGGCATTTTCACTGGCCTTTTTCGGAGCATTTCGTTTGGGGGAATTAGTTTGTAAGAGCGTGCGGTGTGAGGGTGGTTTGTTTGGGGATTGATGTGGATCTGTACGGAGACAGGGTGGTGGTTCGTATTCGTTTTTCCAAAATGGACAGGGAGGGTAGGGGTTGTTTTGTCACATTGTTTGAGGTTCCTGGGTGTGTGGTATGTCCGGTTAAGTGCTTGAGGGAGTACAGGTTGGGCTCGAGTTTTGTGGGAGGCCCCCTTCTTAGACATGAGGATGGGTCATTTTTGTCTCGATTCCAATTTGTAGCGGTGTTCAAGAAGTGCTTGAGAGCTTTGGGTCATTCCTTTCGTATCAGTGTGGCCACGGAGGCAGCTAGATTAGGCATGAGTGACGAGGTGATTAAAAGGATTGGTAGGTGGGAATCAGCCCGTTTTAGGTCATATGTGAGGTTGGGTGTTATGTGAGGGTTCAGGGTTTTGTAATTAATATGGGTGTTTGTTTTTTGTTTTTTGTGTTTCAAGGACCACGGCGGCGCTTGTTTGGATTTTAGGCCATTCCTTTGTGTTTTGGGGGAGCTGATGTGCGGCTGAACGGGCGGCAATTGGGGTTGGAGCGGGAAGTTGCGGTAATTAGGTGGCTCGGGTGTAGAGGTATGTTGTGGGGTTCTGTGTTGCGGGAGGTGCATCGTTATGCGCGGTTGGATCGGGCTCCCGACGTCCTAGTGTTACACGTTGGGGGTAATGATTTGGGAGTTAGGCCCTGTAGAGAGCTGATCATGGACATTAAATTTGATCTTTTGCATTTGTGGTCCCTTTTCCCAGCCCTGATAACGGTGTGGTCAGATATTGTGCCGAGGAAGTCATGGCGGGAGGCGAGATCGGTGGAGCGGGTGAATAAGGCCAGGATTAAGCTGAATAGGGCGATAGGGCGGTTCTGTGCAAGAAACGGTGCAGTGGCAGTGCGACATCCCGAATTGGAGGCTGGTAGCGGTGGTTTTTGGCGGACGGATGGGGTACACCTGAACGCAGTTGGTATAGATTTATGGTCACTGGGTTTACAGGGAGGTATTGAGAGGGCGTTGAGGTTGTGGAGGAACGCGCAAGCTCGAGGATGGTAAAGTCAAGCTGCACGTTGTTGGCGGTGGGAGGTCCTAGAAGCTAGTGAAACAGGATGGTATAGGTGAATGGGAGGGCCTCAATGGGGGCTGGACTCTCATAGGTTGAGCACCTGGTTGGTTCGGAGAGGCGTCCATCAGTTGGTGTCTCCGAGCTGGTGTTACACGGCTGGAGGCAAGATGGATCGCCATGGTGGTTGTTTATGGAGATTTAATTTTTGGGGCTTCTACGACCTCCCTTGTCAGGTTTATTGTTAATATTAATGTTATTTATGTTATATATTTTATTTATTAATAAAACGGCTGCTGTGGCCGATTTAATCCGAACAGTGGCTGTGTGTTTCTTTTGGGGGAAAAAGGGGAGCTGAGGGAATCCACAGTAGGTGTGGGGGGCCCGTAGAATAACCAATAACCTACTCATGACAGTTCGTCATCTTGGTGTTCAATCACACCGTGGGAAGTCCACAGAACAAAAAGCATTCACCTTGTCAGCGGTTTTGGCAGTAGCAGTCCCCAACAGGCTTTTGGGCCTGCTTCCCAGCAATACGGCTCTCAGCCCTTTAGTACGGCACACAATATGCAGATCCCAAACCACAGAGACTCCACAGATATTCACTGTGAAATGGAGGATAATCCACACCCAGCTGAGACTGCTGGCTGGGTTTTATATCCCTAGCCAAAACCCAGGCTGGAACAGCCACCCACCCTGACCCTTTAGCTGCTTCCAGTAAGACCTGGCACGGATCGGCTTTACAGCCACACTAAATAACCAATAGTGTCAGTCAGCACTAGCTGCCGCTGACACTTAAAATTACCGGCTCTTACCTCACCGAGGCCAGGAACCTCGGCGACCCATATCTTCCGTCAATAACGGCCCCTGGCACTTTCCTACTTACCTCCCCCCTTTGTTCAACCCTGAGGGGGTGAACACCAACCAGACAGTGTACCCAAGACAGGGCATCTGCATTTCCCCGTAACTTGCCCGCCCTATGTTCCACAGAAAACAAGTTTTGTAGAGACAAAAAAAAACTCGTGACCCGAGCATTCCTCTCTTTTGATTGGCTCATCCACTTGAGAGGGGAGTGGTCGGTCACCAGACGGAACTTTCTCCCCAACAGAAAATAGCGGAGAGACTCGAGTGCCCACTTGATGGCCAGGCACTCTCTCTCCACTATACTGTACCTAGTCTCGGCTGGGGTAAGTTTGCGGCTCAGGAAAACAACGGGATGTTCCTCTCCATTGATGTCCTGAGAGAGTACAGCTCCGAGGCCTACTTCAGAGGCATCGGTCTGTACCACAAACTCCCTCTTGAAATCGGGCGTAACCAACACCGGGGAGCGACACAAGGCCGACTTCAAAGCGGAGAAAGCCTTTTCCGCGTGTTCATTCCACTGGACCGTCACTGACTTGCGTCCCTTCAAAAGATCTGTCAATGGTGCAGCGACCTTGTAATCTACCTCTCCAATTTTTTCAAGTACCTCGTAGGGCCCCCGCCACCTAGCTAGGAACTTACTGTCTACGGTTGGTACCATCACCAATACCCGATCACCCGGGTTAAAGTTCAGAACCCGAGCCTGCCGATTATAGACCCTACTCTGGGCTCGCTGCGCTGCCCCCATTTGCTCCCTAACCAGAGGTAACACTGTTTCCATCCGTCCTTGCATCTGGGTGACCAACTCAACAACACTTTTGTGCGGTGTGGGTTGTTGTTCCCAAGCAACTTTGGCCACGTCAAACAGACCGCGAGGGTGTCTGCCGTACAGTAGTTCAAAGGGCGAGAACCCAGTAGAGGCCTGGGGTACCTCTCGCACTGCAAACATGAGATAGGGCAGAAGAAGGTCCCAGTCCCTCCCATCCTTAGACACCACTCTTTCTAACATATTTTTTAATGTTTGATTAAACCTCTCCACCAGGCCATCCTTTTGCGGGTGATAGACGGACGTCCGCAACTGTTTTATGTGGAGCAACTTACAATGGTACAGCAGTTCAAAGGGCGAGAACCCAGTAGAGGCCTGAGGTACCTTTCGAACTGCGAACATGAGATAGGGCAGAAGAAGGTCCCAGTCCCTCCCATCCTTAGACACCACTCTTTTTAACATATTTTTTAATGTTTGATTAAACCTTTCCACCAGGCCGTCCTTTTGCGGGTGATAGACGGACGTCCACAACTGTTTTATGTGGAGCAACTTACAAAGTTCTCTCATGACCTTGGACATGAAAGGGGTCCCTTGGTCAGTCAGAACCTCTCTAGGCAGACCCACTCAGGAAAACATCTCCATTAACTCCTTAGCTATGAGTTTGGCTGATGTATGACGCCGCCTCCAGGTACTGAGTGGCATAGTCAAGGACGACAAAGATGTGTTGGTGCCCTCTAGCAGACTTCGGTACTGGGCCTATGAGATCCATAGCGATCCGCTCGAATGGAACCTCAATAATCGGGAGAGGGACCAGGGGACTACGGAAATGTGGCTGGGGGCTGGTTATCTGGCAGATTGGGCAACACTTGCAATACTCTTCCAACTCTCTGAACACACTGGGCCAGTAGAACCGCTGTAGAATCCGGTCTTGCGTTTTCTGCTGGCCCAGGTGTCCCCCAAGAACATGTTGGTGGGCTAACTCCAACACGGGCTTGCGATACGCCTTGGGCACCACCAGCTGTTCAATATGTTCACCCCGTAATTGATTTATCCGGTACAGCATCTCCTGTTGAACCACAAAACGGGGGAACATAGACTTGGCCCCCGGTTGTTGCGGCTCACCCTCAACTATTACCCCATTTTCCCTGGCTCGAGACAGAGTCGTGTCCTGGTGCTGTGCTGTACCAAAATTATCCCCAGAGACATTGAGGTCTGCCAGCTCAGGACCCGGCGGCAAGTCCTCCACGTCTCCCACTATCACACTTAGCGGGGTTGTCTCCCCCTCTTCCACCGAAGTGGCGGTCACCCCTATCGCTGGCCCTTCTGACTCAGGTTCCCAGGGTTCTGGTCTCCCCCCTGAGCCGGGCCACTCTGCTAGGGTTACATCTGTCTTCCGGGTATCAGTAACTTTCGTATCTGGCCATAGTGCCGGGAAACTGGGGAAGTCTCTCCCAATTAATAACTCATACGTTAACTTTGTGGTGACGGCCACCTCATGCGTCCACCTGCCGGCCACCGTTGACAGAGAGATCAAGGCTGTGGAATAGTCCTTTAAGTCCCCATGAATGCAGACAACGCAGAGTTTTCGGCCAGTATACTCGGCGGGCCGCACCAGGGCAGCTCTTACCAGGGACACCAAGCTCTCTGAATCCAGCAGTTCCACCGTCAGAGTGTCCCCCACTTCCACCTGGCACAGGTGACTATTGTCTACAGTCTCGGAGGTACCTGTGCCGCACAGCTTCCTGGCATACAATGAGTGGCGGTAGCCATAATTGGTATCCATGGGTTCACTCCAATGGGGACAGTCGGCTGTTATGTGTCCAGGCTCGTGACACCGCCAGCAGACCACCGGTGCTGGGTCTGCAGGGGGTACTTCCCAGGCGGGTTTGGCTGGCATCAGACGCCAGGTTTAAAGTGGAGATTTCCAGGGTTTGACTGACCCCTTCCAAAAGAACCCCCCTGCAGATTGGTGGTCGACCATGGTCGACCATCTCCAAGGCATTATCCGGAGACACCTGGCCGATCCAGTGCTGGAGAGGGTACGGCAAAGCCCTCCAAAACACATCCGCCAACAGCAGATCCAACATAGCAGTGGGAGTCAACATTTTTGCAATCGGTGCAGCAGATCATAATATTGTGGTCTGGCGGGTTCAGCCAGGTTAAATTCCCACTGATGCACCCGCTGGGCCCGGACCAATATATTCACCCCAAGTCTCGCCAGGATCTCATCTTTTACTGTCGGGTAGTCGGCCGCTTGATCATCGGGGAGATCAAAAAATACTTGCTGGGGACCAGACGCCAGGAACGGAGCGATGACCTCAGCCCACTGGTCTCGGGGTAACTTTTCCCTCACAGCCACCTTTTCGAAGACCGCTAGATAGGTCTCGGCATCATCCGAGGGGGTCATCTTAGGAATTGCCGCGCAGACAGCTTTCCAGGCACCGTGGACGTTCCTGCCGATTGCAATGCCATCACATGTTGTAATAGCAGCTGGTTACTTTCTTATTGCTGCTTGTTAGCCTCCCGCTGCTGCAAGTTAGCCTCCACGAGGGCTTTCACAACCGCCTCCATTTTGTCAGGGGCCTCGGGTTGCAACCTTGCCAGCCTAATATAAGACATGCACTTGTGCCCGGGAAAACAAAAACTTTTCGGCCTTCAGACCTGCCTCACTGCGTTTGCACGCATTCTCCACCAAATGTGGGGATTCGCTAGGGTTGCCACCTTTTCTTCAAGCCAAACCCGAACAGAAGGGAGGGACCCCTTCCAGGCCCCGCCTCCAGCCACGCCCATGTCCTGCCTCCAACCATGTCCCGTCTCCACCCCTGGTCGCTGTCGCACCGCGATCGTTACGCCCCTAATCCCACGCCTGCGCCGTCCCGTTTTGTATTCGGCGCAGGCGCGGGATTTACGGGACGAAGAGGAGAACTCGGACGTCAATCAACTGGACATGGGCGTGCCACTGCCAAAGGGTGAATAGACAGAACCTCTAGGTGCTGCACGAACGCCCTCATAGCACCTAGAGGCTCATTAGCATATTATAAGTCTTTATTTTAAGAGAACGGCGGCAGCGGCAGGCAGGAAGTTATGTACTGCTGACATCAGCACATCACTAATGTCAGTCAGCTACATAACAAAGTTTTTTCTGATGATTGACAGATTCAGAAACCTGTTTAAAGGGCTTCTGTTACCCCACTAAACTTTTTTTTTTGGCTTCTTATAATCCCTATACTGCGATATATGAATACATAATGTTATTAGTCATTTTGGTTCAGTAGATAATGAATAAAACTGACTTTTATAATATGTAAATTACCTCTACCAGCAGGCGGGGCGGTTACTTGCTGGTAGCAGCCGCATCCTCCTATCATAATGACGCCCCCTCCTCATGTTGATTGACAGGGCCAGTGAACGCGCTCGTTCTCTGGCTGGCCCTGTCTGCTATCAAGATCTCGCACCTGCGCCGTAACGGTCTTCAGTCGGCGCAGGCGCACTGAGAGGCGGACGCTCGCTCGGCCGCTCCTTCCTCAATGCGCCTACACCGATGACGTCACATCTACACCCGGCGCAGGCGCACTGAGGAAGAAGCGGCCGAGCGAGCGTCCTCCTATCAGTGCGCCTGCGGCGACTGAAGACAGGTATGGCGCAGGCGCAAGATCTTGATAGCAGACAGGGCCAGTCAGAGAACGAGCGCGTTCGCTGGCCCTGTCAATCAACATGAGGAGGGGGCGTCATTATGATTGGAGGATGCGGCTGCTACCAGCAAGTAACCGCCCCGCCTGCTGGTAGACAGGTAATTTACATATTATAAAAGTCAGTTTTATTCATTATCTACTGAACCAAAATGATTAATAACATTATGTATTCATATATCGCAGTATAGGGATTATAAGAAGCCAAAAAAAAAAAGAGTTTAGTGGGGTGACAGAAGCCCACACTGTTACATACAATTACACAATTCAAATGTTTTATATTTATACCTTTTTAGAAGTGAGTGACTATATAGGACAGGTGTCAGGACTCAGAGTCAGGACTGTCTTGGTCAGGTTGAAAAAACTGCTGCACAGGGCACAGTGGGCACTGGGCTGGGCACTACATGGGCAGGCTGCTGGAGCTGGACTGGAGAGGAGAAGAAGAATGATTTCTCCCATGGAGCTCCCTCTGCCTCTCTCTCTGATGTCATCACTTCCTGTGGACTTGACTTCCTTATCAGAGAGAGGGAGGGAGGGACTGGGAGGCAGGGGAGGAGCCTGAACAGTGAGTGAACACAGCGCTGCCTGGGGGCATCACTGTAGTGTAGACTGGAGGGGAGGCTCGGGAGCGCTGCGCTCAGCTGATCACCCGGAGTGACAGCTTAAATATGCGATCAGAGTCTCAGTCGGTCGGACCACACTGCAGTTTGAATGAATAATCCTGTGCCCGGGTCCAAGAAAGGCTTGTACCCGGGCACAGGATTACAAACCCGGACTGTCCGGGTCAATCCCGGACGGGTGGCAACCCTAGGATTCGCTCTGGTAGGCAGATTAGCGGACGCAGTACAGAGGCAAAAACAAAGTCTTTGACTTAAACAGTGCAGTGTTTATTCACACATAAAACAAAAATGACAGTTTGCCGTCTTGCTATTTATTCACACCATGGCAAGTCCACAGAACAAAAAACATTCACCTTGTCAGCGGTTTTGGCAGTAGCAGCCCCCAACAGGCTTTAGGGCCTGCTTCCCAGCAATACGGCTCTCAGCCCTTTAGCACGGCACACAATATGCAGATCCCAAACCACAGAGACTCCACAGATATTCACTGTGAAATGGAGGAAAATCCACACCCAGCTGGGACTGCTGGCTGGGTTTTATATCCCTAGCCAAAACCCGGCCTGGAACGTGGGGAGAAGCCACCCACCCTGCACTTTGGCTGCTCCCAGTAAGAGCCGGCCCGGATCTGCTCTACAGCCATACTAAATAACCAATAGTGCCAGTCAGCACTAACTGCCGCTGACACTTAAAATTACCGGCTCTTACCTCACCGAGGCCAGGAATCTCGGTGACACATACAGTATCTTCCGTCAATGACGGCCCCTTGCGCTTTCCTACAGTGTCCAGTCCCTGTCTTTCTTTTTCTGAACGGTCTTCTAAAAACAAAAATTATATATATATTGATATCCAAAGCTATTAAGGTTTTGTTTACACTGCTTATTTGTCCTATGATGAACACCAATGCACCCTTGCCATGGCTCTGTCGGATGTCTGTCATGGCGTCTGACCCGATCAGCACTCCCATCGATAAGGTAGCTTCATCACCAGAAAATAGCACCGGAACTACACAGTTCCATCCACTGGTTACTGCGGCGCTGCTCCCATTCGCTTCCATTCATGAGAGAAGCGCACTTCTGGTGCCTGTCTCCAGCACTGGAGCTAATGCAAAATAGCTTATTGGCTGGAATGCTGGAATCTGACACCGAAGGCCTGTCCTAAGGAGAGGTCATTAGCACTGCAGTCCCGGAGAACCCTTCTTCTGTTTACATCTATATCTTGGTTTCTGCTTATAACAGTAACCACAACGCAGTGCCGGATCCGTCACACGATGGACACAAACAGTGCAGTGATGGATCCTCCACACGCCAGACACCAGCGGCGTCTGAGGACTGCAAAATTATTTCTGTCAAATGTGTTACAGCTGTGAACAGTCTAATTCTCCCACCCTGTAATGATAATGAGGCGACCCTGCTTACTCTTACCTTGTCTACACAGCAAAGTCTGATAGGTGAGCTATAGAAAACAGGAAGAGTCACACTATTGCGACTGCTGCTGTGGCCAGTGTGAATCAGGAACACTTCAAGATACTTTATGTGGCTAGAATCACCAAAACATTTAAAAATAATGTAAATCAGGGAGTCTTTATTCTAAAGATGTCATTTTTCTCATGATACATATAAGTATGTCTCTATAGCTCTGGGCTGGCCAACCTGCGGCTCTCCAGCTGTCGTAAAACTACAATTCCCACCATGCCCTGCTGTAGGCTGATAGCTGTAGGCAGTCTAGGCATGCTGGGAGTTGTAGTTTTGCAACATCTGTATCTGGAGAGCCACAGGTTGGCCATCCCTGCTTATAGCTGAAAAGGTGAGAAAACCTCAGTCCTGAAATCCTTGTAGTTGATTATATTTTCAGCCCCCCTTTGACGTCTTTTCATGTAACAACTCTTAAAAAAAACAATCCCTCAGCTGGTGTCTTGCCAGAACTTTAAATGGCCACTACAGCTTCCAACTCTGTCTGCCCAGAATTCCCTCTCCCACTCTGCGCTAGAGAACATATACAAAATTACAAGGAAGCCATTTTGTTGTAGCCAACTGCACTATCTAACCTGGATGAGTCGCGCGAAGTGCGGACACATTGACGTTTTCTGTTACCACCTGTCTTCCCTCTTGTGCTTGCCTTTGAAGCGATTAACCACATGTCTCGGCTCTCCTCCTGAAAGGTAGTACTTAGCGCAGGAGACGTGATAGGGGCGCCCAGTGTCCTTGAGATCCTAGTGCAGAGCGGAGGGCAGCTGGAGACATGAGCTCTACCAGCGGGGTGCGAGGTAAGAGGGCAGTGCGGCCCCTGCTGTTGTGTTCGGCTTACTACACTGACTGCTGGTCCTTATCACGTGTGCTATAGTAGTATAGAACTGCAGAGCAGGCTGGACGCCTGTGTCACCCCTGCTGTGCTCCCAGCATGCACTGCGAGGGCCAGGGCTTGCTGATAATTATAGTCCTAATTTAAAGAAGTTTTCCACAGCCCTCTATGAATAAAACAACCAATAAAGTACATAGTACCGTATGCCAAGCTATGGCTTCTATACCGCGGTATATGGTACGCCTGCCAGCAGTTTTTCATCAGAAGTCAATTTGGTTAACAGCCATAAAGCTTTGATCACCGCATGTGCTATTTAATTTTCTCCCAATATGTCCCCGCGCTCTCCAGCCATGATCCCTGTAGTAATACGGATCTGATCCTCACGTGCAGCAGAACTTATCGATCCAGTGTTGGCCCAGGACCGAAGTGAAGCCTCGGAGGCGTCTTAAATCCCGCCAGTGGTGGCTGAATAATATATCGCCGTCCTTTACACGTTCCCCACTTGATTGCTCTCTTTGGGGTTGCATTATGGGTTTACTAATCGCTGTGTACCGTTTGTGCCAAGGTTTTCTAGACATGGCGAATAATTTCACGCAAGATGAAAGGGCGGAAAAGAAGCCAGGCTTGCCAACCAGAAATGTCTTTTTTTTTTATTTTATTTTTTTCAGAAAACTTATCCCAAAATCACAGACGGCCCCAAAAAATGTTTTATGGACAGATTGGAAAACCATAATGAATGATATAAAGATTAGAAGTGATGTCTCCAGCTCAGAATACGGAGAAGAACTCCTAGCCAGCATTTACCGTGAGCTGTAAAATGATAATTACCACCCAAATAATCTAGTCAAGAACCATCAGCCTAAAAAAATAAAATCACAGACATCCTATTATTTTTTTATTTTTTTTTCATGGACATAGGAAAAAAGTCTCCTATTTTTACAGACTGTCCAGAAATTTCTGGACGGTTGGCAACGATGAATGAGGCGCTGGATGGCGCCTATTGAAATTGACAGGATGTCTACATGATCTGCTGTAAGGCTATGTTCACACTTTGCAGATTTGTTAAATGTTTGCTTTATCTGAATGGGGACTTAGAGACATTGACAAGCTTGCTGCAGTCACCGGCCCGTTCAGATGTATAGAAGGGATGGAAGTTTCTGTAACAGGTCTGCCGAGTGTAAGGCTATGACCACATGGGGCGCCTGCGCTGGGGATTTTCCACCAAGGAAATGTGTGTGGAATATCCACAGGGTTTTAACCAAATCTAACACTGCATAAAAAATCTGCAGCTAAATCCTCATGTAATTCATTTAGTGCAGCAGAAGACGTCCAGTGCCGACAAGAGATGAGTGATGGCTTCATCTTATCAAGCAGAGATCGGCTGCGACGTGGTGTCCCCGAAGCTTGGGACACTCCCCAGGCTGTATGATTGACCGGGACTGACATCTTGGCCCTGATGATCTTGACATCAAGCATGTTGAATTGCAACATGCCCTATCCTTTTGTTCTCAAGGCAGATAAGCTCTGCCAGTGTTGTCTGGCAGGGGCTTTTTCCCTTTTCTCCATAGAGTGCACACGCATCCTCGGCCGAATAGATCACACATGTTTATGGGGAGTTTGGTGGGAGAGACTATATAAAGCCCTCCAGTGTGACTCCTCATTCAAGAAGGGGTATTATGATTATGCTAAGTTATCCTGTATCCACAGGATAGGGGATAACTATTAGATCTGTGGGGGTCAGACCGCTGGGATAGGGGATAACTATTAGATCTGTGGGGGTCAGACCGCTGGGATAGGGAATAACTATTAGATCTGTGGGGGTCAGACCGCTGGGATAGGGGATAACTATTAGAATTGTGAGGGTCCAACCGCTGGGATAGGGGATAACTATTAGAATTGTGAGGGTCCAACCGCTGGGATAGGGGATAACCATTAGATCAGTTGGGGTCTGACCGCCAGGATAGGGGATGACTATTAGATTGGTGGGGGTTCTACCAGTGGGATAGGGCATAACTATTAGATTGGTGGGGGTCTGACCAGTGGGATAGGGGATAACTATTAGATCTCAGGGGGTCTGACCACCAGGAGAGGGGATAACTATTAGATCTCTGGGGGTTTGACCACCAGGAGAGGGGATAACTATTAGATCTCTGGGAGTCTGACCGCCGGGATTGGGGATAGCTATTAGATCAGTGACCAGAATACTCTTTAATATCTGATTATCTCAAGCTGACAAATTCTGTGTAGTCTCCAAATTTACACAGTTCTTTAGCAACATAGGAGTGAACACAACATGGAAAACATCACTGTGTAAGGGCTCGTTCACACAAACGTATTTTGCGTTCCGTATACGGGCCATTTTTTGAGTTCCGTAAATGGCCATTCATTTCAATGGTTCCGCAAAAAACAAATGTACTCCGTATGCATTCCATTTCTGTTTTTTCGTTCCGTTCAAAGATAGAACATGTCCTATTATTGCCCACAAATCACATTCCGTGGCTCCATTTAAGTCAATGGGTTCGCAAAAAAACGGAACACATACGGAATGTATTCCGTATCCGTTCTGTTTTTGCGGAACCATCTATTGAAAATGTTATGCCCAGCCAAATTTTTTCTATGTAGTTACTGTATACTGCATCTGCCATACGGAAAAACGGAACAGAACCAAAAACGCTACTGAAACAAAACTCAAAAAGTGATCCGTTAAAAACTGCCTGCAAAACACTGAAAAAGCCATATAGTCGTGTGAACAAGCCCTAACCCGGCACGGTCCCTTTTCAGGAGGCTGGGAAAGGTGGGTGACTATCACTTTAGGAGCTGTAAGGGGAGCCATGTGGGGTCATCACCCAGCTTTCCCAGAAAAATTTTGTAAATTCTTTTTATTTTTTCAATTTTAGACTGAAAGGCTCTTTAAGAACCAGTAATCTACTTCCCTGCCTCTGGTCAGGCTAATCCAATGTAGTAGGAAGCCTGGTAACCTTTAAGACATTGGACTTTGTAATATATTTTCCGGGCTTATATGAACTGCACAGAAACCCATTGTTGTAAGAACTGGGTGAAAACTTACATTCCTTCTGCCTGCGCCTAGACTAGCTGCCTGTGGGCTTTCTTCAGGGCTGGGTGTGATTAGTCGCTCGCTTATTACTTGGTGTCTTGATGATAAGTTGTCATGTCGGCCTTGAAATAATCATCAGAAGATTGACGTTTTTCCTGTGAAGGGAGGGACCCAAGTCCTGTTTCTGAATGACGTGGAAGTGCGTGTGTTGGTTCACCTCTTCATTCACTTCTATGGGACTGGCGTAGACAGTGGTCCATAAGTCCCATAGAAGTGAATGGAACAGTGGACCAACGTGCACTACTGCTCCATTCAGATGAGGGGTACTCGGGGACCCTCCATTTTTGGGATCACTAGACATCTCAATGGTCATACTGCCATTGATTCAACAGAAGATGGACTCTCTGGAGCCGTTGTGGTGGGGATCAAACAAGTGTGAATCTTTCGCTTACTGAGGTAAAGGAATTTACTGCCGGTTACATATTGACAGTCTATCCTCAGGATGGGTCATTAGCAGGCATCCTCAAACTGCGGCCCTCCAGCTGTTGTAAAACTACAACTCCCACAATGCCCTGCTGTAGGCTGATGCCTGTAGGCTGTTCGGGCATGCTGGGAGTTGTAGTTTTGCAACAGCTGGAGGGCCGCAGTTTGAGGATGCCTGGTCATTAGTATTTCATTGGTTGAGGAACGCATTCCTGGTACCCCTGGAAACAGCGGAGGCACTCAAGCAACCACTCTGCCCTCTTCCACGATCCATTACTTACATGACCTTCTTGCAGCTCAGTCCCATTCAATAAATGGGATGGATCTGCAGTATCAAGGCAGCTGAGTACAGGATTGGCTGCAGCGGCCATGTGTTGTGCAGCGGCAACCATGCTTTAACAAGCAGCAACAGCAAGACTGACAGCGCAGAGATCAGTGCTGGAGAAAAAGGTTAGTATAAGGCTACATGCACACAACCGTATGTGTTTTGCGGTCCGCAAATTGCGGGTCCGCCAAAAAAAAACGAATAACATCCGTATGTCATCCTTTTTTTGCGGATCTATTGTAAATTCCTAAAACGGAGAAGAATAGGACATGTTCAATTTTTTTTTTTTTTTTGTGGGGCTACAGAACGGACATACTGATGCAGACAGCACACGGTGTGCTGTCCGCATCTTTGCGGACCTATTCAAATGAATAGGTCTGCATCCTATCCGCAAAATGGGTCTGCATCCTATCCGCAAAAAAAAAACCTGAACGGACACGGAAACAAACAACGTTTGCGTGCATGTAGCCTAATATCTCTTGTTTTAGACCATTCAGGGACTTGTCTGAGATTTTTAGGTTTGATATTGTAGGATTATTTTAAACATAATTAAAATCTTCGATATACCTGCGTTGCAATATTTGGATAAAAGCTAGATGGCTACAGAGGGGCCGTCCTGTATCTAGACGAGGCATTCTTCTGTTTTGACTTTCCTGCCTGGAGTATCCCAATTGTGTCCAGATGTATACTATGGGGATATATACGTCACTATGAGGATATATACGTCACTTTGCTGAACCTTTCTCATTGGCAGAATGGGCCTGTGCAGGCGCTTTGGCTGTCGGAGCTGCCGCTGTCGGATACCTGGCTTACAGATCACTCTCCTGCAAAGACAAGTGCTGCAAATCCATGGTAAACCAGGGCATACAGAAAGACAATCCTAAGGTTGTACATGCCTTTGACATCGAGGACGTGGGTGATAAAGCCGTGTACTGCCGTTGCTGGAGATCCAAAAAGGTACTCAAAATAAATATCCAAAATGGCACAAAATTGTCGTCCTTTAGGTGTGATGGAAGAGGTATTCAGCGATCTTGCATCTGCTTGGCGTTTGTTCTCCCTGTGTTTTGTGGGGTTCCTTTCACCTATATCCACCCTCAAAGGCATGGGAATAGGTTATTGGCTTCCATGTGGTCTTATGTGTGTGTCCTTAGATAGGAAAATCAGATTGTGAGCCCCACTGGTGTCATGGCCATCTTTATAATGTGCTGTGGAGTACGGTATGTTGCCATCTTTTTCACTGGTGCTGTTCTTTAGCAATAGCACAAATAAGAGCTCTTTCACACGAGCGGATCCTGTGCGTGGAATCCACTGCGTGAAAGAGTGCCAAGCCCCCATCCGGACAGCAGAGACACGGAGCACTAACATGATTGATAATGCTCTTTACCTCTGTGACACTTTTTACTACAAAATCACAGTGACAACTTTCTCACTGTGATTTTGTTGTAAAAAGATCAAAGAAAGGCCCAGAGCATTATCAATCATGTTACTGCTCCGGGTCTCTGCTGTCTGGAACGGGGCTTGACTTTCACGCAGCAGATAACCTGCATGGCATCCGCTCGTGTGAAGGAGCCCTAAGATTAAGCAGTTGCACACGTAATCAAACCCCCTGCCCCTAATTGGGACATTTGTTGGGGCAGTGACTCAAAAGTTTACTGGCATCTGCTGGTTCCTAGAAATTTTTCGGTCTCTTCAGGTCTGGTGAGTATGTGAAGATACATGCATAAGTGACGTGTGAACTCTGCACTTTATCATTTTTTGAAGGTACTTGAATTGTCCCAGATTTTTTTTCTAACATTGGTATTGAGCAGCTCCAGTGTGAGCTGAAGCCTGGAGTCCACTCAAAGAGTCCTCCTAGTCATGAGCTCCTGGTTCTGCCAGTCCCCTGACGCTGATTGACTACTCTGTTCCTACAGCAATCAGTGGCAGAGGGTGGAGACGGCCAGGAAGCTCACGGGTATGAGGATTCCAGAGTTTGTGCTTTGTATTGAGTGGACTCCAGTGCTCGGCTTGCTCTGGAGCTTCTCAAGACGGATATGTCCATTCAAGTGACCCAGTATTTTGCTCAGTGTATCTGCCAGCAGTTAAGGAACCATAAATCTGGTGACTGACTCCCTATAATTCATGCCATCAGCCAGGATAGAAGGCCTCCATGTATTAGAATAGAAAGATTTGGTTTGGTGTCTATGACTTTTTATTTAGTATTTTAACGTAATTGTTTTCCGTGCAGCTTTTTTTTTTCCTGAAAGGGACCCTGTCAGGGGACTCGTGCTATCCTAACCATGTGGAGCATGAAATAACGACTGGCTCCTTTATCATTCAAACACTGCAGCATTTCAGAGAAAAGGTTGCATGAAGAGAAGTGTCCACTGGGGGGCTCCCCTCTGGCAGCACCCTGACTAGTCGGTCACATCGATTGGGTAGTTCATTGACGGGCTCCCAGTGGAGCTGCCCAGCAGACACTTCTCTCTGTGCTGAGGCATTTCGGAGTAAAATATAGTTCATTGTAATGAGGGAGCCTGGCAGTATTGTGTGGTAGGACAGCGTGAATCTGCTGACAGGCTCCCTTTAAGGCCTCACACAACCATTTCCGTTTGGTCTAGAAACTGCGGATCCGCAAAACACAGATACCGGCCTCATGTGCCCTGCACTTTCCCCTTACGCACGTTCCTTGCTACTGTAGAAATGCTTATTCTTGTCCACAATACGGGGTCGTGGAATGGACATACAGATGCGGTCCCATAGAGATGAATGGGTCCGCATCCCATCTGTAACAAATATGGTCGTGTGTCTGAGGCCTAAGTATGATGAATATTAGGGCGTATGACCTGTAACTTTCTATAGAGTACATTTATTGTATTTTACATTCAGGGATTTATTTTTTATTTATTTTTTTGCCTTCCAGTTCCCGTTTTGTGATGGCGCACACACAAAACACAACGAGGAAACCGGTGACAACGTTGGACCTTTAATCATTAAGAAGAAAGAATCCTAAACGATGAACGGCCACGTTAATAATAAAACACCATATCAATCATTGCTCTACAACAGAGAAATCCCTCCTTCCAGCAAAACCCACCACCCGTACCTGTCATCTGCCTAAACTGTTAAATCCTGCCGTGGTGGAACTTCTTGTCTCTTCGACTGGCAGGGAAACAGAAGCTTGATTTATTCTGTACTTGCTTGAAACCACTGTATGAGCGGGGGCCATTACTCAGGTGGGCACCTGCTTTCCTTTCTGTTGTGAAACTCTGACATTGGAATGTAAAACTGATACCTGGACAATAAATGACGTCCAAAAGCTGATCTGAGTGATTTTATTTTTAATGACAGAATCTAAGCAGCGTGTGGAGATAACAATAGGTGGTGCCTTATAAGACCTAATACCACAGCAATTACACAATGGTGCAGGTGCCATTACAAGTCAATAGTCAGATAATTCAAGTGCAAAACTTAGTGATGAGGCTAACCTTCGCGATAAGCCACAAAATATTGGCGCAACAACAAGGAGAGAATCCCCAGAATTAACAATCCAGCACTTCTTTTATTTATGCAGGATGGAAATGTCACATGCTGCTCAGTCTTGGGATATGCCTGCAGGGAGAGACAAGGAGGGTGTCATAGGGCAACTTTCTGCAAAGACTATTTAGGATCTTGGTTGCAGTCTAAGAGACAAATGAAAACCTTAGTCGCTATACGTTCACACAATTTTATTTAATAGAGAATGGAGTAACTAGCACATTTTTAAATCGCTTAACTTAAAAAATCTGCCTGCATCCACCTGAAAAAAGCTGTAAAGTCATGGCCACTAGGGGTCTCACTTCCACTGCCTGTTGTCCATCCAAGATCCATTCCTAGTAAGACACAGAAGACTGCTCACAGGAAGCTAGCTGAGATCCTGATCCTGATAAAACAACTGCTTCTGAACATAACACGAGCCTCCTGTGTGTCTGTGTGATTTATCCCTCCTTGTCAGCTTTCTGAGCTCTGTAGAAGAACACACACATAGTGGGAAGTGAAGTGATTGCATACAGTTCAGGCAGAAGAAAGACACCCTCTGCTTCTGAGTGAAATGCATCTAGCTGTGTAGCTGAAAAGGGGAACAATATGGCTGACTTTAGGGAAGCTCAAAAACACCAGTTCCTTCAGTTATGATTGTACAAAGAAGCACAGCCATCTAAATTCGTAATTCAGGCTTCCTACCGACACCCCCTGCGGCCAATCAGGGTATTGGTAGTTGCGCTAAACACTATCAGCCTCGCTGACGAGGCTGATAGTGTTCATGCTGCAATTCTTATTTTGGCCACCAGATGGCAGTCCAGAATAAGAAATTAGCAATTTTCAGTCCAAACTCCATTTTTCAAGTTAAAAAATAAAAAAATATAACCATTTAAATCACCCCCTTTCCATATAATTAAAAAGTAAATACCTAAATAACAAATAAAAACATCACCACGACCAAAAACTCCCATACTATAAAAATATTTTTAAAAATTCCAATATGGCGTAACAGAAAAAATGGTCAAAATGGCTGATTTAGCCATTTTTTTCATTGCTTCTCTTACCCAAATTTTTTTTTATAAAATGTGATCAAAAAGTCACGCACACTCCAAAATGGTATTAATAAAAACTACAGCTTGTCCCGCAAAAAAGAGCCCCTAAACAGCTCAGTAGATAACGATAAAGTTATGGGGTCAGAATATGGTGATGTAAAAATACATTTTTTGTTTTAAATTTATTTTTACACTATTTAGACATTTAAAAAAAAACTATACATATGGGGTATCGGTTTAATCGTACTGACCCAGAGAATGGAGGGCATGGGTCAGTTTTTCCACAAACTATACGCTATGGGAACAAAACCTGTAAAATGGTGGAAGAATTTTTTATTTTTTTCCCAATTCCACCCCATTCAGAATTTTTTTTCACCGCTTCCCACTACATTTTATGCCATAATTAATGGTGGCATTTGAAAGTACAACTTGTCTTGCAAAAAATAAGCACTCATACAGCTATGTGAACAAAAAAAAAGTTATGGCTCAAGGAAGATAGGGAAGGAAAATGCAAAAACGAAAAAATCTCCGGTAGTGAAAGGGTTAAGGATGACCTCCGTACATATACAGCGGAAGTCTGGGGTTTAAACATGGTGCCAGCTCGGATGCTGAGTGGACGCCATAGTCGCCAGCTGCCTTATGTTTTCATGGCATCTGAGCTATGAAACCCAAGGAGTTCTGCGAATGTATCAAGAGCCATTCAGAAAATAAAAACTGATTACAAGCAATGTTTCAGTATTATTTAATATTTTTTTTAAAACTGTAAATATGTAGTCTTCACAATCTCCTCTTACTCTGCCAGATGCTGTAGTTGGCGATACTAACATCAGAAACTTGATGTCAACTGTGATAGGCAATGTGGGGACTCGCTCTGGTAGACAGGATTAGCGGACGTAGTATAGAGGCTACAACAAGTTATTTGGATCAAACAGTTCAGTGTTTTATTCACACGTAGACAAGTGACAAAACAAAGTCATATTCAAACAAAAAGTCACCTTGGGGTGTTGGTGGTAATTCACACCATGCGGCAATTCTGCCTCAAAGAGTCCTTGCTGATAGCAGCATCAACCTGTGTTCCCGCCAAACAGGTAGCAAGCCTTCAACACAGAGACTCAGTTGCCTATTTAAGGACAGCCAGCCCAGCTGTAGATGTCGGGAGGAAAATACCTGCCTCCCCAGACAAAACCCCTTGCTGTGTCACATCCCCCCCCCCCCTTGTTCAACCCTGAGGGGGTGAACACACGCCAGACAGTGTATCCGGGACAGTGCATCCGCGTTTCCTTGTAACCGGCCTGCCCTGTGTTCCACCGAAAGCGTAAAGTTTTGTAAGGACAGAAACCATCGGGTGACTCGGGCATTCCTGTCCTTGGCCTGGCATTTGAGAGGGGAGTGGTCAGTCACCAGGCAGAACTTTCTTCCCAACAAATAATAGCGTAGAGACTCGAGTGCCTATTTGATAGCCAGGTACTCTCTCTCCACTATACCTGGTCTCGGCTGGGGTGAGCTTACGGCTGAGGAAGACAACAGGATGCTCCTCCCCGTTGACTTCCTGAGACAGTACAGCACCAAGGCCTACTTTGGAGGCATTAGTCTGTACTATAAACTCCCTTTTGAAGTCGGGCGTCGCCAAAACTGGTTGAAAAAGCCTCTTCCGCCCGCTCATCCCAGCGAACCATCACTAACTTGTGTTCCTTCAAGAGTCCTGTCAAGGCCGTGGCTAGAGTAGCAAAGTGGGGAACAAACATGTAATAGCCCACCATTCCCAGGAATTACTTTATTTGCCTAGTGGTGACAGGTCGTGGCCAATTCTGTATTGTCTCTATTTTGTTCACTTGGGGTTGATGACTCCATGCCCAATGACATACCCCAGGTACTTACAGGTGAAACTCGAAAAATTTGAATATCGTGCAAAGTTCATTTATTTCAGTAATGCAACTTAAAGGTGAAGCTAAAATATGAGATAGACTCATTACATGCAAAGCGAGATATTTTAAGCCTTTATTTGTTATAATTTGGATGATTATGGATTACAGCTTATGAAACCAGAAAGTCACAATTTTGAGGTACCCTTTGCTCAGGGGGTATGGATTGATTAGCTGACTAGAGTGTGACACTTTGAGCCTAGAATATTGAACCTTTTCACAAAATTCTAATTTTAAGCTGCATTAATGCAATTCCTTTTAATTTGCAGTACTGAAATAAATGGGTTAGCGGTTAGGCCAGCTTTCCGAAGGGAGACCACTACACCCTGCACTTTGGGTAGGTGACTTTCCCAGTCGGTACTGTGGATGACAATATCGTCCAGTTAAGCCGAAGCGTACCGATGATGTGGATGAAGCACAATGTCCATTAGTCGCTGAAAAGTGGCGGGGGTGCCATACATACCAAAGGGTAACACCTTTTATTGATACAGCCCCTCAGGCGTGATGAAGGCAGTTTTCTCTTTGGCCGCCTCCGTTAAGGGCACCTGCCAGTACCCTTTTGTGAGGTCCAAAACAGAAAAATACCAGGCTTGTCCTAACCTCTCGATGAGCTCATTCACCCCGGGCATGGGGATACACATTGAATTTGGAAACCTCGTTAAGTTTTCAAAAGTCGTTACAAAACCGCAACATCCCGTCTGGCTTGGGTATCAATACTATAGGGCTGGCCCACTCACTTTATGACTCCCCAATGATGTCTAGCTGCAACATTAGCTGCACATCCTCCAATATAGCTTGTCGCCAAGCCTCGGGCACCCGGTATGGTTTTAATCTGACTTTTGCCTGAGGGTCAGTGACAATGTCATGCTGGATTATGGAAGTGCGTCCAGGGATGTCCGAGAACACATCCGTGTTCCTACTAACAAACTCCCTGGCCTCCTGAGTCTGTTTAGAGGAGAGGCTGTCAGCAATTTTTACTGTGGCAGCCGCCTCTCTTGCATCAGACAGAGGGGCCGGGACCTCTTCTAGAAAACCCGGCCATGGGCTGTCTTCTGTACAGGTTTCCCTATCTTTCCACAGTTTGAGTAAATTCAACTGGTAAACCTGCTCAGGATTTCGGCGCCCTGGCTGGTGTAGCTTGTAGTTTACATCTCCAATTTTCTCGAGTACCTTGTAGGGCCCCTGCCACCTAGACAGGAACTTACTGTCCACGGTCGTCACCAGAACCAAAACCCGATCACCCGGGTTAAAGATCCGGACCCGGGCCTGCCAATTATAGACCCGACTCTGGGTTTGCTGAGCTGCCTCTATATGTTCCCTAACAAGAGGCAACACTGTCTCTATCCGATCTTGCATCTGGGTAACGTACTCAATGACACTTTTATGTGGAGTGGGTTGTTGTTCCCACGCCTCTTTGGCCACGTCCAAGAGACCGCGAGGGTGTCTGCCATATAGCAGTTCGAAGAGCGAGAACCCAGTAGAGGCCTGGGGTACCTCTCACACTGCGAACATGAGATAGGACAGAAGGAGGTCCCAGTCCTCCCCATCTTTAGACACTACCTTTTTCAACATATTTTTTAAGGTTTGGTTAAACCATTCTACCAGACCGTCCATTTGTGGATGGTAAACGGATATCCGTAATTGTTTTATGTGCAGCAACTTACAGAGTTCCCTTATCACCTTAGACATAAAAAGGGGTCCCTTGGTCGGTCAGAACCTGTTTAGGTAGTCCTACTCGGGAAAACATCTCTATTAACTCCTTAGCTATGAGTTGGCCCAGGTATGTTGCAGTGGCACCGCCTCCGGGTACCGAGTGGCGTAGTCTAGAATGACTAAGATGTGTTAATGCCCTCTGGCAGACTTCTGTACTGCGCCTATGAGGTCCATAGCTAGTCGGTCAAACTGTACTTCGATAATCGGGAGAGGTACTAGGGGACTACGGAAATGTGGCTGGGGGCTAGTTATCTGGCAGGTCGGGCAAGACTTACAAAACTCTTACACTTCTTTGAATATGCTGGGCCAGGAAAACCGCTGTAGAATACGATCCTGAGTTTTCTGCGGCCCAGATGACCCCTGAGAATGTGTTGGTGGGCTAGATCTAACACAAGCACAAGCTTGCGATAAGCCTTGGGGGCTACCAACTGTTCAATAGGTTCACCAAGTAGTTGGTTTACCCGATACAACATATCTTGATGAACCACAAAATGAGAAAACACTGACTCTGCCCAAGGTTGTTGTGGTTCACCATCTACTATTAACACATTTTCCCAGGCGCGGTATAGGATTGGGTCCCGACGTTGGACAGTACCAAAATTAACCCCGGAGACATTAAGGTCTGCCAATTCAGGACCAGGCAGCAAGTCCTCCATGTCTCTCACCATCACACTTAGCAGGGTTGTCTCCCCCTCTTCCACCGAAGTGGCGGTCACCCCTACCGCTGGCCTTTCGGTCTCAAGTTCCCATGGTTCTGGTCTCCCCCCTGAACCAGGCTACTCTGCTAGGGTTACCCCTGTCTCATGGGTATCAGTCACTCTCATAGCAGGCCACAGTGCCGGGAAGTCTCTCCCTATTATAAGTTCATAATGTAAATTGGTGGTGACTGCCACCTCATGGGTCCACCTGCCGGCCACCGTGGACAGAGACACCAGGGCGGTGGGATAGTCCTTTAACCCCTTAAGGACCCTGCCATTTTTTACCTTAAAGACCAGGCCATTTTTAGCAAATCTGACATGTGTCAATTTATGTGGTAATAACTTTAAAACGCTTTTACATATCCAGGCCATTCTGAGATTGTTTTCTCATCACATATTGTACTTCAAGACTGTGGTAAAATGGAGTCAAATAATTTCATTTTTATTTATTTAAAAAAATACAAAATTTACCCAAAAAATGTAAACATTTGCAAATTTACAAATTTTAATTTCCCTACTTTTATAATAGATAGTAAGACCTTCAAAAATAGTAATTACTTTACATTCCTTTGGGGGTTACATTTCCAAACCCCAATTTTTTCATGACGAGTTCAGTTATGAAGTCACTTTCTGGGGCTTACATATTAGAAACCACCCATAAATCACCCCTAGAAACTACACCCCTCAAGCTATTCAAAACTGATTTTACAAACTTTGTTAACCCTTTAGGTGCCCCACGAGAATTAAATTTCAAAATTTCACTTTTTTTTTGCAGATTTTACATTTTAATCTATTTTTTCTTCAACACATTAAGGGTTAACAGCCAAATAAAACTCAAAATCTATTACCCTGAATCTGGAGTTTACAGAAACACCCCATGTGTGCTCAAAAACCGAAGTATGGGCCCACAGCAGGCTTCAGAGTGGAAGGAGCACCGTATGGCTTTTGGAGAGCGGATTTAGCTGGAATGGTAATTGGGAGCTTTGCCGCATATGGAGACACCCTGAGGTGGCCCTACAATGGAAACCCCCAAAAAGTGACCACATTCTGGAAACTACACCCCTCAAGAAATATTTCAAGGTGTGTAGTGAGCACTTTGACCCATCGGGCGTTTCACAGAATTAGGAAAAGCTTGGCTGTCAAAATGAAAAATTACTTTGCTTTACACCCACATTTTTCACTTTCACAAGGGGTAACAGGACAAAATGCACCCCACATTTTGTTACCCATTTCCCCCTGAATACATCAACACCCAATATGTCAGGCATGGCCAACCTGCGGCTCTCCAGCTGTTGTAAAACTACAACTCCCACCATGCCCTGCTGTAGGCTGATAGCTGTAGACTGTCCGGGCATGATGGGAGTTGTAGTTTTGCAACAGCTGGAGAGCCTCAGGTTGGCCATCCCTGCAATATGTGCTCAAAAAATGATGTATGGGTGCATGTCAGGGTCCAAAAGGGAAGTAGCGCCATAGGGCTTTTTGAGGACAGATTTTGAAGGATTTGCTTTTGTGAGCTATGTCGCATATAAAGACACCCTGAGGTACCCCTAGAGTGGAAACCCCCAAAAAGTGACCCCATTCTGGAAACTACACCCCTCAAGGAATATTTCAAGATGTGTAGAGATAACTTTGTCCTCAAAGGTAAATCATAGAATTGGCTGTGAAAATGAAAAATTTTAAATTTTTCCAGAAAAATTGACTTTAGCCCCAAATTTTTCACTTTCTTTTTTCACCCCCTAATTTATTTCCCATTTTCTCCTGATTGTAGCAATACCCCATATGTGCTTGTATACTGCTATATGTGTGTACCACAGGGGTCAGAAGGAAAGGAGCACCAAATGGCTTCTGGAAGGCAATTTCACTGGAATAATTCAAAGGCGCCATCTTGCAATTAAACACACCCTGAGGTAACCCCCAAAAAGTTACCCTATTCTGGAAACTACACCCCTCAAGGAATATTTCAAGGTGTGTAGCGAGCACTTTGACCCATCAGGCGTTTCACAGAATTAGGAAACGCTTGGCTGTATAAATGAAAAATTACAATTTTTTTCCTGAAAAAGTTGCTTTACACCCACATTTTTCACTTTCACAAGGGGTAACAGGACAAAATGCACCCCACATTTTGTTACCCATTTCCCCCCCGAATACGCCAACACCCGATATGTGCTCAAAAATAGATGTATGGCCGCACAGCAGGCTTCAGAGTGGAAGGAGCTGAGTAAGGTGGCCCTAGAGTGGAAACCCCCAAAAGTGACCCTATTCCAGAAACTACACCCCCGTATGAACATTTTAAGTGGTGGAAAGGGTACTTTTTACCAAACAGGTGTCACAGAAGGCAGAAATACTAGAGAGTATTTCAAAGCACACATTTGTAAAAAGTAAAAAATTACTAGCAGACCCCAATTTTTCACTTTCACAAAGGGTTAAAGGAGAAAATGCACCCCATATGTGCTCGTAGCCTGCTGTTTTGGCGCACAGCAGGCCTCTACAGGCAAAGTGCAAAATATGTTTTTTGCAGGCCTGAATTGGCAGACATAAGGTTTAGCTGCCATGTCGCATTTGAAAAAAATTTCCTGAGGTCCCCAGAAATGGAAAAACCCCAAGAAGTGAACTAATTTCGGAAACAGCACCCCCGTATGAACATTTTAAGTGGTGGAAAGGGTACTTTTTACCAAACAGGTGTCTCACAGAAAAGAATAAGTAGTGGTTGTTGGAAAGTGGATATTCAAGCGAGGTGGACTAAATCAGATATAAAGTGGAATACAGTTATAAGAAAAAGTATGTGAACACTTTGGAATGATATGGATTTCTGCACAAATTGGTCATAAAATGTGATCTGATCTTCATCTAAGTCACAACAATAGACAATCACAGTCTGCTTAAACTAATAACACACAAAGAATTAAATGTTACCATGTTTTTATTGAACACACCATGTAAACATTCACAGTGCAGGTGGAAAAAGTATGTGAACCCTTGGATTTAATAACTGGTTGAACCTCCTTTGGCAGCAATAATTTCAACCAAACGTTTCCTGTAGCTGCAGATCAGACGTGCACAACGGTCAGGAGTAATTCTTGACCATTCCTCTTTACAGAACTGTTTCAGTTCAGCAATATTCTTGGGATGTCTGGTGTGAATCGCTTTGAGATGCTGTGGTATGACCTCAAGAATCGGGTTGAGGTCAGGACTCTGACTGGGCCACTCCAGAAGGTGTATTTTCTTCTGTTTAAGCCATTCTGTTGTTGATTTACTTCTAGGGTTAGTGTTAATGGTGGTCAGTACAAGGACGTCTCTCTTGTCCTTGTACTTAACCCCCTAGGGACACAGCCTTATTTCACCTTAAGGACCAGGCCATTTTTTGCAAATCTGACCAGTGTCACTTTAAGTGGTGATAACTTTAAAACACTGACTTATCCAGGCCATTCTGAGATAGTTTTTTTGTCACATATTGTACTTCATGACACTGGTAAAATAAGGTCCAAAAAAATTATTTTTATTTTTTTAAAAATACCAAATTTACCAAAAATTTGTAAAAAATTGCAAATTTCCAAGTTTCAATTTCTCTACTTCTATAATGCATAGTAATACCTACAAAAATAGTTATTACTTTACATTCCCCATATGTCTACTTCATGTTTCGATCAATTTGGGAATGATATTTTATTTTTGGGGGATGTTACAAGGCTTAGAAATTTAGAAGGAAATCTTTAAATTTTTCTGAAATTTTAAAAAACCCACTTTTTAGGGACCAGTTCAGGTCTGAAGTCACTTTGTGAGGCTCACATGATAGAAACTACACCCCTCAAGGTATTCAAAACTGATTTTACAAACTTTGTTAACCCTTTAGATGTTCCACAACAGTTAATGGCAAATGGTGATAAAATTTCAGAATTTAGATTTTTGGGCAAATTTCCCATTTTAATCAATTTTTTCCAGTAACAAAGCAAGGGTTAACAGCCAAACAAAATGCTTTATTTATTGCCCCGATTCTGTAGTTTGCAAAAACACCCCATATGTGGCCGTAAACGACTGTACGGGCACACAGTAGGGCGTAGAGGGAAAGGTGCGCCGTATGGTTTTTGGAAGCCAGATTTTGCTAGACTGGTTTTTTGACACCATGTCCCATTTGAAGCCCCCCTGATGCACCCCTTGAGTAGAAACTCCATAAAAGTGACCCCATCTAAGAAACGACACCACTCAAGGTATTCAAAACTGATTTTACAAACTTTGTTAACCCTTTAGGTGTTGCACAAGATTTAATGGAAAATAGAGATACAATTTAAAAATTTCACTTTTTTGGCAGATTTTCCATTTTAATATTTTTTTTCCAGTTACAAAGCAAGTGTTAACAGCCAAACAAAACTCATTATTTATGGCCCTGATTCTGTAGTTTACAGAAACACCCCATATGTGGTCGTAAACTGCTGTACGGGCACACGGCAGGGCGCAAAAGGAAAGGAATGCCATATGGTTTTTGGAAAGCAGATTTTGCTGGACTGTTTTTTTTTGACACCATGTCCCATTTGAAGCCCCCCTGATGCACCCCTAGAGTAGAAACTCCAAAAAAGTGACCCCATTTTAGAAACTACGGGATAGGGTGACAGTTTTGTTGGTACTAGTTTAGGGTACATATGATTTTTGGTTGCTCTATATTACACTTTTTGTGCGGCAAGGTAACAAGAATTATTATTTTTTTTGTTATTTACAACATTCATCTGACAGGTTAGATCATGTGGTAATTTTATAGAGCAGGTTGTCACGGACGAGGCGATATCTAATATGTATACAATTTTTTTATTTATGTAAGTTTTACACAATGATTTCATTTTTGAAACCAAAAAAATGTTTTAGTGTCTCCATAGTCCAAGAGCCATAGATTTTTCAGTTTTTGGGCGATAATCTTAAGTAGGGTCTCATTTTTTGTGGGATGAGATAATGGTTTGATTGGCACTATTTTGGTGTGCATATGACTTTTTGATCGCTTGCTATTACACTTTTTGTGACGTAAGATGACAAAAAATTGCTTTTTTTACACCGTTTTTATTTTTTATGGTGGTCACCTGAGGGGTTAGGTCATGTGATATTTTTATAGAGCCGGTCGATACGGACGCGACGATACCTAATATGTATACTTTTTTTTTTATTTATGTAAGTTTTACACAATGATTTCATTTTTGAAACAAAAAAAATCATGTTTTAGTGTTTCCATAGTCTAAGAGCCATAGTTTTTTCAGTTTTTTGGCGATTATCTTGGGTAGGGTATGATTTTTGCGAGATGAGATGACGGTTTGATTGGTACTATTTTGGCGTACATGCGACTTTTTTGATCACTTTTATTACCTTTTTTGGGAAGTAAGGTGGGCAAAATTTAAATTTCATCATAGTTTTTTATTTTTTATTTTTATGGCGTTCACCGTTCCGGTAAAGTAACATGACCGTTTTATAGATCAGGTCGTTACGGACGCGGTGATATCAAACATGTGTAGTGAATTTTTATTTTATTTTTTTTAATCAGTGATAAATGTGTTTTTTGATTTTTACTTTTTTTTCACTTTTTTTTTTACCCAGACCCACTTGGTTCTTGAAGATCCAGTGGGTCTGATGTCTGTATAATACAGTACAGTACACTATATAGTGTATTGTACTGTATTTTACTTACACTTTGTCTGAACAGATCTATGCCTTTAGCACAGATCTGTTCAGCACCATGGACAGCACGATGCCTGAGAAGGCGTCCTGTTGCCATGGGAACCTTCCCCGTCTGCTCAGTTGTGGCCACAACTGCGCAGACGGGGAAGGGTAAGGAGGGGGGCTCCCTCCCTCTGTGACCCCATCCTGTCTGGGGGCTGAAAAGGCACAGCAGCCCCCCGATGGGAGAGGGAGGGAGCTCCCGACTGTTAACCTCTGCTCTTCCATACCGGGGTCCGTACGGACCGCGGTATGGAAAGGGTTAAACGGCTGACATCGCATCACAGATGTCAGCCGTTTATACCAGAGTATCAGCAATGTGCTGACACTCTGGTATAACCACTGGCCACCAATGATTATTCAAGAGAAGGCGGGCGGGGGATCTTTTACCCCGCCTGCCGCACCGCCTGTAACCCCCCCCCTGCACCTCCCGCCGCCATAAAATCATTCAGGGGTGCAGGGGGGGTGAAAAATATATATTTTAGGCATATTAAAGTTTCTGATCCCCACGGTCAGGCGGGGATCAGAAACTGCAGAAAGCGCAGCAAACCGCAGGTCTGAATTGACCTGCGGTTTGTTGCGATCGCCGACATGGGGGGGTCACGGGACCCCCCCCGCGCATTTAGCCGAGGTGCCTGCTCAATGATTTGAGCAGGCACCTTGTCCCGATCACCGCCGGCCGGGCGGCAGTGATCGGAACAACACATGACATACCGGTACGTCATGTGTCCTTAAGTACCAGGACAACATGACGTACCGGTACGTCATGTGTCCTGAAGAGGTTAACCACCAGCATATTCTCATTGTGGAGAGCCCTACTCTTACCCATTCTCAGTGGTTGCCTTACCAGGGATCTAGGGAGGACTCTTTGATTTTTACGTACTGTGCCGCAAGCCACAGTACCCCTGGCAGTTAGGGACCTGAATAGGGGGATACTGGTATAATAGTTATCCACATAAAGGTGGTAACCCTTATCCAGCAGTGGGTGCAGTAATTCCCACTAACTCCTAGGACGGGGGGGCATTCTGGGGGTTCTATTCTGGAATTTTTCCATTCGTAAACGCAGAATTTGTGGGTGTACCCAGATCTACTCTCACAGAGTTTGTATATTTTTATGCCATACCTTACCCGTTTGCTAGGCAGGTATTGGCGGAATCTAATCCTCCCTTTGAACAATAATATGAACTCATCTACACTGACATTTTTCTCTGGGTTGTACACCTCAGCAAACTTGCTGCTGAAGTGGTCAATGACAGGCCTAACCTTGAACAATCGGTCGTTTTGGGGTGGGCACTGTGTATTGTCATTGCAGTGTAGGAATTTTCGGATTGATTCAAATCGCTTCCAGATCATGGTCTGACTGTAAATTAGAGTCTGGTAGAAAATGTCAGAACTCCAATATTGCCTAACGTTTGGCTTCTTTACTACGCCCATATGCAGCACGAGTCCCCAAAACGTATTCATCTCTGCTACATCTACTGGGGTCCAACCTAGGGGTCTTGCGTATGGCGAACTAGGGTTCTGAGCAATGAATTGTTGGGTGTAAAAATTGGTTTGGGCCACCATTAGATTTACAAAATATTCAGAGAAAAATATTTTTCTAAAATCTAGCTCAGTGAAGTCCGCACAATCTATCAGAATTCCTGAGTTGCCCACAAACTCAGGAATTTGGGGCTGATAATAGTCAGGGGGTGGGGTCCATGTGGGCTCACTCTGGGGGGCTGCCTCAGTTGCTACCCTGGGGCACCTTCTAGAGGGTCCCTCATCAGCGGATGATGATGATTATGAGGGGGTAGAAGAGTAGAAAAATGTGGCATTCTCTTCTCCATTACTGACAGACTCAGTATCGGAGGCAAGGATGGCGTATGCCTCTTCAGCTGAGTACACTCGTTGGGATGAATGGGACATTTTTATTTTATTGGGGTGTGATGTGTGAAACGTGTAAACATTTATTTTCTGCACAAAAAAAGTATTTTCTGCAGAAAAAAAAAAACTTGCAGCACAAACTGAGCAGACACAATCAGTAATGGACACTACTGATTAGTGCTCAGTGGTTGCAAAATGCACGTACGCTGATGGTGCGTTCGTGCAAAAATCTAAACTGACACTAACTGAAATTGAGATAGTTTTATATATTTATATAGTTATTTTTCCACACACAAAAAAAGTGGGAAAAAAATAAAACTCAAAAATGTGCAGATGCTCCTGAGCACACTACTGATTGGTGCTCTGCAGCACGCACACAGATAGTGTGTGCGTGCAAAAACTGTAGTATAAAACTTTACTACACTGGCTAAAAATGTATTTATATAAAGCCCTAACTACTAGTTCTTTTGGAGCTGCAGGGGGTGGATCGGCACCATGCTGCTCTTTCCCGACATGGTGCCGCGATTCCACCCAGATCATCCCCCAGAGCCCCGCAGACCTCATGAAGTAAATGTATGTCATGGGTCTTTAAGTCCCGTCAAGATATGACGTACATGTACGTCATGGGTCCTTAAGGTGTTAAGTCTCCATGGATGCACACGACCCCGACTTTTCGGCCAGTATACTCGGCGGGCTGCCTGGCACAGGTGGCTATTGTCTATAGTCTCTGGGGGTACCTGTTGCACACAGCTTCCTGGCATGTAGCCATAGTTAGTATCCATGGGTTCGCCCCGATGGGGACAGTCGGCCCTTATGTGGCCAGGCTTCCGACACTGCCAGCAGACTATTGGAGCTAGGTCTGTAGGGGGTATATCCCGGGTGGGTGTTGCTGGCACCAGTCACTGGGTCTGGGGTGGAGATTTCCGGGGTTTGACTGCCCCCCCCCAAAAAAAAACCCTTTAGAGTCCTGGTAGCCTCATAGCGCTCCACCAGGTCGACCATCTCAAGGGCGTTACCAGGAGACACCTGGCTGATGCAGTGCTGGAGAGGGAATGGCAAAGCCCTCCAGAATACATCAGCCAACAGTCCAGCATAGCAGTGGAACTCAGCAAGTCAGGCTGCAGACATTTTTGCAACCGGTGTAACAGATCATAATACTGAGGTCTCGCGGGTTCAGCCAGGTTAAACTCCCACTGAGTTCACCCCCAGTCTTGCCAGAATCTCACCCTTTACTGTCGTGTAATCGGCCGCTTGATCATCTGGTACGTTGAAAAAGACCTGCTGGGGTCCGGATGCCAGGAACAGAGTGACAACCTCAGCACATTGATCTCGGGGTAGTTTCTCCCTCACAGCCACCTTTTCTAACACTGCCAGATAGGTCTCACCGTCATCTGAGGGATCGCCGCACGGACCTCTTTTCAGGCATCGTTGACACTCTGGGATGCTCCTGCCGCTTGTAAAGCCATCACATATTGCAATAGCAGCTGCTTGGTTTCCTGCTGGTGCTTATTAGCCTCCCGCTGTTGCAGGTTATCCTCCACGAGGGCTTTCACAACAGCTTCCATTTTGTCGAGAGACATGGTTTGTAATCTCACTGGTTTGATTTAAGACATATTACCATTCCAGGGAAAACAAAAATATTTCGGCCTCACTGCACCTTACTGCATCCTCCACCAATTGTGGGAACTCGCTCTGGTAGACAGGATTAGCGGACGCAGTATAGAGGCAACAAGTTCTTTGGATCAAACAGTTCAGTGTTTTATTCACACATTAAGCAAGTGACAAAACAGTCGTATTCAAACAAAAAGTCAGCTTGCGGTGTTGGTGGTAATTCAAACCATGCAGCAATTCTGCCTCAGAGTCCTTGCTGGTAGCAGCACCAACCTGTTTTCATGCCAAACAGATAGCAAGCCTTCATCCAGACACAAGGCTCCTAGATCCCAACACAGAGACTCAGCTGCTGAGCCCAGCTGCCTATTTAAGGACAGCCAGGTGCTGCCAAAACCCAGACCGGCACTTAACCATTTCCCGTCCGCATGTTGACTACAAAAATGTCCGGGAGGTGGTTCTATATCTCTGAATAGGTGTTTCTGAACGCCAAGAGATTGCAGCTGCAGATCGGGTTGTCCGCTGTCAATGATGCGCTTCCTGTTTCGGCCTGGCGGTCATGTGACACGAGGGGCCGGAGAGTGCTGGAGCTGTCGGGTCTTTCACAGACCTCGACAAGCCCTGCACTGAGGCTGTACAGCGCAGTATACCGCTATACAGCCTCTCTGGGGGTGTATTTCCCCTGTAACTGCGAATACTATGTCAGCCACAGTTACAGGAGAAATCACTAGTGAAAGGGGGAAAAAAAAAAAAAAAGTTAAATGTCCCTCAGAGGTCTTGTAGGAGTGTAAAATAAATTAAAAAAATAGTGTTAAAATAAAAAAATTCCCCAAGTAAGGAATTAATATATTTTCTTTTTAAATAGAAAGAAATTAATAAAATAGACATATTTGGTATTGCAACGGCCGTGACGGTCGGCTCTATAAATATATCACATGATCCACCCAGTCCGATAAACACCATAGAAAAAAAAAACTGTCAAAAAAAGCTATTTTTGTCACCATACATCACAAAAAGTGCAACTCCAAGTGATTAAAAAGGCATATGTCCCACAAAATGGCACCAATAAAACAGTAACCTCATCCCGCAAAAAATTAGTCCCTACATAAGAAAATCGCTCAAAAAATAAAACTATAGCTCTCAGAACATGGACACATTAAAACACTATTTTTTGGTTTCAAAAATGCGTTGTGTAGAACTTAAATAAGAAAAAGTATACATATTATGTATCACCACATCCGTAACGACCTGCTCTATAAAAATTTTACATGACCTAACCCCTCAAGTGAACGCTGTAAAAATAAATAAAAACTGTGCTTAAACAACCAATTTTTGGGTCACCTTGCCCCATAAAGTGTTATAATAAATGATCAAAAAATCATATGCACCCAAAAATAGTACCAATAAAACTGGCACCTTATCCCCAAGTTTCCAAAATGGGGTGACATTTTGGGAGTTTCTACTGTAAGGGTGCATCAGGGGGGCTTCAAATGGCACATGGCATCTAAAAACCAATTCAACAAAATCTGCCTTCCAAAAACCATGTGGAGTTCCTTTTCTTCTGCCGTGTGCCCATACAGCAGTTTATGACCACATGTGGGGTGTTTCTGTAAACCGCAGAATCAGGGTAATAAATATTGAGTTTTGTTTGGCTGTTAACCTCAATGTGTTAAAGAAAAAAATGGATTAAAATGGAAAATCTGCCAAAAAAGTGAAATTTAAAAATTTGATCTCCATTTTCCTTTAATTCTTGTGGAACACCTAAAGGGTTAACCACGTTTGTAAAATCAGTTTTAAGTAACTTGAGGGGTGTAGTTTGTACAATGGGGTCATTTATGGGGGTATCCACTATGTAGGCCCCACAAAGTGACTTCAGACTTGAACTGGTCCTTAAAATGTGGGTTTTGGCAATTTTCTTAAAAATTTTAAGAATTGCTTCTAAAATTCTAAGCCTTCTAACGTCCTAAAAAATATAAAATGACATTTCCAAAATGATGCCAACAAAAAGACGTATGGGGAATGTTAAGTAATAAATATTTTATGAGGTATCACTTTCTGTTTTAAAAGGAGAGAAATAGAAATTTTGAAAATTGCGAATTTTTCCAAATTTTGGGTAAATTTGGGATTTTTTTCATAAATAAAGGTGAAATATATTGACTCAAATTTATGACCATCATGAAGTACAATGTGTCACGAGAAAATCTCAGAATGGCTTGGATAAGTAAAAGTGTCCCAAAGTTACCACATAAAGTGAGATATGTCAGATTTGCAAAATTAGGCCTGGTCAGGAAGGTGGCAAATGGCCTGGATGTGAAGTGGTTAAACACAAGTAACACAAGGAAACCAGCCCAACCGCACATGTTGGGAGGAAAATGCCTGCCTTCCCAGACAAAACCCCTCGCTGTGTCACAGCGGTGAGACCCAATTATTACAAGTGTCAGCTCCATAAAGCAATCTTGTCCACGGCTTTCTTCCGAACATCTACCATACATGTGCATTGTAATTACAGAAGGGGCGTATGGAGCAGGCGCAGGAGCGAATCCTGCTCTATACTCGGTTGATGTTGGCTGTTATACATCTGACACCCAATTACAGCAGCCATTTAACCCCTAAGACGTCAATACCAGAATATGGTGACAAGTAAAAAATAAATTTATATATGAAAAAAGTTTATTTTTTTCTAAAAATAGTAACAAAAACTATATATATTTGGTATAACCGTAGTCGTACAGAAATATAGAATAAAGTTTGCATGTCATGTCTACTGCAAAGTGAAAGTCATAAAAATGAAACATATAAAACAATGGCGGAATTAATATTTTTTCAATTTCACTTTACGATTTTTTTTTTTTTTTTTAACCACTTCCCATCTGGGCCCTTTGCCCCCTTCCTGACCAGGCCAAATTTTGCAAAACTGACATATCTCACTTTATGTGGTAATAACTTTGGAACACCTTTATTTATCCAAGTCATTCAGAGATTGTTTTCTCGTGACACATTGTACTTCATGATAGTCATAAATTTGAGTCAAAATATTTCACCTTTATTTATGAAAAAATCCCAAATTTACCCAAAAATTTGAAAAATTCGCAATTTTCTAAATTTCAATTTCTCTGCTTTCAAAACAGAAAGTGATACCTCATAAAATAGTTATTATTTAACATTTCCCATATGTCTACTTTATGTTGGCATCATTTTGGAAATGTCATTTTATTTTTTTAGGACGTTAGAAGGCTTAGAAGTTTAGAAGCAATTCTTCAAATTTGTAAGAAAATTGCCAAAACCCACTTTATAAGGACCAGTTCAGGTCTGAAGTCACTTTGTGGGGCCTACATAGTGGATACCCCCATAAATGACCCCATTGTAGAAACTACACCCCTCAAGGTATTCAAAACCGATTTTACAAACTTTGTTAACCCTTTAGGCGTTCCACAAGAATTAAAGGAAAATGGAGATCAAATTTTTAAATTTCACTTTTTTGGCAGATTTTCCATTTTAATCAATTTTTTTCTTTAACACATCGATGGTTAACAGCCAAACAAAACTCATTATTTATTAACCAGATTCTGCGGTTTACAGAAACACCCCACATGTGGTCGTAGACTGCTGTATGGGCACACGGCAGGGCGCAGAAGGAAAGGAACTCCACATGGTTTTTAGATGCCATGTCCCATTTGAAGCCCCCTGATGCACCCTTACAGTAGAAACTCCCAAGAAGTGACCCCATTTTGGAAACTAGGGGATAAGGTGCCAGTTTTATTAGTACTATTTTTGGGTACATATGATTTTTTGATCATTCATTATAACACTTTATGGGGCAAGGTGACCAAAAAATTGGTTGTTTTAGCACAGTTTCTATTTATTTATTTTTACAGCGTTCACCTGAGGGGTTCAGTCAAGTGACATTTTTATAGAGCAGATTGTTACGGACGTGGCGATACCTAATATGTATACTTTTTCTCATTTATTAAAGTTTTACACAATAATAGCATTTTTGAAACCAAAAAATTATGTTTTAATGTGTCCATGTTCTGAGAGCTATAGTTTTTTTATTTTTTGAGAGATTTTCTTATGTAGGGGCTCATTTTTTGCGGGATGAGGTGACGGTTTTATTGGTACTATTTTGTGGGACATACGCGTTTTTGATCACTTGGTGTTGCACCTTTTGTGATGCAAGGTGACAAAAATTGCTTGTTTTGACACAGTTTTTTTTATTTATTTTTTACGGTGTTCACCCGAGGGGTTAGGTCATGTGATATTTTTATAGAGCTGGTTTTTACGGACGCGGCAATACTAAATATGTCTATTTTATTTTATTTTTTCTATTTTTATTTTATTTTTTTATTCCTTACTTGGGTTTTTTTTTTTTACATGTGAACCTTTTTTTTATTTTATTTTTTCAACACTTTATTTTATTTTTATTTTATTTTACACTTTTCGTCCCCCATAAGGTCATACAAGACCTCTGGGGGACATTTACTTCACTTTTTTTTTATTTTTTCACTGTTGATTTCTCCTGTAACTGGGGCTGACATAGTAGCCCCAGTTACAGTGGAAATGCACCCCTAGAGAGGCTGTACAGCAGCAATCCTGCGCTGTACAGCCTCACAGCAGGGCTGATCGAGGTCTCTGAGAGACCTCACACAGCCCCTGCACTCTCCGGTCCCGGCGGTCACATGACCGCCGGGCCGGAACAGGAAGCGCACAGCGCTTCCTGCTCTGCAGACACAGCGCTCGGTGAGCGCTGTGTCTGCAGCGATCGTGAAGGCAGGGACACCTGGGCACTGTCCCTGCCTCCTCTCTGGGTTGCCCTGCTGTCACTGACAGCGGGCAACCCGATCAGCAGCTGCACGATTAGCGTGCAGCTGCTATTTCTGACAGGACGTTTTAAAACGTGCTGTCAGAAATAGACGTCCACCCATAGGACGTTTATATCCTATGGGCGGACGTGAAGCGGTTAAGTTTCCCCATACATTAAATGGAACATTTAATAGTGCAAATAAAAATTAGAACTCTTATCACAATTGACAAGGCCTCACACAGTTATGTCGATGAGGAAATTAAAATGTTATGGCTCTTGGGGAAAAAAACCCGAAAGGGGTTAATGAGCACGCTATATAAGTAGTACCAAGCTGAATAGAAAGGTTGGGAAAGAACCATCTAAATGCAGTCATTTATCTTTCACACTTTCTTAGGCTTATTGCACACGAACGTGTGCGCTCGGTGGCCGTATTGAGGACCGCATTTGCACACAATAGACACTTGGGGCTAATGTCTGTGATTGGCAATAATTCCAAGCACAGACGTCTAACCCCTCCCCAGATGCTGATCACATAGGGCACATCACGGATGCAGACCCATTTACTTCAATGGGTCCGCAAATCCGGAGAGGCGGAATGGTGCGGAAAAGAACCCTACGGAAGCACTATGGAGTGCTTCCGTGGGGTTTCGCCCCGTACTTCCGTTCCGCAAAAAGATAGAACATGTCCTATCTTTTTGCGGAATGGCCGGATCGCGGACCCATTACAGTGAATGGGTCCGCGATCCACTGCGGCTGCCCCACGGTGGATGTTCGTGCATTGCAGCCCGCAATTTGCAGTCCGCAGCACGGCCACGGGGCGCACGAGTTCGTGTGCAAGAGGCCTTACAGGAACGACTGTGTGATACAGGTGAGAAAATAATTCGCAGTTAGAAATACATCTTTCCTTTCAGTTTGCTCTGCAAATTCCCTTTTACACTTCTAGAAACACAAGCGCAAACTAGAGATTCACTTGATGTTTCACGGATATTGATTTAACCCTTTTAGGACATTGCGATTTTCAGTTTTTTACTCCCTTTCTTCCTGGAACCATAGCCACTTTCTAATGGCATCATTTTATATTGCATACGATGTAGCGGGAAGCTGCCATAGTTTTATGGGTTTTGGTTTTACGGAGTATGATTACGAGATACCAATTTCTATCGTTGTACTTTTGGGGGGAAAACAAATAATAATCTTTTTGCCATATTCTGACCACCCAACAACTTTTTTTATATGTACATCTATGAGGCTGTGTGAGGGCTAATTTTTTAGTGCGCTGATCTTTTTATTGATGCCATTTTGATCACCATAACATTTTTGGGAAAGGTGAGACATAAAATGGGGAATCGGACACTTTTCCATTAAAGGGAATCTGTCAGCAGTTTTCCAATGAGTCCCCATATTCATGAGCTCATGGCTCTCCCCGCCCTCCTGCCTCTGACATTTTTTTTTCCAGCTGAATCAGCAACAGGTGGGCGGGGAGAGGCATGAGCTCATGAATATGGGGACTCGTTCGGCATGTGCTGGTATTTTCCTCCAAACATGTGCGGCTGGGCTGGTTTCCAGCCAGGTGAGGTCAAATACCGGACTGGAGTTTAACCACTTCACATCCGGGCCATTTGCCCCCTTCCTGACCAGGCCTTTTTTTTCAAAATGGCTGGGTCAATTAAGTTAAACAAAATGACCCTGCATTTTGCTAAGATCTGTCACTAGTTTTTGTTACCCTTAGTTAGGACACCAAAAAACTGGTGAAAGCTTCTCCTTAATGCGTTTGCTGTATGTTATAGGAAAAATAGGTTTATATTTTAATAGTACGGGACACAGCATTGCCTATAATTTTTTATTCTTTATTTTTAAACTCTGGAAAGGGCAGTAATTTGAATTTTTACACTTTGTATTTTTTAAACTAAGTCCCGTAGGGGATTTTAACATGCGATCATTCGATTGCTTCTCCCATAGACTAAAATGATTTACCATTGCAGCCTATGGGAGTTTCATTGTGTTGCTATGGAGCCTTGCCACAGGCAGGGCTCCATAAGAACATTGCTGTGGTAAGCCTGGTAGCCTCAAGCACTTACGGTTCCCTGGATTGCCATGAGAGAGAGCTGTAGACCCTGGAGACACAAGGCTCCTTGAGATGGCCGCCTCAGATGCCATGGTCACAATCGATCACAGCATCTGGGGAGGGGTTAGACGTCCGTGCTTGGAATTATTGCCAATCACAGACATTAGCCCCAAGTGTCTATTGTGTGAAAAAGCAGAAACCTGGCAGTTGCCTTTTTTAAAGATTGGACTTCCATCGTACCTGTATGGAAGAGGTCTGGACTTAAAATACCATGATGTGATCATTTTTGAAATGTCCATCACCTCAATTTTGTTGTAGATGTCATTCCTGAGGAACAAAGGTATGATAATTTTTTGAATTGCTATGGATCATTGTTTGCAGAATGCAAGCACAAAGGTATAGTCAGCTCGCCATTCACTTGAATTCAGACAGCCATGCTTGGACTGGTGCACCAGTTACCATCAGAAGAAAATAGTAGAAAAGGAACTCCAGCACTAGGATATAAGACACATAAAAATCTCTTTATAAATGCTTTCAGGAGGTTTCCATGCAGGAACTGGAAAAACTGATGAAGACAGCCCAGAAGCCATGGAGCACAACTGGAGAGATGGGGAGCAGATAAGTATAACTCTCTTCACATGTCCTACTGGGGGAGAGGGTCAACCCCTGACAACTATTACATAAGTATATCTACATTAAATTAGGAAAAATACATTTACCAATTGTAAATTGTTACTCATCATTCCCTTCAGAGCTACCATGACAGGCCCCAGAACAACAGGATTAGACGATATGTCCATCAGTGCTGTGCTGCGCTGCAGTGCCAACCCCAAATATTGGGGTTTGCTGCAGATTTTAACTTCCCTAGTCAACTGAGCGGATAAAATAAAGGGGGTGGCTACTAGAGTTGTTTCGATACCATAAAAAAGTTTTGTGATACTCGATACTGTGACAAACTGCCATTTGCCACTGGGCATTGTAGAAAACATATGGCTAGCCTCCTGCCCTACGACTATGGCTCCGGGACATATTACCCTTCAAGAACAGTGTAACAGAACTATGCCGCATGTCTGGACTGTTAATAGAACCGAACGCGGTCAGCGGTGTATACTAACGATTCTGTGGAACTAAAATCGGATGCGCAAATACACGAACACCGCTGACCCTTACCTTCTTCCATACTGAACTTTCAGCTCCAGAGACTAAGTCCCGTTCGAAGATGGGACTTAGTCGTTTTTCTGCATGAAATTGACCGACCGCACAGCCCAAATCTATGGAACTGTTTTGGGCAGGAAATTGTGCTTGCGGTCGGTCATAAAGGACTTCCACTTAACTTTTGAGCCGCTGGAGGGATTTGTGCGATTATTGGAAGTGTTTATGTTTGATGTATGCAGAGTTTAAATATGTAATTTTTATGGAGATGGAATGTATGGTTTTAAAGTTACAGTATGTTTAAAAACTGTATTTTTACTGTCTGTGATAGTTATGTTAATCCATAATTATATCACAGACAGAAGGGAGGATTTTGTGTATTTGGGTGGTGATTCCTGTCCTGTTGTTCCCACATGTGTATTGGTGATTTTCCTTTGTCCTGAGAGATAATTGAATTGCTCTTCGGGTGTCTCCAGGGCAGAGAGGAGGAAACCATGATGCATTGTGGGGATGTGTTGTATCCTGAGTGCTACGTGTCTGTCCTGTATCACAGTCCTCCTTCTGGTCCCCTAGGGGCGTGTACACCAGATGGGGACCTGCATAAATACGGGCGGGTAGCCCTCAATAAAGTGTTCAGTTTCATGTTTTTCTAACCCTTCAAAACGAAGCCTCGTCTCGTTATTGGAGGGAATTGCTGCATCACGCTGGGGATTGCTATGCTCTGCATATTCCCTGGAGGAGAGATCTTTCCCACACGATCCTGAATGCTGGAGGTTCATTCAGGGTGGAAGGATGACGGCGCGGCTCCAGTTAAGCTACGGCGGTTGTGGAGTCTGCGGTGGTTGTGGTGTCCAGTGCGGTGCTTGTGGTCCTCGGCGCAAGCTAGGAAGCGTCCATTAATGGAAGGTGATCCGTTACAGATACCACGTGAAAAAAAATAAACCACCAAAAAAAGCCACGTGCAATCCACATTTTTAAAAATGGCGAATTGCGCAGATTTTATTTTTCTGTTCCGGCGTTCACCGCATAGATTTTTTAAAATATTTTATTAGTTTGGAGTTTTTGGACGTGGCAATATGCGAGATGTTTATTTATTTATATTTTATATGTAAATTAGTAAAGGGGGCGATTTATACTTAATATTTTGGGGTGTTTAAAAAAAAATTCCCCACTTTTTATTTAATAACTATTTCCCCCCTTAGGGGCTAGAACCTGGGATCTTTTAATCCCCTATTCACCCTGATAGAGCTCTATTAGGGTGAATAGGATCTCACACACTCCCTGCTGCCCTGTGCATAGTACACACAGCAGCAGGGAGATTACCATGGCAGCCAGGGCTTCAGTAGCATCCTGGCTGCCATGGTAACCGATCGGAGCCCCAGGATCACACTGCTGGAACTCCGATCAGAAGCTGCCACAAATGAGAAGGGGAGGGGACCCTGTGGCCACTGCCACCAATGAGGAAGAGGGGACCCTGTGGCCACTACCACCAATGGGGAGGAGGGGAGAGGAGACCCTGTGGCCACTGCCACCAATGATTTTCATACTGGGGAGGGAGGGGGGGGGCGCCACCAATGATAATTAACCTTTAATACAGGAGGTGGGTGACGGCAGCAGATCAGCGGCAGTTAATCCCTCAGGTGCGGCAGAGGCAGGGTGCCGGCTATGTGATTCTGCTGCCGACACCTGCCTCCTGTATTAAAAGTTAAAGACAACCTTTCATGGGTCCAGACTTTAAGTTAGCTACGTTCCTTCTCCCACAGCTCACAGCCTGGGAGAAAAAAAACAAAACTCTGTTTATAAAATGACTATATGGCACTTACTAATCTTTGTTAAAATTCTGCACCGTTTTCTAAGGAATGCGACCTTGTTTGCCAAGTCTTTTGTGCTGTCCACACAGAGGTCTTGTCCATAAAATGGCTGCTGATGGAGGGTCATGTGACCAGGAATATCACCTCCATGTGATGCCTCCTGCATTCAATTACATTGCACCTGCCATCTGCACTTCAATGCTGGGAGATTAGTGCAGGTGCAATGTGTTTCAATAGAGGAGGCCTGGTCACATGACCCTCCATCAGCGGCCATCTTATGGACAGCACGGAAGGGGGCATACCTTATGAAATATGTTACATGGCACAAAATATCCACAAAGGCTATAATAGTAAGTGCCATATTGTCATCTTACATACACATTGGTCCCAAGTAGCCAGAAAATAGCAAAGCACTTTAAAAATCAATTTTTCACAGAGTTTACACAGCCCTGACTCCCCTAGTCTCTTTAGTTTAGCTAAAAAACAAAATGAGAAAATGACATTAGAAATAGTAGAAAATGCTCTTTTATTTGTATGGAAAAAGCAACAGTAAGATTTGTAAAAGATATGTGATTTGTATTATATTGCCCGTATGAATATTAAACTAGAAAAATAAAAATGCAATAAGAGCTAGAAACAAAGATACATTTTGTCTTCTCAGCAGTGCAACTTGTGTTCACATTGCATTTAAATGGTCAAGTATGCAACAGAAATAAAAAAACAAAAAAAACAAAAAAAATAAACTGGAATGAAAACTAACAACTTCCCCTGTAACTAGAAGATCAAAAGTCCAAAGATCATTAGACGTTTTTAAGAAATCTGCAATCATTCAACGTGGAGTTTAGATTATTTCACCTTGACAATGCGGAGCTTAAAAAGAGAAAAATACAACTAGTGAGTTTACTTACAAAGTTAAATAATATTATTTAGTCTATACAGTAAAAAATACAAATTAAATAGAGAGCTAACAGAACGAAACCTGAACACAGACTTACAACGGAAAAAAAAGCTTTTACCATTAGAAGATGTACAGATACAGGTGTCTTAAAAACAGCATTAAATGTCTTTTGCAAATACACAAACTTTAACGTACCCATCGGTCAAAATTTTACTACAGAAATAGGTTTCAAATTTTTCACAGATTGGTTTCTTAAAGGGCTTCTGTCACCCCACTAAAGTCATATATTTTTTTTGGGCTCCTTAAAAGCCTTATGCTGCGATTTATCAATATATTACTCTTACTCATTTTGGTTCAGTAGTTTCTTCAAAAATCGGACTTTTATAATATTTAAATTACCTCTCTACCAGCAAGTAGGGCGGCTACTTGCTGGTAGCAGCCGCATCCTCCTTTCATAATGACGCCCCCACCTCATGTTGATTGACAGGGCCATCGAACACGCTCGTCCTCTGGCTGGCCCTGTCTGCGTTTTAAATCTCACGCCTTCGCCGTACTGGTCTTCAGTCGGCGCAGTCGCACTGAGAGGAGGACGCTCGCTCGGCCGCTCCTTCCTCAGTGCGCCTGGTGTAGATGTGACGTCATCGGCGCAGGCGCATTGAGGAAGGAGCGGCCGAGCGAGCGTCCTCCTCTCAGTGCGCCTGCGCCGACTGAAGACCAGTACGGCGAAGGCGTGAGATTTAAAACGCAGACAGGGCCAGTCAGAGGACGAGTGAGTTTGCTGGCCCTGTCAATCAACATGAGGTGGGGGCGTCATTATGAAAGGAGGATGCGGCTGCTACCAGCAAGTAGCCGCCCTACTTGCTGGTAGAGAGGTAATTTACATATTATAAAAGTCCGTTTTTTGAAGAAACTACTGAAGCAAAATGAGTAAGAGCATTATATATTGATAAATCGCAGCATAAGGATTTTAAGGAGCCAAATAAAATATATTTACTTTAGTGGGGTGACAGAAGCCCTTTAAAGGGCATGTCCACTTTTGCAACCAATATATTTTTTTATGTTACCAATGCAACTACATTGAAAAATTAAAAATGCACTTTCCAAATAATCTTCACAAAAACTGCCATTTTATATTTACAATATGTCTCCATGGTAACAGTCTACTAACAAACCTTGTGTAGTCTGATCCTTCAGTCTTTCATCTTTACCACATCTGTTAGCAAATAGTAAGATCCAGATGGACTACAAAGATTTATTTTTTATTTTTTTTGTAGTCTATTACCATGGAGAAAGGTCTGCATAGGTGCTGTAGACACAAACCAGTAGGAAATTGTACAATTTTAGATGTATTGGGACAACTTAAAAAAAAAACACAAAAAAAAAAAAAACACACAACAACATGTACATACCCTTTAAAGGGAATCTATCAACAGGAAATGCATGGTTAAACCTGGCCCAATGCCTTGGGGGTTGTCTCACTTCAGCAAAATGGCATTTATCATGTAGACAAAGTTAATATAAGGCACTTACTAATGTATTGCGATTGTCCATATTGCCTCCTATGCCGGCTTGATTCATTTTTCCATCACATTAAACACTGACCGTTTCCATGGTTACGACCACCCTGCAATGCAGCAGCCGTGCTTGCACACTATAGGACAGAGCACTGGCCTAGGTGCACTCTCGCTGTCCCAGCCACCAGAGAGGCTGGCACCTTTTACTATAGTGTGCAAGCACGACCACCACTGATGGATTGCAGGGTGGTTGTAACCATGGAAACGAGCAGTGTATAATGTGATGGAAAAATGAATCAAGCCAGCAAAGGAGGCAATATGGACAATCACAATACATTAGTAAGTGCCTTGTATTAACTTTGGCTAAAAGATAAATGCCATTTGCTAAAGTGACAACTCCTTTAAGTGCACAGAGGCCGGGCCCAAGCCACTCTTTGCACCCTTGCTTCTCTGCCAGCCCCTCCCCCTTGATTGAAAGGGCCTGGCCCTATCATTTAAGGGTGGGAGGAGTTGGCAGAGAAAGGCGGAAGAGCAAAGGCACACAGAATGTCTTGGGCCCACCCTCAGTGCACGTTCCTACTCATTTGAATGGGATTTAAAGTACTTTACCTCCAAGAATGAAGCAATGGATCTCATTCCATTCAGCTGAGCTAGCCCTACAAGGCATTATGCCTGGCTAAGCAGTGAATTTTCTGGTGACACATTCCCGTTAATGTATAGTCTTAGGGCTCAAATTCCCTACTACCCCTGTAGATGGCCACAGGAACCTCTAACAGTAGCTCCGAGTATGTAATAAAGCAGGCTATGCCGGAGCAGATTCTACCTCATGTCTCCGATAAAAATATAAATGATCGACACTTTGACACAAACCTAAAAGACAAATTTCACTTTTACCCATTAAAGGGAACCTGTCACCAGGATTTGGGGTATAGAGCTGAGGACATGGGTTGCTAGATGGCCGCTAGCACATCCGCAATACCCAGTCCCCATAGCTCTGTGTGCTTTTATTGTGTAAAAAAAAAAACTATTTAAAACATATGCAAATTAACCTGAGATGAGTCAGAGCTTGAAAATATGACTCTTATCTGGTCACACAAGTAAGATATGACTTATGTTAATTTGCATATGTATCAAATCGTTTTTTTTTTACACAATAAAAGCACACAGAGCTATGGGGACTGGGTATTGCGGATGTGCCAGCGGCCATCTAGCAGCCCATGTCCTCAGCTCTATACCCCAAATCCCGGTGACAGGTTCCCTTTAAGATACATTAGAACAGGCACCAGAAGTGTTAACTTTCTTATAATGAGACTTTTGAACCTGGACCCCAAGAACACCTTTCAGAGAGGCATCGGCGGTGTTTATTCACACTGCAGCACCTTTGGACTTGGCTCCAAACACAAGCTGCCTATAGTGAGATCAATGTAAGCGGCTTATCCTTATAGCCAAGCATGCTAGCATCTCAGTCTGGCAGCAGATCTTCCATCTCTGGATTCTTGAGGTCTTGAGGGGTACTTACCATTAGCATTTTTTTCTTTTGAAGCATGAATGATTCAGAGCATTATCCTCTTATACCTGATAAAGGCCACATTGCTCAATTTCTACACAATAATGTTCCTCTATTTTGCAGGTTAGGCTACTTTCACACTGGCGTTTTGGCTTTCCGTTTGTGAGATCCGTTCAGGGCTCTACAAGCGGTCCAAAACTGATTAGTTTTGCCCTAATGCATTCTGAATGGAAAAGGATCCGCTCAGAATGCATCAGTTTGCCTCCGATCAGTCTCCATTCCGCTTTGGAGGCGGACACCAAAAGGCTGCTTGCAGCGTTTTGCTGTCCGCTTGACGAAACTGAGCCAAACGGATCCGTCCTGACACACAATGTAAGTCAATGTGGACGGATCAGTTTTCTCTGGTACAATAGAAAACGGATCCGTCGCCCATTGACTTTTAATGGAGTTTATGACTGATCCGTCTTGGCTAGGTTACAAATAATACAAACGGATCTGTTCATTACGGATGCAGACGGTTGTATTATTGTAACAGATCCATGACGGATCCGGCCAAAACGCGAGTGTGAAAGTAGCCATAGTCTTAAAGGGAACCTGTCACCTCCCAAAACCATCCCAAGCCGCCAGCAGTACCTGCATGTAGCCCGCAGTGTGTTTCTGATGATGCCTTTCTTCCTGAAGGCAGATGCAGCAAAAGTACTGAAAACGTTGTTTTATCCCCTGCCCGGCGCGCTTCACCACACATGCTTGAAGTCAAGGGGGCAGCGGCCGCCTTGCTTCAAGTCACTGTAACTGCGCCCCCTTCCCTGCCCCTTCGCCTGTGACGGACAGCCGGCTGTTTGGCAAAGGCAGCCGAACTCTCTGCTTAAGCGCTGTCAGTCTCAGCAAAGGGGCAGGGAAGGGGGCGCAGTTACCGTGACTTCAAGCATGTGTGGAGAAGCGCGCCGGGCAGGGGATAAAACAATGTTTTCAGTACTTTTGCTGCATCTGCCTTCAGGAAGAAGGGCACCATCAGAAACACACTCAGGGCTACACGCAGGTACTGCTGGAAGCTTGGGATGGTTTTGGGAGGTGACAAGTTCCCTTTAATCAAGTTAACAGGACCTGTAAAGAACTGTGGCCAGACAGTGGTGGCAACAGGAGACCTATAAACCAAATATACCTAACACCAAAGCCCAACGCAGATGAGGAACACACTTCATATCATTGATGCTGCAGGTCTCAATATGAAACTTATAACACTTTAGGTGGTCACTCTAATGGGCCCTAATGTATTATAAAAAAAAAAAAAAAAAAAAGCATGAAATTCTCCCATAAATGATATTTATACATATTTTTGGAACTTCTGGAGAAGTATTTAAAGGTCTGAACATTTTTTTCCCCCTCTGGAACAGTAAAACTGTGCCCTGGATTCCTCTAATCTTGAAAAACCTAGAATGTACAGTACACTGGACTATGTGTGATGATGGCTTCACACGCCTGCGTATCTCTGAGTCCAGTCTTTTGCTATTCTGTTGTATCTGTAATGAGAAAAGAATATAACAAGTATTTTCACATTTCAAGAGCTAGAAACTATGCCGCCATATTCACTGAATTCACAAAACATTCCTTGAAGGAATACTCCTCCTGGAATTGCTCTATAAGTGCTCATGCACATGACCGTATGTATTTTGCGGAACAGCTGGCCCCTAATAGAACAGTACTATCCTTGTCCGTAATGCAGACTATAATAGTATATGTTCTATTTTTTGGTGGAACGGAAAAGGAATGCACACGGAGTAACTTCCTTTTTTTTGCAGACCCATTGAAATTAATGATTCCGCACACGGTCAGCAAAAAAAAATAAAAAAAATAAAACCGGAACGGACGCAGAAAGAAAATAAGTTTGTGCATGAGACCTAAAAGCCTGCTTGATCTGCACCATTGTACAGTAGTACAGCAAGTTCCAAATATAGATCTGTCTTGTACCTGACATGTCTTAGTAAATACTTGCAATCCCCATAAACAATTATCTGCGTTTTGCCATTCTTCAGTTATTCCTCCTGGAAGTGAAGGGTTATCCACCATTTTTATTTCATGGGGAATACAATAATTTTTGGAACAGACAAGTCAGAAGAGCAGATGAGTCCTGTTTATACAGTACAGGTCGGGTCAGGTTTTGGGACTTGATATAAAAATGTGACAAGCCTATGGGAGCCAAATACAGGCACTGGGTGATTGGATAGAAAATCTACTCCCTACTGGCAGCACTCAGTGTCGGACAGGAGTGGTGAGGGCCCACCATTAAAAATCATTCTGGGAGCCCACTGTACAGCTACATGCAAATATTATAGAGGCAGCAGAAGATGCTACAAGATGATTGATTATGGAGTCCCTGCAGTGACTTCAAGGAGAATCCCTGGGGAAAGGATATTCGCTGGGGCGTCAGTCATCTCAGCCACCGAATGAGTCTATAGTAATAAACTAGGTAGTTTGTTACATAGTCTGCCCAGAACTTGGGCTGGTTGTGATGATGTACGCTGCCAATATATATGTAATGGCGTGTATTTGTCATGTGGTACTTGCAGGGGGTGCGGGACTAGGAGCCCACCGGGTGGATTTGCCTGTTCCCCGTGGGTCAGTCTGAGCTTGGCAACACTCAATTGTTTTTCTTCTAGGGATGCAGTTACACGACTATGAATTTTGCGGTTTGCAGAACGAAGATCTACAGATGATGTCTGTGTTGCACCCATTTTTTTTTTTTTTTTTGCAGACCCACTGTACTCATACCTATTCTTGTCAGCAAAACGGACAAGAATAGGGCATGTTCTATCTTTTTTGAAGGACTGCGGAACGGACATATGGATGCGGAAAGCACGCAGTGTGCTGTCTGCATTTTTGGCAGCCACATTGAAATGAATGGGTCAGCACTCGATCTGCACAGTCATGTGAGTGTGACCTCTCAGTGCCTGAGCCATTGGCTTTATACGCAACAACAATTTCTAAATTATAGGTGAAGTTTTTTTAGGCTGGGGAAGGAGTTCTATGCATAAAGCCAAACACAAGGCACAGTCACCCTGATGGAAAGTTTTCATGGAACCTATCACCATGGAAATACAGTGCAATCTGCAGACAGCATGCCATAGAGCAAGAGAAGCGGAGAGGATTGATAGCTCGTTTAGGATTCAGTAAAACTGGTAAAATCTCTGCTTTTTCAATGCTTAGGAGTCATGTGGGCGGACCGAGTGACACTTACTGAGTGACAGCTAAAACTTGGGGGATCATTTATTAAGACTGGCGATTTAGACTGCCATCTTAATCCTCCTGTGCTGGTGGCGGATGAGCCAAAGTTAAGCAGAGAACAATCAGAGATTTGAAGGAATAAATTCCAAGTTACACCAAATCTGTTCCCATAAAATGATGCATCGGCTCAGCTCCTCCTGCTCTATAACACACTGCATTTTCATGGTGACAAGTTCCCTTTAAGAGAAACAAATAACTGAATGAAAACTTACTTTTCCTTGTCTGTCTTGTAGATCTGTGCAATGTCTGGTACTAAAGGATCATCTGGGTTTGGATCGCAAAGTAAGGAGCAAATGGACAACAAAACTGGGAAAAAAACATAACCGACAAGGGTATTATAGTCACTTAATACATTCAGATTGACATTGAAATTACCTATGTAGCCATGTGTACAATACACAGCTCTCAACTTAGTGAATCAGAGCTAATATACTGCAGTTTACTTTACAAGTGCACCGAGCGGCTGCAGCAGCAAATTGTATTAGAGAAATACAGAAATAGAGATTAGCTCAGAGTTCACACAACGCAGATTTGTTTCAGAAATTTCTGCAACTCTTAAAAAAAAAACATGTGAATGAGGTTGAATCTGCAGAATGTACATGGATTTCTGCAGGCCCCAATCTGATGTTGCTGAATTTTCTGCAACAGATCAGCCACATGTGAACATACCCATAACATGCAATGCTGTTAAAGCAGTGGGAATGCCAACATGGTTCACAAATTATATATATAAAAAAAAAAAAAATTAAAAGAAAAAAAAAAAAACGGCTTTAAAGGGGTTGTCCGAGTTCTTTTTTTTGTTCTTTCTATGTTCCTAACTGGGCAAATATAACAGCTTTCCAATTAACTCACTTTATCTCCAGTGCCTGGTTTCTCAGATTTCACTGAGGGTCACATGACCTGTGATGTCAGCTTCTCTCCCTGCTCTGATAAAGGTCGTTTACAAGCCTGTAAACAAGACTGTGCTGGCCACGCCCCTTTCACTGCCTCTGCTCTCTCCTAGGATTCTTAACCCCTTCAGCTGCACACACTGGCTAGCTGCAGCAGTGACAAATTCTGGGCACAGGAGCTGAAGGACTAAAGAGAGCATTGCACAAGAAGGTAGGGGAAGATCCTGTGTGTATTAGCAGTGTCATTATACAGCTGGGACTTGTAGTTCTACACTTATAAGTTGCTGTTGATTCTCCCAGCACTCAGGGCAGCTCTTGTATCCACTCCCTTAGCAGTGTCATTATACAGGGAGTGGATACAACATGCTGCTGAGTCTCCCAGCAGGCAGACATGTCCCTCAGGGCAGCTCTTGTATTCACTCCCTTAGCAGAGCAGGGGGAGGGGCAGAGAGTGTTTTTATTGCATGTAAACAAAGGGCAAGAAAAGAACCAGGGAAATATATATTTATTTTTTGCATAAAACTTGCTTAGCTTAGTTATATATTGCTGCCCATCAGATAAAATTGGGGCTCCTTCAAAAGGGTTGTCCACATTTCCTCAGGATAGGCCTTCACTAACTGATCGAAATTTCCCGGTGGGCCGATGCCCCACGGAGCCACCCGAGCTCTCTTAATGATAGGATCAACAGGCACTTGTGCACCTGGCCAACGTCTGCAGGTGCTCCTGAACTAACTATATCACAGTCCTCAGGACCATGATACAATTGAAGGGCGGCAGTATTTTGTGCTACCCTGTGCTATTTGGTTCTGCTGGGGTGGTATTTTGTGCTGCACTACAGTATTGCAGGCCCTGCCTACTTCTGTTGTCTCCACCTACTTGTGTTGCCCCACCTTCTTTCAATTTGGACCTACCTACAACATAGGGACACTTTGGATTTTGATTTGTGACCCTGGAAAAAACCTATGTTGCTAATATTTCAGATCCATATTACTCAAATTCTGAATATGCCCATTTGCGATGGGTGTTAGATTGGGTGTTGGTGGGTAGCAGCACCGGTGGATCAGGCACACAAATGCCAGACACAGACGAGCAAGTTCAATGCAAGAAACTCAATGTGTGTGGCAGTGAGAGTTCCCTTTCTGACCTCAGCTCCACTGACAGGACAATGATTTATAATGGTGTGTGTCCCTGTGAGACCTGGAATCTATTGAATTAGGCCTCTTGCACACGACCGTGGTTTGGTTCCGCATCCGAGCCGCATTTTTTGCGGCTCAGGTGTGGACCCATTCACTTCAACGGGGCTGCAAAAACGAGATTTTTGTATAACTTACCAGTAAAATCTCTTTCTCGCTCTTTCCTTGGGGGACACAGAAGACCTTGGGTATAGCTCATCTCCCTAGGAGGCGTGACACTAAGTGAAGACTGTTAAGCCCCTCCTCCACAGCTATACCCTCAGCCTGGAGAGAGAGACTGCCAGTTGCGTGTCCAAGTAGTGAGAAAAGGCAAAGTCCAAAAATTGGAACCAACAAGCCAACTACCCAAAGGGTAAAACAAACTCGGAAACAGTCAGAGAAGAACAAAGAATGGGTGGGTGCTGTGTCCCCCAAGGAAAGAGCGAGAAAGAGATTTTACTGGTAAGTTATACAAAAATCTCGTTTTCTCGCCCAGTTTCCTTGGGGGACACAGAAGACCTTGGGACGTTCAAAAGCAGTCCAAAGGGGGAGGGACCACAGCACCAAGGCGAAGCACCCGAAGGCATCAAAAAACCGCCGCCTGCAGACCAGACGGCCCAAAACAGCATACGCCGAAGCCCGAGTATGCACCCTGTAGAACTCTGTAAGGTGTGCAAGGAAGACCAGTGACCGCCTTGCACAAATGCATGGTCGAAGCCTAATGCCTCCGGCCCAGGAAAAAACCGACAACTCTGGCCAAATGAATGGTGACACCAAAAGCAGAACCCTGCCCTTGGGAGGAGGAAAGCCACCCTGGAGGCCGTCAACCCTTTGCGCGGACCTCCTGGAAACACAAGAGACCGAACGTCGACAAGAGTCGGAGATCTCCAAGTAAAAACTGCAAGGCCCAAACAACGTCCAAATCGGTGAAGTGTCCGTTCCCTGGGGTGGGAAGGGGAGGACGACTGCCTCAATGAAATGAAAGACAAACACCACCTTCAGAAGGAAGGAAGAGACGGAATGGAGAACAGCCCTGTCCTGGGGGAAGACAGAAGGCTCGGAACAAGAAGGGCCGCCACTCAGGCACCCATCAGAGACACGATGGCTACAGAAACCCAACTGTACAGGACAGAAGGAGTAGAGGGAACTTCTGTAACGGCTCCAAGGAAAAATTGGAGCGCCAAGAGCCTAGTATGTAGTTCCCAGGACGGTACAAAGGAACCCAAGAGCCGCTCCATGGAAGAAGTTCCTGACAGGCCCAGAGGGTCGGGGAACGCTGAAAGAGGAAGGACAGGAATGACACTTGATACTTCAAGCAACAGAGTCCCAGCCCCAGGTCCAGGCCGGACTGGAGAAAGACAGAACCATGGAGAAAGGCAGAGTGGGGGAACGCCCAGCTTCCCACAGAACCCCAGGTAAAGCCCTAAGTCCTACCACAGATCCTGGACGAAAAACTCTGCTAGAAGCGAACACTAGCGAGCCCACTAGAGTCGCCTGGGCAAGCGGGTGAAAACCCAATGATCAGGCGCAGACCAGTAACACTGGTAGAACAGTCGGTAGAACTGGTCCCGTCGGCCCCCGAGCAAGGTTGTCCCATATCCCCCCAGAGTGGGGAAGCAGAAGGACAAACGGACAGGAACCGAAGGGTCCGCCCAGCAACCGCCAGGACAAGACAGGCTAAGCCGAAGCCAATGTAGCCACCACAGGAAGACGGACTACAGTTCCGGTGTGGGAGATCTAAAGACAATCCTGACCAAATGGTAGTCCTCCCAAGTTACCGAGAAGGTGAATCCAAAGCAGAAACATTGCCTAGAATGGAAAAAACGCAATCTGCACCCAGCGGGAGGACAGAAAACGGTAGACCCGGTAACTAGGCACACAGCTAGTACAGCCAGTGTGGACAAGGGAGACTCAACACCAGAACCATCCACATGAACAACCATGCTCTCCCCAGAGGGAAGGGCAGTGAAGGAACAGCCTCTGAAGCGTGGCCGGAACAGACGCCACATCGGAATGATCTGTACTGAGTGGGAGCCAAACAGAGCCGGCGAGAAAAGGAAGGCGAGACAGAGGCCGGTATAACACCCTCCAACCGAAAGGGGGAGTGGGCAACAGAGAGGCCATAGGACAGCTCAAAAGCAGAACACCGCTACACAGAGACGCCCGGTTCACCGCCTCGCAGAAGGCGAATACCCTGAAGAACCCAAGGTGGAGGTCCCCCGGACCTGTATAAGCGAGCACCCAAGAGAAGTTGGGTGACCTTCCCAAGAAGAGCGGCCCGAACCTGGTAGCAGATCAGACTGAAGCACCGAGGGCGCCAATCCGGAAAGAATCATACCACACTGCACCCGAAGAGGAGGAAATGGTATTAGGCGAGGGGACCGTAGTCCCGCCAGAGCCAACATAAAATGCGAAGGGCGCTGCAGACAGCGCTCTCGACCATGCGACCACTAGCACAGGGAAACAATGCCGCGGAAGGACAAATGGGCCAACGAAATGAATAAGTACCACCCAGCTCTGTGCAGTAGCGAACAGTAGAGCCCGTCTACTTAAATATAAGGTATTCATTTGTTGTTTATTGGACAACACTTTAGGCTTACACAGATGGACAGAATGATCTCCTTAGAGAATAGTGCAAGGCTTGCGGCAATCATCGTATCCCAAGAGAAAAAGTATGTCGCAGGAGGAAAGGAGGCATACGTACGAGTACCCCCGTAAGCAGTGAGAAGGCCAACCCACCTACGGGACGAGAAGGAAACAACGCACAAGAACGTCCGCTCACTGCAAAAATATCACTCAGCGAAGAGGGCCAGCCACAGAGTGCCACAGTATCTACGGGAGTGCAAACTGAAAGGAGTTATGCACAAGACTAGTATGGTATGCGATGGAACGCAAACTGACCGCCCCGAAAAAGGGGGGAAATGTACCTGGCAAGCTGCAGTGGGCAAGAATGCAAAGGCCTGCCCCAAAAAGGGGGTGATGCCCAAGGCCGTACCTACGTCAGAGAAGTAGGGCATACCATACTTCGCCCAGAAAGGCGCCATGCACATGGCCACACAGTATCCAGCAGGAACGCAGGAGGTCCACCTAGTGAAAAAGGGGGGCATGCACAGGGCTATCTTAGCATTAAGTGAGTGTGCAACAATTCACCCAACCCGAAATTTCGTGAGAGTGTAACTACTCCGCCAATGAAGGGGAACATGTGCAAGTCCAGTACAGCACATACAAGGACAGCCTTGAATCTTGTGAGCGTGCAAAATTCCACCCATGGAATGAGGGGTGGTCACGCACAAGGCCAGCACCGTATCCAATGGAAGCGCAAGCGTTCCACCCATGTTAGAGGCCATGCTCAAGGCCAGCAACGTATCTGGTGAGAGTGTAGTATGCCGCCCAGAAAAGGAAGGGGGGGGGGGGGGGTCATGCACATGGCCAGCATCGCATCCAGGGAGAATGCGAGCAGTCGGTGAGAATGTGTGTATGCCACCGAAGGAGGCATGCCCATGGCCGGCAGCGAATCCAGTGAGAGTGCGTACACCGCCCACGGAAGAGGGGTCATGCATATGGCCGGCCGCGGATCCAGAGAGAGTGCAAGCACCCCGCTATGTATAGGGGTCATGCACATGGCCAACAATGTACCGGCGAGAGAACAACCACCGACCGAGGGAGTGTATGTATGCCGCCACCCGGGAAGGAGGCATGCCCAAGGCCGGCAGTGAATCCAATGAGAGTACATCATACCGCCTATGTAAGGTGGTCATGCACATGGCTGGCAGTGAATCCAGTGAGAGTGCCGAATGCCGTCCACAGAAGGGAGTCATGCCTATGGCAGGCAGCGAATCCAGTGAGAGTGCCGTGTTCCACCTATGGAAGGGGGTCGTGCACATGGCCAGCATTGTATCCGGAGAAACTGCAGTAGGCCGCCAATGAAAGGGGGATCATGCACAAGGCCAACCCGCAGTTAGGGAGAGTGCAGTATCCCGCCCAGGAAGGGGGTCCTGCACATGGCAGGCACCATAACTGGAGAGGGTGACGAATGTTGCCTACAGAAAAGGCATGCACTTGACCAGCGCCGTAGCGCGGAGAGGGCAAGAAACCGCCTAGAAGGGGAAAAAAAGACCCTGGCAGCGCCGCAGCCGGGGAGCGCGACACCATGCCGCCTATGGAAGGGGGGCATGTATACAGGCAGCACTCTGAGATGAGGCTGCAGCGTCCTGCGCAGCCCACAAGTCATATATATAATAAAAATTTTTTTTTTTTTTTTAAACACACAGCCTCACTGAGGCAGAAAAAAAATAAAATAAAAGGGGGGCCACCTACAGGGCACAGATCCACCCATACAGGCCCATCGGAAGCCGGCCTGTACCCAAAGGGTTAACAGGGATCCGGCCTGGGGGGCGGCACTGCGATCCTCTGGGGGCGGGGGAACCTCCAGGCGGGAAGAATTCGCGCCTGGAGAAGTTCCAGCCCCCTTCAACAGAGGCCTGAATTTTGCGGCCTAGTAGGCCGTGAAGCTGGGGCCTAAATTTTTAGCGGCGCCCGGCTGACCGGGGCCGCACAGTATTTAAAGTACCGGCCGGCCTACGGAGCGGCACATACCGGCCGCGGGTGCCCACCCCGCGGGCCGGAAGAGCCGGGGCCTAAATTTTTAGCGGCGCCCGGATGACCGGGGCCGCACAGTACTTAAAGTGCCAGCCAGGCCTACGGAGCGGCACATACCGGCCGCGGGTGCCCACCCCGCGAGCCGGGGACCCGGATAGAGCGGGATCGCGGCCTTGAAGTGGAACACAAGTTTTGCGGCGCCCGGCCGACCGGAATGTTCCGACGGTCGGCCAGGGCTGTTGAAGCGCTCATTTGCAGGCCGCGGTGCCCACCCAGCTGTCCGGAAGTGAGGACCCTGCACCCGGCAGCCATTTCACCCCTGGAGCGGGCCCCTGCATAGAACAGCGCTCCATATGGCCGGCAGCTACAACCACCTTTCCCCTGGACCGGTGCCCGTGAGAGTAGGGAGGGTCAGTGGCAGCAAGGCGCGGGCCCTCTGGCCCTGAAGTAGTGGCCGGTAAGAGGGAGGGGGACCCTGAGACCGGGTCTGTGAGGGTGGGACGCCTGCATAACCCCTCCGTCAGGGGCAGCTAGTTGCGGACCTCCGCAGCTCCCTAGGCATTCCTCTTGTAGGAACAAGGGTGCCAATGTCCTGGAGGCCAGGAGAGAGGGAGCAGAATGTCGCCCTGCGACAGCCCAGGAGCCAGCCTAGGTCTAGCAGGGACAGAAGGGTCCATAGGCCCAGTATAGGGTCAGGCACGCAGGAGACCGGGGGGGGGGGGGGGGGGGGGGGACGTAGGGCTGGAGAAGCCTCTCTCTCACCATAGTCGTCTTCACCCTCGGTCCATTCCAGCAGGGTCGCCCCTTCAGCTACTGGCACCGTAGTGGCAGGACGCTGGAAGAGGGACTTGGCGTGCGGCGACCCTTGCGCTGGCGGGATGTAGGGGAGCTGGGCTGCCCTGGTCCACCTTGCCTTCTGTGGGGGAGGCAGCAGTGCGGATGACCGGCACTGGCGCAGCTCAACCCCGGGAGAACAGAGAGGTCTAGTGCGTCTCTGTTATCCCTGATGATCTGGAACAAAAAGAAAATAAAAAAGTAAAAATCTAAAATTGAAACAAGGAGAAAACAGCCCTGCAGAGCAGGGAGTGTCTTGCCTCCTTGGACACTAAGCAAAAACTGGCAGTCTCTCTCTCCAGGCTGAGGGTATAGCTGTGGAGGAGGGGCTTAACAGTCTTCACTTAGTGTCACGCCTCCTAGGGAGATGAGCTATACCCAAGGTCTTCTGTGTCCCCCAAGGAAACTGGGCGAGAAAGATACGCACAGCACTCCGTGTGCTGTCCGCATCCATTGCTCCGTACCATGACCCCGCAAAAATTATAGATTATGTCCTATTCTTGTCAGTTTTGTGGACAAGAATAGGCATTTCTATAATGGGCAGTCTGTTCCGTACCGCAAATTGAGGAAGGCACACGGGCGGCATCAGTGTTTTGCGTATCCGCAATTTGTGGACTGCAAAACACAGCACATTCGTGTGCAAGAGGCCTTACACTGATATAAATGCTGTGTGATCCTGTTAGAGGAGCAGAGCTCAGAACGGGAATTCACACTGCCACGCGCAGCGAGTGTCTCGCATTGAACTTGCTCGTCTGTCTGGCCTAATATTTCAAGAACTTTTGTGCCTTCCAGCCTCTACTGGACTCTGCCCAATTTCCCTTTCTGCCTTCACAACTTCCATCTTCCTTTACTGTCTCTGCCACCTTTCCTGTTAACTATAGTAAGTTGTGCCTGACTTTCATTCTGTTAAAACTTTAACAAAGGCGCAATAAATAAATAAAAATAAAAAACAAAAACGATACTTCAAGACCTATGGACTAAAAGGTGACAGAATGAAACTACAAATCTCTCCGTGTCATTTACCTTTTGATATGGTCAGAGCCGGAGACCACTGCGACCTCAGAATATCAAGGCAAATACTTCCATTGCTGTTTATATTTGGATGATATATTTTTGTCGTGAATGCAACCTGGAAAAAGAAAAAGCAAACAAGCGATCAGTGCCAAAAAGCAAATAAATACAACACTTAGGGTGCATTCACACGACCGTATTTTTGGCTCCGCATCCATTCCGCAATTTTGCAATGGGGCTTCAAAAGATGCGGACAGCACACAGTGTGCTGTCCGCATCCGTAGATCCGTTCCGCGGCCCCGCAAAAAAGATAGAGCATGTCCTATTCTTGTCCGCAATAGGCATTTCTATCATAGGGCTGGCTACATTCACACGGCGGGTATCAGTGTTTTGCGGACCGCAAAACACATACGGTCGTGTGAATGTAGCCTTAATGAGTAAGACACTCAGTCTGTGAATACTGAAGCACCTGGTAGAGCTCTAGACTTGCTGTATGGGCACAACTATTAGGTGGTCTTTACAGAACGTGGGAGAAGGGATCAACAGACATCTCAACTTTGGTACATTTACCACACTGGGTGCGCGCCGGATCTGTAAGGAGTGCTTTTCAATAGAGGGCACAGCATATTATGATCGATTTGACGTAATTTGAGTAAACTTTCACACTACGTTTCTGCTGGATCCGGAAGTTCAGCAAAAACGCTTCCGTTACTGATAATATAACCATCTGCATCCGTTATGAACGGATCCAGTTGTACTATCTTTAACATTGCCAAGACGGATCCGTCATGAACTGCACTGAAAGTCAATGGGGGACGGATCTGTTTTCTATTTGGTCAGAAAAAACTGATCCTTCCCCATTGACTTGTACTGTGGGTCATGACGGAGTTGTCTTGCTCCGCATTCCAGGACGGAGCTGCGGTTTGCTCTCCGGTATGAGAACAGAACGGAATGCATTTTGGAGCATTCTGTTCAGTTACGTTTTGTCCCCATTGACAATGAATGGGAACAAAACGGAAGCTTTTTTTCCCCCCGGTATTGAGACCCTATGACGAATCTCAATACCGGACAATATTAACACTAGTGTGAAAGTAGCCTAAGGGGGACTAGCTGAGAAACACTGATCCAAATCAATAAAATTACTTTATTCACACACGTGACTTTTGGACTCATGGCGAGTCTATGCAATGGATGTCTGCCGATAACATTCTGTGGAGTGAGGACCTAGTCCCATATTTTTCCTTTTCTATAGTGCAATTGATGAACTAGACAGTATATTACAAAGTTACAGCAATTTACATAAAAAATAATATATATATATATATATATATATATATATATATATATATATATATATTTTAAGCCCAAGGCAACCAATGTGGTTTCACTCTATGCCTTTAAAAAAAAAATATTAGTTTAACAGAACAATGCAGTGGCCAGTGTCATATGTTGAAGAATAGAAAATTATAAAACGGCTTACAAGCGCTGCCTTTTTTTTTTTTTTTGCAGTGGCAGTGAAGCCAATTTGCAGCATGTTTTTTCTGACATTTTCCCAAAGATTTCTCTATAGGAAAAAATGCAAGTGAAAAACATTGACTGCATGAATATGGTGTTTTTTTTTTTTTTTTTACAAGCCAACAAAAAACATGTAGTGTGGCAGCACCCACAGGGGACCCAATAGTGAATTCTTAGGGCTCATTCAGGACCATGTTTGGTCTGCATTGGATCCGCATTTTTTGCAGATTGGTTGCAGACCCATTCAATTCAATGGGGCTATAAAAATGCAGGCAGCACACTGAGTGCTATCCTCATCCGCACTTCTGTTCCACAGCTCCGAACAAAAATAGACAATGTCCTATTCTTGTGCATTTTGCAGACAAGTACAGGACATTTCTATTGAAGTGAAAAAGAAAATGGCAGCATGCACACTGCCAGGATCTGTGTTTTGTGGACTGTAAAACACATACGGTCATGTGCATGAGGCCATAGGGCCACAACACTGTTTAGCTTTCCATTCTTCTGATCAGTCAGAAGAACAGAAAAATACAAAAAAAAGGATCCGTTATTTTGAGGGTCATTAAGATCAGTCTGTCACTTCCGTCAGAGATCAGTTATTTTTGATGGGAGAAAAAAATTCTGCAAGAAGGATAGGGAAAACCTTTAAAACTTAACACAATCCCCTTTAAAAGGGTTTTCCGGTTATGTGAAGTTATTCCCTCCACGGAGTATGGGATCCCCACTTCTGTGATCAGTGGGTGTCCCAGTGGTAGGACGCCCACCAATCTAATATGGTCACATAACCAAATTTAAAGAGAACCTGCCCCTTCTTTCTTGACAATTGCCTCCTCATTAGTGAAGGAGACCGCTGCATTTATATGCAGAGATCTCCTCCAGAGTATGAGAGGAGCAATCACTAATGCCATCGCTCGTCTCCATACAGAATTATTATTTGTTGGCAGCAGAGGTTGTTTAGATATCATGATCTGCTGCCGGTAAACAATGATTTTGGTTAGGGATGAGCAAAGTGAGCTTCAGATGCTACATCCGAAGTCGCTTGTCTAGAAACTTTGTTTTAATGTTGTACAGAGATCCGTCTCCGAACAGCATTAAAATATACTGCCTCCGATGAGTCGGAACCGAAGCCAAGTTCGGTTCCAAGTTTTAAAGTGGTTTTCCACTTTAAAAATCAACTACCAAAGTTAATCAATGAAGTCTCGGCCAAATTCGCAAATAACTAACGTCGCCTCATCGGAGGCCGTACATTTAAATGCTGCTCAGAAACGGATCTCTGTACAGCATTCAAACAAAGATTTAAGCGAAGTGACTTAGGATGTAGTATCCTAAGCTTGCGTCACTCATCCCCAATTGTGGTGACCACACAAACGATCATATCACTCGATGAACAAGTGTATGCTGCAGGAGATCTGACACATATATTCCTCATAATGCTCAGATCTTCTGGCTAAGGACTAGGTATGCCTTTTGTCAGCTGACCTACTGTACAGATAACCCATGCGTTATTGCTCTAGTGGAAGCTACTGTGGTAACCACCTGTATATTGAGAGTATGAGACAGCCCGATGTGGCAGACAATTATTGGGAGGGAAGCGTTGCTTGCTAGCAGAGGAGACCGCTGCTATTACATGCAGTGATCTCCTCCACAGCACGGGGAGGAGCGATCGCTAAGCCATCGCTCGTCCCCATGCTATATAGTGGTTTGCCGGCAGCAGATCGTTATTAGACACCATGATCTGCCGCCTGCAAACGATAATTTTTAAACATGTCACAAGATTTGAATTGCCCAATGATCAAGCTCATTCATTGGGCAATCGGTGGCAGTATTACACTGCCAGAAGATTGCTAACAATTAGAATTTATCTGCCAAAAAATCTGGCAGTGTAATTGAGGCTTTACATTGCTTCTGCAGACATCAAGTAAAGTATACACAGTGGGGAGGAATGCATTTATACCTTTGGTGGCTTGAATGGATAATCTGTTGGAAATTGGATTGTGAGATAGAAGACACCACCTTGGTAAGGACTGTCAGACTGGCGGGAAATAAAACAAGTTATTCAGTGTACAGTATATTCATTAGATGTCCAGTCTAACGGGACCCAAAACTTAAAAGAATATTAGCTCATAAACGTCTGATATGTGCAGGTCCCAAAGGGTCCCTCAAACTTGTCCGCTTGGTGAGGGGCCAATAACTGGATAGATGGCACTTGCATGTCTCTTTCCATTTACTTCTATGGGAGTCGCAGCTTGCTCAGCAGTTGCCATACCTCCCATAAAAATGAATGGAGAATGCTGTACACGTCAGCTATGGAATATATTGTGGATCTGCCATAAATGTCTATGCTCGGAATAAATAAATAAAATAATCATAGGTGCAGATTTACTGATGTGTCTCAGTCTAGAATTTCTCTAAACAGTGGTGCAAATTGGCGCAACTAGAGCTTCTCCAAAGAACGTTTGCTTTTAGAAAGTTAGGTGCCCCACATGATTGCCAGAGTGCAGCACAAGGACCGCGGGAGAAGTCCGCCGTATGGACCTATTATGCAGTACGCCCACCATGGACCCTTATTCCTAAGCAAGCCGTATCCATAAACTTCATACTTACAGGTCCCATGATTGTGGCTTGCCAGTGAAACACTGCAGAAAAGAAAAGGAGTATTATTACCACAGTACATGGAGAATGAAGAACAAAAAAAGGCAGCAAATTATACAGAACTTACAGTCATCTCCGACTGGTCCTGCAGAGCACTGGGCAGGAGGGTCGCGCTGCAAGTCAGTAAGCTCCTAGAGGGAAAAAAAAATAATTAAGAAAAAATGTTTCAGCAATAACTACAAAAAAGTTTGACTCAGATTTCAGTCTCTTATAAGAGTGCATTCATATGACAGTATTTTCAGGCCACGTCCGATCAGCATTTTTTGCAGAACGCACACGGCCCATTTATTTCTATGGGGCTGCAAAAATAAAAATAAAAATAGCAGACGGGCTGCAAATTATAGGACATGTTCGTTTTGCTGGCCAAAATAGGCATTTTTCGATATTGATGAACTATCTTTAGGACAGGTAGTCAATATCACAGTTTTATCAGCTGTTTCGGGCAGCTGCAATGGACTGAGCCTGAAGCAGAAGTCTTGGGTAACCCCTTTCTTGTAGAACTTGGCCAGACTTTTGGACTTCCATAACATCTGCAAGCCTCACAGGTGACCTGTCATTTCTACCACCAAAGGGGTTATCCAAGAAATCCTAACGTGATGTCCAATCCTCAGGATAGGCACCCCCACCGATCAGCTGTTGTAGAGAGCAGACGCGCTCACTGGGCAGCTCACCAAGCACAGCACCATACATTGTATAGCGGCTGTGCTCGGTAATGCAGCTCAGCCCCATTCACTTCAATGGGGAGGAACTGCAACTAGGCCACGTGACCGATATACGGTGACGCCATATGGCCTCATGGAGTGCCAGCCTCTTCTAACAGCTGAGCGGTAGGGGTCCCATGTGTTGGATCCCCGCCAATCTGATATTGATGACCTATCCTGAGGATAGGTGATCAATATTATTTTCAGCATAGCCCCTTTAATAACGCTGCACCATAATAAAACATTAGGTGACATCTGCCAAGACACAGCAAGAAGATTTATTATGTCGTCTCCTTTAACAAAGAAACATCGGCTAGATAAAACGTGATAACCTCAGACATCGTGGTTTTTTTCCAGCTCTATGAAAGAGAAAATCTAACCAGAAGTCTCTGAGAGACATTTCACGTCTAAGCACCGAGGTGAGAAGAAAAGCTATTAGCAGCTTTACACCTTCCAGCCAACACATGAAGCCTGAAAACGTATGCAGCGCAGAACTCCTACAGACTGCAGAGATCCGCACCAGAGCTCTCATAGAAGGCTTTATGTGAACAGCATTACTACAAAGGAACACCTAATAAAGCTATGTGCACAGAAACGGTGGTGTGGAGGCGTATATCACCGCTCCTGGGAGGGCCCCGCTAGCCTAGTCTCAGGATTGGAGGGGGTCTGCCTCTCTGCACCCCATCAACCTCATTTTTTACTTTCCACTTTCAGTAGAGGCTGTGTCCAGTATATGTACAGCTCACCACCATTCGACCAGCCACCAATACCAGGCACAGGTGGTCCTGAAAGTACAGAACTGTGGCTAGTAAAAAATGATGGGACATATCGCTCACTAGAACGCTGCAGACTCTTCAAACAGCTGATCGCCTGGGGCGGATGAGAGTCGGGAGCTCATAAGGGAGAATATGCAAAAAAGGAACCAAAGTACGGGCGCCATCACCACGATGTTTAGGAGCAGGAATGTATGAAGATATAATTCCTTTATGAGTCAATGCGTTTGAGCACGAACGGCTTTGATGTTATTGTGACTGACTAAGAGCGCTGTTCTCCCAAAATGCGTTGACTAAAAAAATGATTATATTCACAACCTAAAATGCAAGCCACTAGCAGCACATTTCTAGGCGTACTAAGTGCCCAACTCCTGGGAAAACTACATTAAAGGGGTTCTGCACTTTGTTTAAACTGATGATCTATCCTCTGGATAGATCATCAGCTTCTGATCGGCGGGGGTCCAACACCCGGGACCCCCGCCGATCAGCTGTTTGAGAAGGCAGCGGCGCTCCAGCAGCTGCGGCCTTCTCAATGTTTACCGCTGGCCGAGTGACGTCACAACATTTATCAACTGGCCTGGACGGGGCTAAGCTCCATTCAAGGGAACGAAGCTTAGCCGCGCCCAGGCCAGCGATACTAGTCGTGACGTCACTCAGCCGGCGGTAAACAGCGAGAAGGCCGCGGCGCTGCTGCTTTCTCAAACAGCTGATCAGTTTAAACAAAGTGCAGAACCCCTTTAATAGTAATTGCCTATTACGTACCTTTTACAGGCAAGAGCTGAGCCAATGCAGTCAGTTTGTCATAAGGAAAAGAAAAATGTAACTTAACCAGTTTCTGATCATAGCGTATCGGGATATATTTAATAGAAGACAAGGCATCGAGTACACAAACAACGAAACGCAAACAGCACCTGCCCAATAACCTCACCACCATCCCTGATACACAGAGGCGGCAGTGGGGCATGGGCATGTACCTATTTCTTCTGTGCTCTGGGCTGCACGGGAATCCGCAACATGTGCCTTACAGAGGAGGAGAACTGCAGCAAATCTGCCTGGCCGGCCAATGGAAGCTGCGGTTTTTGTACACTTTGCTGGTACAGTACAACAGTGTGGATCTGAGGCATGAAAACCCATGAAAATCCACCACATTTTACTCAGGTGTGCACACAGCCCTTAGGTATCTGCACAGGCCATGAATTGGCCAACGGCATATCCAACGTGTAATTACAAGAGGATCCAAGGTTGACCCTTGTACTTCTGCCACACACACACACACACACATCAGTAGATCCGCAAAAAATTACGCTAGGTTGCCATCATGATTCTGTCCTACGTGCGTACACACGACAGATGCCATATAACGGTATTAGACACCACAGTGTTTTACTGTATATAAAAAAATAAAAATATATTCCTTTTTTTGCTGGACCCTGCAGGATAGAAAAGCATAATGTACTACGCTTCTAAATCCTTTTATTTACGCACCGTATATGTTAAACGTGGGACGAAACATGATGTGAATGGGGCATGGCGCATCTCCAGAATCGCAAAAACCTCCAGCAGGGATACCGGGGGCCCGGTCACAGCAACTTGTAAGTTGCCCTGCCATCCTATTCATTTCCATGGTTGTGCGACAAATCTCGTCCCTAAGGTCGCCATGTAGCCCCAAGCCTTAGGTTTCCTTCACAAATATTTTTTGGCAGTTTTTACTTTTTTTTTTTTTAGCTATATACTAAGAACAGGCATGTTTCAAGGTTTTTTTTCAAATGCCAGAGATTCCTATTGGAAAAATGCCTGAAAAAAGGTCTGAATTAGGCCTCTTTCAGACGACTTTTTTTTTTTCTGTTTACGAACTGTTTTTTTTTCGTTCAGTATACGGTCCGTATATGGAACCATTCAATTCAATGGTTCCGCCAAAAAAACGGAATGTACTCCGTATGCATTCCGTTTCCATATTTCCGTTCCGTTGAAGGATAGAACATGTCCTGTTATTGCCCGCAAATCACGTTCCGTGGCTCCATTCAAGTCAATGGGTCCGCAAAAAAAAAAACGGAACACATACGTAAATGCATCGGTATGTCTTCCGTATCCGTTCTGTTTTTGCGGAACCATGTATGGAAAATGTTATGCCCAGCTCAATTTTTTCTATGCAATTACTGTATACTGTATATGCCATACGGAAAAAACTGAACATAAACGGAAACAAAAAAACGAATCCGTGAAAAACAGACCGCAAAACACTAAAAAAAGACAGATGGTCGTGTGAAAGAGGCTTTTCGGTAATTCCTTATCCATGAATCCACCATGACGGCATTTAACAGGAGATTGATCCCTGACCTCTGTAGGGGCAGGAAAACCGAGAAAGATTAAATTGCCCCCTCCCACCACCCAACTCAGTGTTTATCAAATTACTATAGTGCCTGTGAAAAATATTCTTTTTTTTTTTTTTTTTAATACTTTATTTATTTATTATAACTAGGCAAGTACACATTTAATTATATACTTTTTTTTTGGGGGGGGGGGGGGGGGGGGGGGGTGGTAATTCGGTGCTGTCATGGTGGATTCATGGAAAAGGAATTACCAGAAAGACCAATTCAGATTTTCCATTTCACCACCATGACGGCATATAACAGGAGACCTAACAGACCACCAAATAAGAAGGGGGGGGGGGGCGCTATGGCCTGAAGAACCTTCCTACAGAAGGATAGATCTGAAAATCCTGTCAAATCAAGCCTATAATAGAAATATGCACATTGGACCAGGTCGCAGATCTGCTCCAGAGATGCACCAGCTTTTTCTGTATAACAAGAGGATACTGCCATGGTGGAAAGGGTAATCTGTTTAATCAACCTAGCAATGAAGGCTTTGGATGCTGCCTTCCCCTTGTTCTCCCCCCCCCGAACTGGACTAGAAGGTTGTCTACCCTTCTATAGCTTTTGGAAACTTCCAAGTACTTTAGTACCACTCTCACGACGTCTAAAGAATGAAAATCTTCTTTTGGGTTTTTAGGATTACTACAAAAAGAGGGAAGGACTATTTCCTGATTTCTATGGAAGTCTGATACCACCTTTGAAAGAAACCCAGGATCAAGTTTAAGAATAATTCTATCATCTAGAGTCGTTAAATAGGGATCTCTGATTGACAAGGCTTGTATGTCGCCTAGTCTCCTAGCTGAAGAAATTGCTACTAGTAAAGCAGTTTTGAAGGAGAGGAATTTAACCTATCATCTAGAGCAGGCATGCTCAACCTGCGGCCCTCCAGCTGTTTTCAAAACTACAACTCCCAGCACGCCCGAACAGCCGACAGCCATCAGCCTACAGCAAGGCATTGTGGGAGTTGTAGTTTTACAACAGCTGGGGGGCCACAGCTTGAGCATTCCTGATCTAGAGGTTCAAAGGGACTTCCTGTTAGACCTTTTAGTACTATATTCAAATCCCAGGAAGGGACATGAGGTCTGATGAAGGGTCTTAGTCTAGAAGCTGCTCTGATGAACCTTTTAACCCATCTGTGTTCTGCCAAGTCCGTATATTAAAAAAATAAAAATAAATAAATAAAAAAGGACACCGAGGGCAGCTATCTGCACCTTTAGGGTAGAACAACGAAGACCTAGATCTAACCCTTGCTGAAGAAATTCCAGAATATTTGTGATATTAGGTTCTGAGTGATTTGGATTAGCTTCTCCTATTCAGGAGCAACATTTCTTCCATATCTTTAGATAAACTGCTGAAGTGATTTTCTTTGTACAAGATCTGAGAGTGGAGATTACTTTATCCGATAGACCCTGGCATCTTAAGATCTGAGTCAGGATTCAAGCTGTTAACCTAAAGAATTCTGGATGGGGTGAATCAACGGACCCCGTGTTAGAATGTCCTTTCTGATAGGCAGAATCCAAGGTTCCTGTAGAGACAGATTTTTAAGAACCAGCTTCTCTTTGGCCAAAACTGCATTATTAGAATGAGAGTCGTTTTTTCCTGAACGATCTTTAGAATCACTTTTGGGATCAGCTGAAATGGGGGGGGGAGGAGAACACATAGGCTAGGCTCCAATCCGAGATCTGAGAAAAGGCGTCGATCGCCCAAGGGTTGTCTCTTGGATTTAGGGAGCAGAATCTCAGAACTTTTGCGTTTTCTTTTGAGGCAAATAAGTCTATTACCGGAGAACCCCATCTCTTTTCGATCAAGCTTAAGGTTTCTATGTTCAGAGACCATTCTCCCTGGTCTAGTTTCCTTCTGCTTAGAAAATCTGCGATTTGATTTTGGGAACCTTTAAGGTGAACTGCAGATATGGATTCCACAGTTTTTTTGGCCCATGAAAATATTTTCCCTGATAGATTTATCAGCTCAAGTAGGATACTGTTATATTGTCGGAAATAATTTTTAGATGATGACCCCTTAGGAGATCTGATACAGCTTTCAGAGTCTCCCATACAGCCCAAAGCTCTCTGTAGTTTGATTACCGATCTGTTATGGCCTTTGGCCAAAGACCTTGGTAAAACCCTATGTCTATGTTTGCTCCCCAACCCGACTTGCTTGCATCCATCTGAATTTGGATGAAAAGTGTCTTCTGCCATACTACCCCTTTGTTTAGGTTTGATGAGATGGTCCACCAGATGAGATAGTTTTACATGTTCTGGGATTAGAATCTTCTTATCGAATGCTGTCTTTTGTCCTATCTTTTCAGTAGCCAGGATTGCAGGGTTCTGAAATGAATATGACACCAAGGAACTGAGGTTATGCATAACGTTAAGACCCCCAATAGACTCATCGCCTCTCTTATGGAACAGGAACTCCTTTTCTGAAATCTCCTAACTTTTTGTCTCAGGGCATTTATCTTTTCTTCTTTTGAGTCTAAGAAATTGCCTAGAAACCTTATTCTTGTTTGGCGAAGAAGACAGGATTTTTTTTTAGGTTTATCACCCATCCTAGTTTCTCTAGGAGGAGTAGAAAACTGTGTACATCGTGCTCCATCTGGCTTCGGGAATCTGCCACTATTAAGAAATCGTCTAAGTACGGTATTATTATTAAGCCTGCCTTCCTTAGATGAGCTACCATTTCTACAGGGAGCTTGGTAAATACTCTAGGGGCAGATGAAATGCTGAACAGAAGGGCTGTAAACTGAAAATGAAATATGCATCCTTTTAGAGCAAATCTTAGGTACCTCCGAGACTGTTCTTGTAGCGGGACATAGTAATAAGCGTGACTGCTCATCAGCCCATTCTTTTTTATTAAAGGGATGGTAGAGTTCAGGGACTCCATCTTGAATTTCCTGTACAAGATATATTTGTTTAGAGGTTTTAGGTTTATTATAGTCCAGTATGCGGTTTTGTCACCAGAAACAGATTAGAGTAATAACCCTGCATTTCCTGAGATAGTGGAACCTGAACAATCACCCCTAGTTTCAGCAAGTCTAGGACTCCCTTCCAGATTTTTCCCCGGGATGATTTTTACCTGGGAGATGTGATCATGTATTTGTTTGGGGGAAGAGACGAGAACGTTATCTTGTATCCTTTCTCCACAATATTTAGAACCCAAGAATTTGATGTTATTTTCCTCCACTGGGATGAAAAGTCTCTAAGCCTTCTCCTAATCCCAGCGTCATTGTTTGTCGCTAGACTAGTTCTGGGGATTGATGAGAAATCCTCTTCCTCCTTTGTGGTAACTCCATCGACCAGTTTTCCTTTTTCCCCTGTATGATCTTTCTTGACCACCATAGGGGCAAAAGGAAAATCTCCTTTTTGGAGATGCATCCTCTGGAAAACCTTTTTTCTTATCCGTTGCTTTTTCAAGAATCTTGTCCAGAACGGGGTCAAACACATTCTCCAGAAAAAGCAATGGGACACAACTTCATTTTAGATGCTTTATCCCCCAACCATGAATCCACAAAGCTCTCCTGGCTGTATTTGAGAGGGCTGTGTCTTTAGCAGAGAATCTTACCGTTTCTGCTGAAGCGTCCGCTAGAAAAGCTGTGGCTGATTTTAGTAAGGGCACCGAATCTATTATTTATTCCCATGGGGTCTTATTTTTTTAATAATTTCCCAGCTCATTGAGCCACGAATACATGGACCTGGCTACTGATGTTGCCGCTATGTTGGTCTTTACACTAAACATGGCCGCTACCCAAGACTTGCGCAAGAGGCTATCTGCCTTTCTTTCTATAGGATCTCTCAACTGGGAAGAGTCCTCAAAGGGAGGAGAGGTCTTTTTATTAACCTTCGCTACCTGTACATCAATTTTGAAAATATCAAATATTTTAGATTCAGACGGGTCAAATAGTGTCCCAGACAGCTTTTAACGGGTCCCGCATTTACTTAACGGAAAAATTTTTTTTTTTTTGAATCTTCGATGATCTCTCCATCATCATCCCACTGTTTAGAAGAAGCAGCCTCATCCATTAAACCATTGGAATCACAGGAGGAGTGAGCCTCTAATTTTTTGTCTTTTAAGGTGTTGTGGACCAGGGCTGATATCTCTTAAAGAAACCACTGAAGATTTCACTTCATCATGGATTATGGTCCTTAATTCGTCCATCATAGATGGTTGTTCCTCTCTTACAATGCCCGGAATGCATTCTTTGCATAGCTTTTTTTGTATACTGATCTGACAGTTTTTTAAAGCATGAAATGAATTTGATACTTTTTTGGGGCCTTTTCTGAGTATCCTTAGACACCTATTGGTAAGAGAGGAACAATATCACTGGGTATCCCCTTATAATGGAGGACAGGCATCTGATCCTACAGATGCGAGGCGTTTGCATCTCCCCTGCCCAGCATTGGTAAAGTACCGCTGGCGAACAGAGGGAACTTTTAGAGGGAATATACGTGACACAAATAAGGTCAAAGCCCCCGATGTGCTGCCCTGTGAAAAATAAAGAATATAAATCATCTTCACCTCCCTGGCGAGCAGAGAGGCCTTTCTCTGTCCTGGCCACTGTAGGGGCAGGAAAACACTGAGGTGGGTGGTGGGAGTGGGCTATTTAATCTTTCTCAGTTTTTCTGCCCCTACAGAGGTCAGGGATCAATCTCCTGTTAAATGCCGCTGGTGGTGAAATGGAAAAAAAAATGCCATACCTTGAGCATTTTGGCTTTTCACAAAAACACTATGCAAAAAATGCTTTAGGGGACACTTATAATGACTGGCATATTACACACTGGTCTACCCCAAGCTGGCATCAGATGCATTACAATTATTAGGATGCACATGCCCATATTCTACGGTTTTCAAACCAGCACCTGGATCTGAACACTTTTGTAATTGCATGTAATTCAAAATGTATTATAGCTACTGAGCTATTCAATATAATGTATCTGGATAGCGCCACCTGCTGCTTGTTTCTTATTTCTTTGTCCTGCTCACTGAGGTGGCCGCACATGCTCAGTTTCATCCATCAACTGCCCCCTGAGCCGTGATAGGGAGAGGCGAGACACGCCCTCTGAGCCGTGATAGGGAGAGGCGAGACACGCCCCCTGAGCCGTGATAGGGAGAGGCGAGACACGCCCCCTGAGCCGTGATAGGGAGAGGCGAGACACGCCCCCTGAGCTGCTGGCTTGACAAATCTAGCAGAACAATTGGAGCAATGAATGAGGAGATACAGGGCTGGTTCTAGCATAGTTAAAAAAAGGCTGTCATCCACTATAGGATGTCTCATTTTCATGTTTTACATTAGTCATGGGATAACCCCTTTCCAGGGGTTGTTTGCTTACCCTATATTGATGACCTGTCCTCAGGACATGTCATTGATATCAGATCACCGGGGCTTGAAGGCAGGCACTCCTCCGATCAGCTGTATATAGACATTGCAGCAGTGAGCAGTGTACTCACCGCTCCTCCATCCTATTCACTTCAATAGGACGCCTCCCTCCTATTCATGTGGTACCTCTCCAGTATACAGTATAAGCTATGCCCGCTTCCTGGGGTAGATTATAATAAATGTGCCAGGCTGGCTATGGTATCCTGGCACTGCCCAGTCCCTGCCCAGGTCCGGACACTTTTTGGAAAAGTGGCAAGCAGTGCTGTAAACCACAGGGCTGGTTCTAGCTGTGTTAGAAAGAGATTTTCATGTACTATGTGATGTCAGATTTTCATTTTTTACATTAGCCATGGGATTACCCCTTTAAAGTTACATCAGGTCACATGAAAAAACTGTGTGTGAGACGCGGCTCAGGGATGACATATACAACCACTCAAGCACTTCTGATATCTCTGGGCAGGCGACATGTGGAATCCAGAGTCATGCCAAGAAGGCCCCTTTAACAGTGGTAAAGGACGTCTTTGTTTCTGCCCGCTCTAGCAGGCACACTGCTGTGGGCGAGCGGTAAAGCTGGAGAAAGGCGCCTTACCCTTGTTTCCGCTGCACATTATTGTAGCTTTCTATGTCTATAGAGACTTCAAGTAAGAACGGCATTGCCCGCTTATACTTCCTGGTTCAATTTCATAACATTTTCAAGATCTCTGCTCTCTGTCAGTAAATGGAAGGTGAAAATGCAACCTGAAAACCTACAGCCCACACAAGGCAGCCACTGGGAAGCCTCAGGCTGTCTCTGGTACTGAACGGTGAATATTTCGGAGGTGAGGTGGCGGCACAGTTTTACAGAGACAGTTCTAGGAATAATCCTGGACAAACAAGGGCGGTAGTGGAAGATCCGTCCGTGAACAAAGCCTCGTCGCTCACAGTCAGATCCAGGACAACTGCGGAATCTGGGCAATCGGCCTAATCAGTGCCGGCGATCTCACGGATGGGCAGCAGATCACAGCATACGGTGGGCATTACCACACAACATAAGTCAGACGTTACATTCAGGAAACAGAACAAAAGGAGAAATACTCCTCATCTAAAATTCCAAGACGGCAAAACTCCAGGCCATCATCCATAAACCTGGCTGTAGTTTTGGCTCCAGACTGCGCATGATCTAACTGCACAAGCATCTGGCACGAGGGTTGGAGGAATGGGCCGAGTGCCCAGATGTAAATCCACCAGTTCAGGCATTTATGGATTTGTTACACCCAGTTTCAGATTCAGTAAACCTTTTCTATCCCATCTATGATTACCCTGGATGTAACTGGAGCGGGAATAGGAGAAAAAAAAGTTATCTTCGTAGAGGGAGGACATGACTGGAAAGGGGCTCAAATGGGACACAATTTAGAATAGGCCACCAATATCTGAGCAGTGCCTGCCTCTGATCAGCTGAGCCTATGCGGGGGTCAGTCTACTTACAGCGGCGGAGGAGGGCATTGAATCTTCACTTTAAAGGGGTTGTCAGAAAGAATTAAAAATCTTAGACAAGCTCCCTAATTGAGTATACTCGCACCTTTCTCCAGCGCCATTCTCTGTGGTGCTGGTCCGATTTTCCTTCCGCTGTTGTCTACAGATGTGTCGGAGTACAGAACGTGACGGCTGCCATTAGCGCCGAGGACAGCGATTGGCTGCAGCAGAGGTCTGTCAGAGACCTGTAGGTGTATGGCACGTGACCACTGCAGCGGGAGGAGGACCAGAACTGATCATGGTGCTGGATCAAGGCAATTAAAGGGTCTGTCTGAGATTTTTATTATCCCGGACAACCCCTTTAATGTTATGATGCTGCAGTACGGAGATACGGATTCTTATAGGTTTCGGGGTTCAGGTTGAGCTCTCCTTTAAGCAGAGTTCATACACTGGAGTCCATGTTTAGGTGTCATGCACACGACTGTATACGTTTTGCGGCCTGCAAGTCGCGGATCTGCAAAATACGGATGTGGTCCGTGTTCCGTCTGCATTTTGACTTCAATGGGTCAGTGATCTGCATTTTGCGGACATATTCTATCTTTTTGTGGAACAGACATAGGGATGCGAAAATCACATGCATGATCCACAAAAAGATAGAACATGTCCTATATTCGCAATGGGTCTGCAAAAAACATAGATGCAACACGGACGGTATCTGCATTTTGCCGGCCTCAGAATACATATGGTCGTGTTCATGAGGCCTTACACGGAGATAGGTACTTAGTGTGTCGCAGTATGGTGCCTGTATTCTCCACTCCAAGCAATGCCTCTAAGGTAGTTTCTCTTCATAATACAGGATGCTTTGAGCACGCACGGTTTTTACAGTACTACCCCCCCCCCCCCCCCCCCCAGTCGTATTACAGACGCCTACAAAGGGTTGATAATACAGCTGTGGACCTGGGCCCGTCCTGTCTCTAGGTATGGACAAGCTGAGCCCCCTCCATTCCTTTAGTCCAGTCTTCAGAAGTTTCCAGAGCCCTCACCTCACTTCTCCTGCCTCTCCCTCAAGAACGTTCCTCACGGCTCATTAACCCACAAGCTGCTCAATACATTTCTGACAGCCCTTCGACCAGTGCGCTGCCTTCTCCTCCCCATAATGGCCTGCATACCAACAGACTCCCGGCCGCCCAGGGGTTATACTCCGAGATAGGACACAAGTCAGCAATAAAGACTGGAGCGCATCCCGTCCCTGGAGGAAGGCCAGAAATACCCGTATTCATCAGTGGACGGCCATAATGGGAAGTCGCTCAGCCGGGGGAGGGGCACAGTGTTCAATTCAGAAGGATCACAAGCTACACATGTATTTTTCCAGTATTGAGTTCCGTCACAGGGGCTCAATAGCGGAAAAGAACCGATCAGTTTTATCCTAATGCACTCTGAGCATTTTTTTCCACTGGGGTGTATTAGTGCTGGATCTGGCATTAAAATTGCCGCATTGACGGATCCGATCTTCATGCGCAGACCTTTAAAAATGTTTAATGACACACCGGAGAGACGGCTCCGGTATTGCTAAGCATTTGTGAGACGGATACACATCCGGATCAGTCTACAAATGTTTTCCGTTTGCATACAGATTGCCAGTTCCGGCAAAGGGTACTTTCACACTTGCATTAAAGTTTTCCGGTATCGAGTTTCGTCCTAGGGGCTCAATACCGGAAAATAACTGATCAGTTTTATAACTATGAATTCTGAATGGAGAGTGATCCGTTCAGGATGCATCAGGATGTCTTCAGTTCAGTCTTTTTGACTGATCAGGACGGAGATAATACCGCAGCATGCTACGGTTTTATCTCCGGCCCAAAAAACTGAACACTTGCCTGAATGCCGGATCCGGTGAAAAAAATAAATACCGATCCGTTTTTCCGGACGACACCAGAGAGGCGGATCTGGTATTGCAATGCATTTGTTAGACAGATCTGGATCCGTTTACAAATGCTTTCCGTTCGCATAAGGATTTCCGGATCCGGCGACGGAACTGCCTGCCGGAATCCAACAATGCAAGTTACACAGGCTCCACTGCCAGCTCAGTCGGATTTGATGAGAACAGCGCTCATTATTCTTGTCATCAAAATGATAGACACCATGATGAAACCCTGACTGATCCCCCTTTAAGTCAATGGCCTCCGACCCGCACCACAGCACAGGATGTGACATAGGATCCGGCACCATGTCTTGGTATCCATAACCAGGGTAATAATTTACAAAAAAGAATTTACATATTGGATAGTGGTACAGTGTACACTGAATGGGTTAACTGATTTATATATTTTTTTATTCTCAGGGGATTGGGCAGACTTATCAAAAGAAAGAAAAAAGCTCCGCTCCAAATAGTCCCTCCACTGCGGGTCCGGCCCCCGGGGTGTACCTAGAGAGCAGGTCATACCTGGGTGGTAGGATCTTTGGGGCCACAATGGTCGCCAGTTCTCATCGCTGTCCTGTGGCCTCATTCTCTGCACTATCCTTGTATTCTAATGCTGTGTACTTTTTCTCGGTTCAACGACATCACTGTTTACTATGACTGTGTGCATGATTGCCATACCGTGACATCACTGTGTGCAATAATCAAACAGTGCTTATTAACCCTCCTCACAGATCTGACAGTGTGCATTACTCCCACTTTGTGACATCACTATATGCAACAACCCTCACCTATGTGTCATCACGTCCTTGGTGTCTATTATCATGCTCTATGACATCACTATGTGCGATAGCGCTCACGCCTCCAGTGTCTATCATGTACTACGACATCACTGTGCATTTTCAGGGGTGTAAGTATATGAGGAGCAGAGGAAAGGGATGGCCCAAGTGCTACATGAGAGGAAACCTATCGTAGAAGCTTGAGGTACGCCTCTGACTGACATCCGCACTGCTGGGCTATTTAAAGGGATGGTCCAGGAATGCCTAACTTATAACCGATGACCGCAGCCAGCCTCCACCATCTTTTGCAGCCCCATTGAAATTAATGGGTTCACACCCTTTCCGCAAAAATTGTGGAACGGAGGCAGACTCCTCCATAGTCGTGTGAACAAGCCCTTGGGGTGATTGAGTTGGCTTCTAAGCAGAGGTCGCACTACGTTTTTTACAGAAGAGTAAAAATACTCCTCTGACCGTTTGTGAGGAGTAGTTTTACCCGAGGAGGAGTATGAAAGTTACTGTAATTAAAATACATAATACATAGGCCGGGACTCGCTCACATCTGCGTTTGGAGCCTCTGTTGCAGATTCTGTTGAAAGACCAGACAAAAAAGCCTTGTATGCAGCACTTGTGTCCGGTAAAAAGACAGGCTTGTGAATGGAAACTGAACGGATCCCATCATAGTCGGCAGAGTCTGTTCAGCTTCTTCCCTGTGGGGGGTGACAGGAGGAGGGGGGAGAGCAGGGTCACTAGTGGGGGGTGACAGGAGGAGGGGGGAGAGCAGGGTCACTAGTGGGGGGTGACAGGAGGAGGGGGGAGAGCAGGGTCACTAGTGGGGGGTGACAGGAGGAGGGGGGAGAGCAGGGTCACTAGTGGGGGGTGACAGGAGGAGGGGGGAGAGCAGGGTCACTAGTGGGGGGTGACAGGAGGAGGGGGGAGAGCAGGGTCACTAGTGGGGGGTGACAGGAGGAGGGGGGAGAGCAGGGTCACTAGTGGGGGGTGACAGGAGGAGGGGGGAAAGCAGGGTCACTAGTGGGGGGTGACAGGAGGAGGGGGGAGAGCAGGGTCACTAGTGGGGGGTGACAGGAGGAGGGGGGAGAGCAGGGTCACTAGTGGGGGGGTGACAGGAGGAGTGGGGAGAGCAGGGTCACTAGTGGGGGGGTGACAGGAGGAGTGGGGAGAGCAGGGTCACTAGTGGGGGGTGACAGGAGGAGGGGGAGAGCAGGGTCACTAGTGGGGGGGGTGACAGGAGGAGGGGAGAGCAGGGTCACTAGTGGGGGGGTGACAGGAGGAGGGGAGAGCAGGGTCACTAGTGGGGGGGGTGACAGGAGGAGGGGAGAGCAGGGTCACTAGTGGGGGGGGGGGTGACAGGAGGAGGGGAGAGCAGGGTCACTAGTGGGGGGGGGTGACAGGAGGAGGGGAGAGCAGGGTCACTAGTGGGGGGGTGACAGGAGGAGGGGAGAGCAGGGTCACTAGTGGGGGGGTGACAGGAGGAGGGGAGAGCAGGGTCACTAGTGGGGGGGTGACAGGAGGAGGGGAGAGCAGGGTCACTAGTGGCGGGGTGACAGGAGGAGGGGAGAGCAGGGTCACTAGTGGGGGGGTGACAGGAGGAGGGGGGAGAGCAGGGTCACTAGTGGGGGGGTGACAGGAGGAGGGGAGAGCAGGGTCACTAGTGGGGGGGTGACAGGAGGAGGGGAGAGCAGGGTCACTAGTGGGGGGGGGGTGACAGGAGGAGGGGAGAGCAGGGTCACTAGTGGGGGGGGGGGGTGACAGGAGGAGGGGAGAGCAGGGTCACTAGTGGGGGGGGGTGACAGGAGGAGGGGAGAGCAGGGTCACTAGTGGGGGGGTGACAGGAGGAGGGGAGAGCAGGGTCACTAGTGGGGGGGGTGACAGGAGGAGGGGAGAGCAGGGTCACTAGTGGGGGTGACAGGAGGAGGGGAGAGCAGGGTCACTAGTGGGGGGGTGACAGGAGGAGGGGAGAGCAGGGTCACTAGTGGCGGGGTGACAGGAGGAGGGGAGAGCAGGGTCACTAGTGGGGGGGTGACAGGAGGAGGGGGGAGAGCAGGGTCACTAGTGGGGGGGTGACAGGAGGAGGGGGGAGAGCAGGGTCACTAGTGGGGGTGACAGGAGGAGGGGAGAGCAGGGTCACTAGTGGCGGGGTGACAGGAGGAGGGGAGAGCTGGGTCACTAGTCGGGGGGTGACAGGAGGAGGGGAGAGCAGGGTCACTAGTCGGGGGGGTGACAGGAGGAGGGGAGAGCAGGGTCACTAGTGGGGGGGTGACAGGAGGAGGGGAGAGCAGGGTCACTAGTGGGGGGGTGACAGGAGGAGGGGAGAGCAGGGTCACTAGTGGGGGGGTGACAGGAGGAGGGGAGAGCAGGGTCACTAGTGGGGGGGTGACAGGAGGAGGGGAGAGCAGTGTCACTAGTGGGGGGTGACAGGAGGAGGGGGGGAGCAGGGTCACTAGTGGTGTGACAGGAGGAGGGGAGAGCAGGGTCACTAGTGGGGTCGGCTCCTTAGCTCTCCAGCGGCCCTGTCATGTTTGACGGGGTCCTTGGGCAGCGCGCCCCGCTTTCCTTCCAGCCACCCCCGGGAGCCGGCCCCTCCTCCTTCCAGCTCCCCCTGTCTGACCCGACCTGTATCGCTCTGGCATGCCAATAACCAACCAATAACAAAGCTTCTTGCTGTAAGGAGCTTTGCTATTGGTTATTTCAGGCACAGGCAGCATCGCTGCGCTGCCCATGCCGTTCACACCGCTGATGTGGGGGAAAAGTCTTAAGGCATATTGGTACACCTTAGACTTTTTCCTGGGAGTAAAATCGCCTGAACAAGAGTCATAGACACTTGTACAGGTGTTATTGCAACCTCTGCTTCTAAGTCTACGGTGATTTCGGGGTTTCATTCTCAGTGGGAAAACTCCTTTAACGTAAAAGGGTTTTCCCGACACCCAGGACCCCCACTGATCTGCTGTTTTAAGAAGGCACCGTCGTCACTCCTGTGAGTGCCACTTCTCTCTGCTTACCAAGTACAGTGCCGTACATTGTATAGTGGCCGTGCTTGGTATTGCAGCTCAGCCCCATTCACTTCTATAGGGCTGAGCTGCTCCTAGGCCACGTGACAGATTAACGTGTCGTCACTCGGCCTAGGGAATGCCTGATCGGTGGAGCTCTGGGGTGTCAGACCCCCACCAATCAGATACTGAGGAACTATCCAGAGGACAGGTCATCAGTAAAAAAGAATCTTGGAAATCCCCTTTAAAGGGGTAGTCTAATTACAAAACACGTCAGGTCAGCCAGTTTTATAAGTACAAATCTACTGACAGATGCCCTTTAAAGGGGTTTTCCAGTAAAAATTATTTATTTTTATCAAGTGTCTGCAGCATGGCCCCTGAAACAGAAGATTCGTACTTCTCTGCTCTACGCCTATGGACATGGTCACAGCCAGTGATGATGATGATGGGTCAGCGAGGAGGAGGAGCCGGTATGAGTCTTCAGGGGCCATGCTGTGGACACTTGCTAAAAAGAAAAAAAATATTTATTTTTACTGGGAATTCCAAAGAGTGACTGGTTTCAGGAAGAAATCCGACAACCCTTGGGATTCGCCTTCATTAAAGAACTGGTAAGTACTTCCCTTACAGATCCCGTGGTGACGTCATGTCATCACGTGACCGCTGCAACCAATCACTGGTTTCTGCGGGAGCGTCCTCCAGAGCCTATACCAGTAGAGGAGGAAAGTCTGGAGCAAGGGACCCTCTTCCCCTTTATTCTCCCACGGTGTGTCAATGACACGGCTGTATCCATGGTTACGCCGGATTACGTCCCGGAGGATACTATGGACTGTATAAACGTCAGGACAGTGGCGTGCAAACACAAGGCAGCCATTTTGAACTGTGTCCAATAAATGTTGCACACAACAGAAGCAGTCACTCCTGCAGACACAATGGCAGCCAGCTTTCTTATGAGGTAAACGGCTCACAGCCAAGGGAAAGTGACGTCATACCCGAGGACACAAAGCCGCTGAATGACGTAGCGCTGGGTAGGAAGGATGGCCGAGGACGCTAGGGGGCGCCACAGCACTGTGCTCCTGCTGAGGAGCAGGACGGAGATGACAGAGCACTATGGCAGCCGGCCTCCATTGTCTCCCCCTGGTCATACTTACTTTCTGTATTCTCTTCAGTGCCATGGAGCAGCTCAGAAGGAGAGCGGAGGATGGAACCGGGTGCCGGGCTGACGGAGGAGAGCGGGTCCCTGCTGCCGGTAACTCGGGCCTGTCACTGCGCCTCTGCTGTGCCGAAGAGGAAACGAGTCACTCGCGATAAGGTAGTGACTAGAATGGAGTTGCTCCTGGTAGGCGTGATGTCACCGGAAGAGGCGGAGACTCGACGTCTAGTGGGCGTGGCCTCCAGGTTATTACAGGACGAACCTTGGTGCAGGTTGGTGAAGAGAGGAGAGGAGTGGGGCTGAAAGGAGAGCTGTTATTTACGTAGGACTGGATGTTGGAGGATACAGAGATCTTATTTACATAGGACTGTATGTTGGAGGAGGGAAGGAAATATTTGTAAATAACATCTCTCCCTCCAGCCCTCTCCAACCTACAGTCCCATGTAAATAACATCTCTCCCTCCAGCCCTCTCCAACCTACAGTCCCATGTAAATAACATCTCTCCCTCCAGCCCTCTCCAACCTACAGTCCTATGTTGGAGGAGGGAAGGAAATATTTTTATTTACATGGGACTGTATGTTGGAGGAGGCTGGAGGGAGAGATGTTATTTACATGGGACTGTATGTTGGAGGAGGCTGGAGGGAGAGATGTTATTTACATAGGACTGTGTTGGAGAGTAGAGCGGTTCTGTAGAATGGGACTGTATGTTGGGGGTGGGCCATAAAATGGAGTAGATCCAGATCGGTATAGGGTTGCTAATGATTGTGAGCCTTTTTTCCTGTTCTATTTACCCTATTAATCACATCTTTTCCTCCCCAGCCTGTGCGCACGGCCTGGTCACAGCGCCCTGGCTGCCCAAGAACTAGGAGAACCTGACGGGTGTATTCACTGAACAGCAGCCCCCACCTTCCACCCCCTATTGTTTTAATGCCAGCAGCTTTAGTTTACAGATTTATACTGTTAAAGAGCATCTGTCAGCATGATCAACCCTATTAAAGGGAATCTGTCAGCATGATCAACCCTATTAAAAAGCATCTGTCAGCATGATCAACTATTAAAGGGAACCTGTCACCACTACCTTGGACTGCCATGTGCTGTTAATACATTAGTAGTGCAGATAAGGAGTCTGCATTTCTATTTTTTATTTGCCTACTGTTCCTCTGGTGTCAGTGCTCAAAGCTGCACTGAAACACACTGTAGGGACTACTGGAGTCAGGGCCGGCTCCAGGTTCATGTGGGCCCTTGGGCGACAAATCCCAGTGGGACCCCTTGAGGCATTTTTTTACATTTACATGTCCCCCTGTCGCTCCCACACTGTATAATGACAACTGGTGGCCCTTCACACAGTATAATGCCCCCCCCCCCCCACAGAGTATATTGACCCCACAATGGCCCTCTATTTAGGATAATGACCCCCAGTTGCCCCACATTCAGAATCATGACCCCCAGTGGCCCCACATTGTGGGTTATACTGTATGGAGGAGGCACTGGGGGTCATTATATTGAATGAGGGCTCTGGGGGGTCATTATACTGAATGGAGGGTCATTGGGGATCATTATACTAAATGGGAGGCATTGGGGGTCATTATACTGTGTAAGGGGTCCTCACAGTGTAATGACCCCCCAGTGGCCCCCTGTCCTGTCATTCACTAGCTGCAGCTCATCTCCCTGCGCTCCTTCTCTCCTCAGGCCCACTGCAGCAGTGAGACACATGTGATGACGTCATCGCTGGGCCAGGCCTGGAGGAGAGAAGGAGCTGTGCAGTGATGAAGCTAGAACTGACTGGGCCACACAGCAAATTTTAGTATGCCCCCCGCCCCCCCGTGGGTTCACATGACGTTTTTCCTATCGGTTTGATGTATACAAATGTGCAGCACTCCACGTTTTTGTATCCTGCAGAGTCCAGTAAAAAATACACACATTAACATATATGTATTTTCTTTACAATGGAACTGTATGGTGAACGAACGCCACTGTACGGCATCAGTCTGAGGCATCTGTTAATATATATACATTAAACGGATGGTAAAAATGTGATGTGAACCCAGCCTTAGTGCCAGAATAAGCACCAGGGCAGAGAGGGGAGGCCGCCATGTACTGACAGAGCGCACAACCTGGGCCTGGTGGTCAGGGATGAGGACTTTGTTTCCCAAGGATCATTTATCTATTCGGAAATACAGGGCATAGTATAATGCACTAGAATCTATATACTATAAAGATATTAGTCCTACCCTGGAATAATAATACAATTAGGGGGTCATTTATTAGATAGAAATACGGCTATATTAGGCGTATTTCTGACAGATTGTGGCACAAAGGTCCTTAGCACCGCAATCTGCAACTTTTCCCCACTCATGTCAGGTCTAAAAAAGGTGACGTGAGCAGGGAAAGGGATACAGTTATTGCCATATAGTCACCGGATAACACCGCCATACAGTGACCGGATAACACCTCTATACAGTCACCGGATAGCACCGCCATACAGTGACCGGATAAGAGGGCACAATGCAGAGTATAAGGGGGCAGTACGCGGTGGGGGCACAGTCACATGACCCTGAAACGTTATAAAGTCCTTATGGTGAATGCGGTTTAGATACCACCATAATAAGAGGCAGAGGAATGAGACCTGGGCCCTGGATTAACAAGAGAGGTGGGCACAGCAAGTAGGTGGAAGGGGCTCTGAGGGGGATTCATACAAGAAGTAGGGGCAGAAGGTCTGTGCAGGGCAGCAATAGGAGATAAGAAACATAGAATGTGTCGGCAGATAAGAACCATTTGGCCCATCTAGTCTGCCCAATATACTGAATACTATGGATAGCCCCCGGCCCTATCTTATATGAAGGATGGCCTTATGCCTATGCATGCTTAAACTCCACTGTATTTGCAGCTGCCACTTCTGCAGGAAGGCTATTCCATGCATCCACTACTCTCTCAGTAAAGTAATACTTCCTGATATTACTATTAAACCTTTGCCCCTCTGATTTAAAACTATGTCCTCTTGTAGCAGTTTTTCTTCTTATAAATATTCTCTCCTCTTTTACCTTGTTGATTCCCTTTATGTATTTACAAGTTTCTATCATATCCCCTCTGTCTCTTCTTTCTTCCAAGCTATACATGTTAAGGTCCTTTAACCTTTCCTGGTAAGTTTTATCCTGCAATCCATGTACCAGTTTAGTAGCTCTTCTCTGAACTCTCTCCAAAGTATCAATATCCTTCTGGAGATATGGCCTCCAGTACTGCGCACAATACTCCAAATGAGGTCTCACTAGTGCTCTGTAGAGCGGCATGAGCACCTCCCTCTTTCTACTAGTAATGCCTCTCCCTATGCCTCTCCTGCTAGCATTTCCTGCTGCTCTATGACATTGTCTGCCTACCTTTAAAGAGGACCTTTCACCATAATAAAACCTCTAAACTAACTATACAGACGCGTAGAGCGGCGCCCAGGGATCCCCCTGCACTTACTGTTTTACCTGGGCGCAGCTCCGTTCTCCTGGTATAGCCTCCGGTATCTTCATAGTTGGGCTCCACCCAGGGGAACCTGCCGGCGTCTCATTCTTCCATGCTGTAGCGCTGACCAATTGCAGCGCTCAGCTCATAGCCTGAGAGAAAAAAAGAACTCTCAGGCTATTGGCCAGCGCTACAGCATAGGAGAAAGAGACGGCGTCAGGTTCCCCTGGGTGGAGCCTAACTATGAAGATACCGGAGGCTATAACCGGAGAACGGAGCGGCGCCCGGGGATAATAGTAAGTGCAGGGAGATCCCTGGGCGCCGCTCTACATGTCTATATAGTTAGTTTAGAGGTTTTATTATGGTGAAAGGTCCTCTTTAAGTCTTCTAAAATAATGACCCCTAAATCCCTTTCCTCAGATACTGAGGTTAGGACTGTATCACTGATTTTATATTCTGCTCTTGGGTTTTTACGCCCCAGGTGCATTAGCTTTAACTTATCAACATTTAATTTTAGTTGCCAGATTTTTGACCATTCCTCTAGTTTTCCTAAATCCTTTTCCATTTGGTCTATCCCTCCAGGAACATCAACCCTGTTACAAATCTTTGTGTCATCAGCAAAAAGACACACCTTACCATCGAGGCCTTCTGCAATTTCGCTGATAAAGATATTAAACAATATGGGTCCCAGAACAGATCCCTGAGGTACCCCACTGGTAACAAGACCATGGTCTGAATATACTCCATTGACTACAACCCTCTGTTGTCTGTCCCTCAGCCACTGCCTAATCCATTCAACAATATGGGAGTCCAAGCCCAAAGACTGCAATATATTGATAAGCCTTCTATGTGGGACAGTATCAAAAGCCTTACTAAAGTCTAGATAAGCGATGTCTACTACACCTCCGCCATCTATTATTTTAGTCACCCAATCAAAAAAATCAATAAGATTAGTTTGACATTATCTCCCTGAAGTAAATCCATGCTGTTTTTCATCTTTCAATCCATGGGATTTTAGATGTTCCACAATCCTCTCCTTAAGTATGGTTTCCATTAATTTCCCCACTATTGATGTCAGGCTTACTGGCCTATAGTTGCCCGATTCCTCCCTACTACCTTTCTTGTGAATGGGCACAACATTTGCTAATTTCCAATCTTTTGGGAAGACTGCTGTTGCCAGTGATTGGTTAAAAAAAAATCTGTTAATGGTTTTGCTAGTTCGCCGCTGAGCTTTTTTAATAGCTTTGGGTGTATCCCATCAGGCCCCTGTGACTTATTTGTATTAATTTTAGACAGCTGACTTAGAACCTCTTCCTTTGTAAAGACACATGCATCAAAAGATTCATTAGTCTTCCTTCCTAACTGAGGTCTTTTTCCTTCATTTTCCTTTGCAAAAACTGAAAGTATTCATTGAGGCAGTCAGCTAGTTCTTTATCTTCTTCCATATACCTTCCTTCTTTTGTTTTTAATTTGGTAATTCCTTGTTTTAGTTTACTTTTTCATTTATGTATCTGAAGAATGTCTTATCGCCTTTTTTCACTGACTGAGCTAATTTCTCTTCTGCCTGTGCTTTAGAAGCTCTTATAACTTGCTTGGCCTCCCTCTGCCTAATCTTATAAATTTGCCTGTCATCCTCGTTTTTTTATTTTTATAATTACTAAATGCTATCTTTTAGTTTTTAATGATTTTGGCCACTTCTACTGACTACCACAGTGGTCTCTTCTGTTTTTTCTTTTACTGACAAGCCTAATGCAATTATCTGTTGCTTTCAATAGGAGGAGTGCAACAGGAGCTCTGTATACATGAGGGAGGAAAAGGAGACAGAAGGGGCTCCATGAGGATAAGATAGGACAGAATATGGGGGGCAGGGGCAGGTGTCATGGAGGCAAACTGCTTAATGAGGCAGTAAAACAACTAAATAGCATTGAAGCTGCTGGTCTACAGCATCCAGCAGCAGCTTGAAGAGTTCCCTGACCCCTCCACCCCCCCTTCCCCTCCTGTCCCACAGAGTAAAGACTTGTCTGCATCCCTTCACACTGCTGCTCTGCTGGGGTCTCTCTCCTCCTCGGGCAGCATGTCCTGTGTAGAGGGAGCGTGTCTGAAGTTGGTAAGGCAACATGTCTTCTCTGCTGGAGTGAAGAGGGGGCGCAGCACAGGCACTTGTAAGGAGGACAGCAGCAGCTGGCCTCATGTGACTATCAGAGGGCTCACCAGAGGATGCCCCCTTGCTCCAGTCTGAAGCTGTGTAAGTGAAAGGACTGCAGCTCCCTGTTCTCCAGTATTAATGGAAGCACTCATAGCAGCGCAGTGCCCAGGTATTCCGGGTGCTGGCGCCGCCCCTGACTGGAGTCCTCTCCATTATGTTAGCACAGCAGGCCGGACTATTTCAGCACTCAAAGCAGGGTAATGGGGTAGAATAGGGGGAAAGTGGTGTTCTGGACTCCTTATTTGCAGTACTACTCATGTAGTACTTATCACGGAACAGCGGATGTGAACCCACTGTGTCACTGACTAGCAATACTCCAGAGGGGCGTGACTAAGCAACTACCCGGATTTCACTAGAGCCTCAGATGGTGAGGATAGGCTTGACCATTGGTAGTTGCCAGGGACTACTCTGGAGACTAAACCAGTCAGTGACAGCTGGTCCAGGCAGACCAGGAGGTACCTGCAAAGGTACTGACAGTACAGACGTGGTAAACCAGGCAGGGTCGTGACCAGGAGCAACAAGACAGGAACCGGAGGATGATGCAGAGACGTAGTCATGACGAGCAAAGGGTCAAGGCAGGCGGCACAGGAGCAAGGTCAGACAATCTGGGTCAGCAACAGGAGAGGCAATGCAAGCAGGCTGGGATAGGAGATAAACGAAGTCCAGGAACGAAGCACGAAGTCAGGACCACGAGTGGTAAGCAAGCTCTTTACCTCAAGATTAGGACCTTGACACTGAGGCGTCTGGCTAGAGGGCTGAGCTACTAAAGTACCTGCAGGAGAGCCAGGATAGGTTAACGAGATCACCTGACACAACTCAGCCCCGCCCCTGCCACATCCGAAGCCGAGTTCAAGCAGTGTTCAGGTTGAATGGAAGTTGTGGAGCCGAATCTTCAAAGGTAATACTAACCACAAAGGCAGAACCCAAAGCTGCAGCAGAGACCACGATCACAGATGAGCACGGTGCCCGGAACCGCAGCGGTAAGCAGGGGGACAGCGTCGCACAGAGGACGCTGTTACAGTACTGCAATACTGCAATTTGATGTACAGTTGCAGTAAAATCTAGGTTCTGGCCTAGCCATTGGAGCACCATTTCACCTCCTCCTCTCCCTTCATGGCCTGACTGACAGGGCTAGGCTTCTTCACTGTTTGGATATTTGGGCCATTGAGTCTTCATCAGTGTACATGCAGTTGATCTCACAAAGCTCTCCCCACTAAGATCTGCACTGCACAAACACCAATAATGAAAGTTTCTTTCCAAAGGAGAAGACGCTTCTGGGAGAATATTGATATCATGGGCGCTTGCGCAGTGCATATCTCAGCGGGGAGAGCCTTGCGCCAACGCTGATGCAAACATAAGATTTTAGGATCAGGCATCAGAACAGTGAAGCAATATCAATCAGGCCATGATGGGAACGGTGACGGGGGAAGAGGAGGAGGCGAAGCGATGCTTAGAGGGGACTAGAACTCACTGAAAAAAATGGCCTAAACGTGTGAAAATGCTCCAAACCCAGACACTGTGGCGTGTCTATAACCGGGGGAGCAATTCCTCAGCATGCACAAGGACATCTTACACAAAATGATACATTGTGCAGATGAAAAAATATACATACACAAATCACTGCAAAAAATGCACCGAAACAATACGCAACTGACACTACTAGCTAATTCCTCAAGCCGATGTTAAAAGCTGAGAACTTTGCCAATATCTTCCAGTCAGGAACATATCGGAGCCCCTCATGCACCACGTCACGGTGTCTCAGCACGCATGGGGTCCTACCACTATGGAGGCATGTGAGAGCCTGGCTGTGAGTTAATTGCACGGTTCAGACCCTGTTCACACACCACGGGCAGGTTAGTGGTAGGACCCCATGCGTGCTGAGACACCGTGACCTGGTGCATGAGGGGCTCCGATATGTTCCTGACTGGAAGATATTGGCAAAGTTCTCAGCTTTTAACATCGGCCTGAGGAATTAGCTAGTAGTGTCAGTTGCGTATCATTTTGGTGCATTTTTTGCAGTGATTTGTGTTAGAGGGTACTAGGCCAGCTCCCCAGTGCTCCGAGCACCGAATTTGCATACAAATAAAAGTAACGATTTTGCTGCAACCGTACATCAGATAACAGCAATAGACTGCTGGGTTGATCACGGTGACAGATGCTCTTTAAGTTTCATATTTAAGCATATTTCTATCTTTTCAATGTGTGGTTTATGGTTATATGGTTTAATAAAGCAGTTGGACAAGAAAGTTTTTATTTTTTTATTTTCTTTAACAATAAAGCTGGAATGAAAATGAACTTCCCGTAGAATCCTTATTATTGATGTCTGAGGACAAACTTGAGATATGTGTGATGGAAGTGAGTCTGAATTGTTCTGCCATTTTTTTACACCTAAAAAACACCAGAAGAAGTGATTTTTGTGATTTTTTTTTCTGGAACTTTTGTAAACAGAGTGCCTTACCACAGTCACACTTTCAGGTATTGTATTTAGTTTTTGAAGCCAAAATCAGGAGTGGATCTTAAAAGGAAAGTATTAAGGACAGATACTACAGCGCCTCTTTTTTGAACCCCGTTCACCTTTAAGGGCCCTTGCAGACGAGCGCTGGTCACGTTGCGAGTCCGCATCACAGCTCCCGGCCTGTTACAGAATGCTGCCAGTGTTATCCAATACATTCCAGAACTATAAGGGTCACATAGAATCATAAATCAATATAATGCTATGTGACCGCCAGCAGCGCTGGGAGTTCAGGACGGGGGATGCGATGCGGACTCGCAGCGTGACCAACGCTCGTCTGCAAGGGCCCTAACAGCTTCATTGTCCACCCCTTTGATCCCTGTCGAATGACATCACATTCATTGGTCCCATAACCACAGCAGCCGATCACTGGCCTCAGCATGCTTGTCCAGGCTGTTGTATCCCGTGACCGATGAACAGGACGTGACTTCTGCAGGCCCAGCAGGGATTGGAGTGGCAGAGCAGGACATTGCAAAGAGAATCTGTCACCTCCTGCAAGCCCTACTAAGTACAGTAATACACGAATAAAACACCTGCTGCTGACTCCAGATCAGAAATTTGTATGCTGATCCTCCACCCCGCTCCGGCGCTGCGCACCTGCAAATCGAGAGGACTCCAGGACTACACTGCAACATTTGTCCCACGACATATTTTTTAATGCTAGTCTATGGTGTTGCAGTGTGACATGCTGCGACTGGGACACGACAATCACACAAAAGTCCATCTTGTGAAACTGAATTTCTTAAAGGGAACCTGTCACCAGGATTTTGTGTATAGAGCTGAGGACATGGGTTACTAGATGGCCCCTAGCAGGTCCGCAATACCCAGTCCCCATAGCTCTGTGTGCTTTTATTGTGTAAAAAAAACGATTTGATACATATGCAAATTAACCTGAGATGAGCCCTGTCCCTGACTCATCTCACGTACAGGACTCATCTCAGGTTAATTTGCATATGTATCAAATCGGTTTTTTTACACAATAAAAGCACACAGAGCTATGGGGACTGGGTATTGCGGATGTGCTAGCGGCCATCTAGCAACCCATGTCCTTAGCTCTATACACAAAATCCCGGTGACAGGTTCCCTTTAAGAAATTCAGTTTCATTAGTTGAGTGTTAGGAAAATGGCATCACCAAGCAACTTCTGTATCTGACCTTGCAGTTTGAGTCTGTAGACCAGGGATCAGCAATGTCCGGCACTCCTGATGGCATGAAACTACAACTCCGAGAATTCTCCTTTCACTTTTACGGTATTACAAGAACAGACGAGTAAGAGTGCACGCTGGGAGTTTCATAGCAGCTAGAGTGCTGAAGGTTGCTGATCCCTTCTGTAAACCAAGTCTTCACTACATGTATGATGTTCCGCAGCAGCATCTACTCCAGCAGCTTCTCTGCTGACGGCTGCTGCTTCATATATGCCCATAAAAACATGTCTTGACTGCAGCAGCCAAATTGTTCTGGGATTTTCTACATACTCTCAATTGAAACCTCTTAAAATTAAAAAGACACTTCCAACAGAAAGGGAATTTTTTTAAACTCAATATTCAAAAAAATAAAAAGTATACAGTTGCAAGAAAAAGTATGTGAACCCTTTGGAATGATATGGATTTCTGCACAAATTGGTCATAAAATGTGATCTGATCTTCATCCAAGTCACAACAATAGACAATCACAGTCTGCTTAAACTAATAACACACAAAGAATTAAATGTTACCATGTTTTTATTGAACACACCATGTAAACATTCACAGTGCAGGTGGAAAAAGTATGTGAACCCCTAGACTAATGACATCTCCAAGAGCTAATTGGAGTGAGGTGTCAGCCAACTGGAGTCCAATCAATGAGATGAGATTGGAGGTGTTGGTTACAGCTGCCCTGTCCTATAAAAAACACACACCAGTTATGGGTTTGCTTTTCACAAGAAGCATTGCCTGATGTGAATGATACCTCGCACAAAAGAACTCTCAGAAGACCTACGATTAAGAGTTGCTGACTTGCATAAAGCTGGAAAGGGTTATAAAAGTATCTCCAAAAGCCTTGCTGTTCATCACGAAGCCTACGTGGCGAAACACGTGTCAAGGTTGAGGCATTTGGGGATCCATTGACACCATGAGCAGCAGCAATACGGGTATGTAATGAGAGACTCAGTGTGGGTTGGACTGGCGGTATAAGTTATCATTAGCAGTCATCAGCCATTAGTTATATTATTATACAGCCGCAGTCCTACTATTCACCTGGATTTCAATGAGAAGGATCAGGGCTGGTGCAAGGATTTTTGCCACCCTAGGCAAAAGCTAATTTTGCCGCCCCCTTGACTCCGCCCATTGACCACACCCTTTTACCCGCACCTTTTTCAGCCACCTATTGCATGCAACATTTAACTATGGTCGTGTACCCTGTGCCAGTCTATGGTCGCGTACCCTGTGCCAGTCTGACTATGGTCATGTATATATAACATCCAGCCATTGTCTGCCACCTAGTACCATCCCAGTGATGCCAATCACTATGCGCTGTTCAGCAGGTTGGCACACTAAACACGAGCAGTGCCACCTATTCACTGCCAGGCGCCATTCAGCCACTGTCTGAAATCCTGTGCCACCAGGGCAACATAAAACAGTATGCTGCCTTGTGCCCTCTGCCAGTCTGGCACTGTCCTGCACCCTGTACCATTCATAGCCCTTTAGACAGTCTGTGCCACCTATTAGGCTCCATATGCCACTGCTGGGCACCCTGTGCCAGTCAGAATCTATGGCCCCTAGTCAAGCAGCAGGTGTGCCCTGACCCCTGTACACAAGTGTGTGCCACCCTGCTGCCAGTCACTGTCCTGCAGCCTCTGTCACCCTAGTGCAGGTTGTCAGAGTGCGGTTGCCAGGGGTGCTCACCAGGTTCTGCTCCTCGCTGTGCTCCAGGTCCACATTGCCTTGGCTCTTGCCAAGATCATGTGTCTTTGGCGCGTGATCCCGCGAGACCCACCTCTGGAGGTCACTGGTCTCGCGGGATTGCGCGCCCGAAGTCAGGGCCGGTGCAAGGATTTTTGTCAACACAAGCGAATCTACATTTTGGGACTCTACATAGCCTGGGACTCCCAGGCTATGAGCTGTGCGCTACGATTGGCCAGCGCTGCAGCAAGGGACAACCCTAATACAAAAACTCCGCCCAGTACAACAGAGGGAGCTGCACACACCGGAGCCTATACCGGGCGAACGGAGCTGCGCCCAGACATACTAGTAAGTGCAGGGGGACCCCTGGGCGCCGCTTTGCCCACTGATATAGTTAGTTTTTAAACTAGTGAAAGGTCCTCTTTAAATACAGCAGGGTCTCGTAGCTGCGTGCTGCTCGCTCTGCCCGAAGTGACTGAACAAACTCATGCTCGCACTCGCAGCGCATCCGGCCGGCAAGTACAGGAACAGAAGGAGTCAAGGAGATGATGTCAGATGGATCACAAGTAGGGGGCGGGGCGGCAGGCGGGTGCTACTGCTTGGGATTCGGACTCCAGAGTGCCGGCGCCCCCAGGCAGAGTGCGCTCTACGCGGTGGCCTACTCTGCTTATGGGTGGCGCCGGCCCTGAGGAGGATGCCAGGATAGTTTGGATTATCCTGTAACATGTTTGTGGGGATATGGTATTGTCATCACTTACTCATTTTATTGTCACCCGACTCTTTAACACTTTTGCAACTGTGGCTGCTCACGGTGCAATTTCCCTCAAGTGCGATCCCCCACATAACAGGGCCATCCACAGATCCCCCCCATAAGTGTTTGGATCACTTTCTTTCTTACACCGTTCACACAATTCTTATGTACAAGATTCATAGGATTCGAGATTCGATAGATTCGAGAACCTTTTAGAAAAAAATTGGATTCTTCCCACCTCTAGTCTAAAGCCTTTTTAAAACTGTCCACTGTTCCTGCTGTGACCACGTCCTGAGGAAGTCTATTCCACAGATTCACAGTTCTTACAGTAAAGAAGCTTTGACGCTTCTGGAGACTGAACTTTTTCCTCTCCAGTCGGTGGCAGTGCCCCCTTGTCGTTTGATGGCATTTTACATGGAACAGTTTTTCACCATATTTTTCGTATGGACCATTTATATATTTGTATAGGTTAATCATGTCCCCCCTTAGATGTTTCTTCCTTAAGGGAACCTGTCACCTAAAAAACGCCTCCCAAACCGCCAGCATTACCTTAAAGTAGCCAGCAGTATGTTCCTAAAGATCCTTTTCTTCCTCTGGCCAGATGCACAAAAATCTTCAAAAACAAACTTTAATCCCCTGCACGCGCTATGTAACAGCAGAGTTTGAAGTCAAAGGGGGCAGCGGCCTCCTCGCTTCAAGTCAGGATAACCACGCCCCCTTTCCCTGCCCCTTCACCTCTGATTGACAGCCGCGCACGTGAACGTCTGACGCGCACTCACACTCGGCCGGCTTTGCTGAACAGCCAAAAGCTATCGGCTGTCAATCAAAAGCGAAGGATGGACCATGTGAGTGACGTCACCACAGGTCCTTTCCCTCCCAGGTCCTCAAAGGAGAAGACAGAAGAGAAGCCGAGCTGCACAAACAAGTGGATGAGGTGAGTTAAAGTTTTTTTATTTTTTTTAACCCCTCCATCCCTATTTTACTATGCATTCTGTATTAAGAACCATGTTATAAGGGAAAATAATAAAATCTACACAACACCTAACACAAACCCGAACTTCTGTGAAGAAGTCCAGGTTCGGGTCTGGGTACCAAACATGCCGATTTTTCTCATGCGCGTGCAAAACGCATTAAAAACGCTTTGCGCTCGCTGGGAAAAATCGTGCATTTTCCCGCAACGCACCCGCATATTTTCCCTCACGTCACCCGCAACGCCCGTGTGAACCCAGCCTTAGAGTGTTAAGCAAAACTCTCTGTGATGCTTTACATTCAGGCAGAGAGGACGTTAAACGTTAAACGCTCTGGACAGGAACTAGTGTAAAGTGAAAATTATATCCAGAAAAGCACCTATTTTTTTAATAAAACAAAACAACAATATTCAAATATATAACGTTCATATATTATTAAAAAAATGACCCTTTATATTACATATGACTATAAATTACAATACAGATGCCATAAAGGAAGACTCCAGGCTTAAAGGGATATCCAGAAAAATATATTTATGACATCCTCAGGATAGATCATCAGTATCAGATTTGTGAGAATCCGACACCCAGGGGCCCCTGCCAATTAGTTGTTAGACGAGGTCTCGCGCACTGCAGTTTCTTCCAAGGCCAGTGACATCACTGTACAATTGGTCACATGACCTAGTTGCAGCTCAGCCCCATTCAAGTCAATGGGGCTGAGCTGCAATACCAAGCACTGCCACTATATGATGTGTGGCGCTTTTCCTGGAAAGCTGCCGGGAGCCTGCATTGTTCACCATATGTTCGGTGAGCGCAGCAGCTCACTGAAAGAGCAGATCAGCGGGGATATTGGGCCTTGGACCTCCACTGATGTGATGACCTATTCTGAGGATGTCATCATTATGTTTTCCAGGATAAACCCTTTAAATGACTTAAAGGGGTATTCCCATCACACACAATGGGAACATATCACTAGGATATGCCCCCATTGTCTGATAGGTGCGGGTCTCACCTCTAGGACCCGCACCTAAAAAGAGAACGGAGTGGGGAAATGAAGGAAGGGCACACTGCGCATGCGCATGCGTTGCCGCCCTCGATTACTTACTATGGGGCCGCCGAAAATAATCCACTGACAGGCAATGCATTACAATACAGATGTATTGTAATGCATGCAGAGGGGATCAGACCCCCAAAAGTTAAAATCAGAAATAAAGTTTAAAAAAAAAGTTAAAAAAAAGTGTTTTTAATTAAAAATAATTAAGTTTCAAGTAAAGAAATAAAAACGCCCCTTTTCCCCTGATTTTATAATAAAAAATTGAAAAGAAAACAAGAAAAAAAAAACACACATATTAGGTATCCCTGCGTCCGTAACGACCGGCTCTATAAATATATCACATAATCCACCCCGTCCGATAAACACCATAAAAAAAATCTAATAAAAACGGTGTCAAAAAAAGCTTTTTTTGTCACCTTACATCACAAAAAGTGCCACACCAAGCGATCAAAAAGGCGTATGCTCCCCAAAAAAGTATCAATCAAACCGTCACCTCATCCCGCAAAAAATTAGACCCTACCTAAGACAATTGGTCAAAAAATAAAAAAGCTATCACTCTCAGACAATAGAGAAGACTAAAATATGATTTTTTTTGCTTTAAAACTGCTATTATTGTGCTCAAGTGAAAAAAAAAAAAAAAAAATTGACATATTAGGTATTGCCGCGTCCATAACAACCTGCTCTTTAAAAATACCACATGATCTAACCCCTCAGATGAACACCGTAAATTTTTTTTAATAAAAACAGTGCCAAAAAAAGCTATTTTTTGTCACCTTACATCACAAGAATTGCAACACCAAGCGATCAAAAAGGCGTATGCCCCCCAAAATAATACCAATCAAACTGTCACCTCATCCCGCAAAATAGGAGGCCCTACCTAGACAATCGGTCAAAAAATAAAAAAACTATGGCTCTCAGACTATGGATACACTAAAACATAATTTTTTTGGTTTCAAAGTGCTATTATTGTGTAAAACTTAAACACATAAGAAAAGTATACTGTATTTCGCTGAACACCGAATTGAGTATGTGCACCTTGTTGTGCCTTTTCATAGGTAAATACATTCATATCCAATTCATTATTGTCAAGATGGATGTTCATTGCCTTAAAGAGCCATGCTCGACTATAGTTACAATTTTGTATGTCTTGAGTAGGCTAAATTAAGGTCACACAAAGCTTTAGTGTTATTCTTCTCATGAATGTACCAGTCTGAGAAGAGGCCTCCTTGTCTACTTTTAAATTTATGACGGGAGAAAAAGATAAGTTCTATGCAGCTGGTGATAATTACCTATACAATTAGGCATTTATAAATTAAGCAAAATATATAATATTCATGTATTCATTTAATGAGCCTTAGCCCTTAGCATAAGACAATCAATAGGATATATATATATTTGTTTATATTATATTTTTATATGTTACGAAGACAACATGTATCCAGTATATTGTATATATTTCTCATTAGAAAAGTGTCTGTGAAGATGTGTGTTTTGTAACCGTTAATCACATCTTTGGTATGACAGAGGAGGTACTGATATCTCTGTGAGAAAACAATGCCATTTACGATCCATAAATTAAGTGTGAGAAACGTTCAGAGAGACGCCTAGAGGTCTGTCTCTAATTGCTACAAGTGTCAGAATTAATCCCTATAGCTTTGAATTAAAGCTTCTAAGGTCAAAATGTATATTCAGACTTACATAAGTTAACCCTTTATACTATGATGCAGATAGCTTATACAGCAGTGCCACCTATGTATCAGTAGGTGACATTACAACAGTAGCAAAAGTGCATTCTGGGTAGGGTTATGATGTCACAATTTTTATCAATGGTCACGCCCATCCGACAATGATTGGAAAGTTCCAAACTAGGAAGGTGTGTCTAACTGATAAGTTTGTGATCATAAGCCATACACAGGGGGTAGAGAAAGGGAGAGGAAAGAGAGAAGTTGAGTCTCTATGTCATGGTCTTACCTTCTTGCTGTTCTGCTTCGTTTGACATGTGCTGGCGGCCATCTTGGTTTCTGGGTTTCTTGTAGCCTTCCACCCTGCGGCTCCTCCTTCCCACTGGGAGGAGCTGGATGCCTAGCTCATATATATAGGAGGTCTGTGGCTTCAGTTCCTTGCTTGGTCCTCCTGTGTTCACATGCTTCTAAGACTGCTGCTGCTTCTGGTTCCTGATCCTGGCTTCGTCTGACTACCCTGCTGGTTCCTGATCCTGGCTTCGTCTGACTACCCTGCTGGTTCCTGATCCTGGCTTCGTCTGACTACCCTTCTGGTTCCTGATCTCTGGCCTCTCAAAGACTCTGCTTCGGTTTCACCATTCGTTTGGACTTTTGCTTTACAGCTTTATTTTCAATAAAGCCTTCTTATTTTCACTTATCTCTTGTTGTACGTCTGGTTCATGGTTCCGTGACATTAGGACCAAGCCATGAGTTCTGACGGTACAGGGCCATCCTCGCTACCCATGCTGGTTGCCAGACTTGATCAGCAGGATCACCTGTTGGGTCGGTTCGCTGTGGCGTTGCAAACCCTGCTTGAACGCACGGCTCATTTCGCTCCCGTTGCCGATGGGTCGGTTGTCGCTCCTACTGCCGCTCCGGTTGTTGCGCCAGAGTCTACCCCGACACCTGTTGTTGCGCCTGCGGTGTTTCGGGGTATGACCGGTTCTGCCCCTCTTCCACAGCGCTTTGGGGGAGAGCCAACTCAGTGCCGAGGTTTCCTTAACCAGGTGGGCATTTATTTCGAGTTGCTGCCACATGCCTTTCCTACTGAGAGATCAAAGGTGGGCTTCTTGATCTCGCTGCTCTCGGACAAGGCCTTGGCCTGGGCCAGCCCTTTATGGGAGAACAACAATCCGGTGGTTGCCGAGTTTTCCGGTTTTGTTGCTTCTCTTCGGAAGGTATTCGATGTGCCGGCTCGTGCTGCCTCTGCCGCGAAGCTCCTTATGTCCATCAGACAGGGTTCACGATCCGTAGCTGAATACGCCATTGAGTTTCGTACCCTGGCAGCAGAGGTGGGCTGGAATAATGAGGCTCTGGTCGCTGCTTTCTCTCATGGTCTCTCGGATGCCTTGAAGGATGAGGTTGCAGCTAAGGACCTACCAGTGGAGCTCGAGTCTCTTATTTCTTTCCTGATTTTGATTGACACCAGACTCACGGAGAGACCTTCCTTTAAGGAGAGCCTGCGGAGGTCTTCTAACAGATTGGCGCCTACGTTTGCTGTCCCACCCGTGCCTCCCTCTCCTCCCACGCCTCCTGGGGATGACTTGTCTGGGGGTGAACCCATGCAGCTGGGGTTTGCTCGCCTGTCCGAGGGGGAGAGGGTACTCCGGAGACGCGAGGGTCGATGCATGTACTGTGGTCTCGGTGGGCATTTTCGGTTGGCATGTCCGAACCGTCCGGGAAACGCTCGTACCTGAGATCCTGTCGGGGGCAGATCTTGGGTGGAGTCTCCTCGTCCCCGGTTTCCCGTGTTGACAAACCACTGATCACTGTTGTCCTCTCCTGGGTCGGGGGCTCGGTGACGACCCAGGCGTTGGTGGACTCTGGTGCTGGTGGTTTGTTCATTGATAGTGTGTTCGCTGCCGCCAATTCCATTCCTCTGCAGGCTCGAGGTTCCCCACTGGCTCTTGAGGCGATAGACGGCAGACCCCTTCTGTCGTCACACGTGACTCATGAGACCCTTCCAGTGGGGATAGCCATTGGTGCCGTTCACAGAGAGTCGGTCTGCCTCCAGGTTATTTCGTCTCCACACTACTCGGTGGTCTTGGGGTACCCCTGGCTCCAGAAGCATAATCCGACTTTCGATTGGAGATCGGCCGAGATCCTCTCGTGGTCACCGCAGTGTGGGGCTAGTTGCATCCATGGGTCTGTCAAGTTGCTGTGTACTTCCTCGGACTCTCTGTTGCCTCCTGAATACGAGGAGTACCGGGATGTATTCGATAAGGTGCGCGCGGTTGCCCTACCTCCGCACCGCCCATACGATTGTGCCATAGAGTTACAACCTGGTGCCGTTCCTCCTCGTGGCAAAGTCTATCCACTGTCGGTAGCGGAGAATGAGGCCATGGAGGAGTACGTGAGGGAGGCGCTTTCACGCGGACACATTCGCAAATCCTCGTCCCCGGCAGGGGCTGGATTTTTCTTTGTGAAAAAGAAGGGCGGTGAGTTGAGGCCTTGCATCGATTACAGGGGTCTCAATCGCATCACGATCAAGAACGCTTACCCGATACCCTTGATTTCCGAGCTGTTCGATCACCTTAAAGGGGCCACGGTCTTTACCAAACTCGACCTGAGGGCGGCATATAACCTGGTAAGGATCAAGGCGGGCGATGAGTGGAAGACCGCGTTTAACACCAGGATCGGTCATTATGAATCCTTGGTTATGCCCTTTGGGTTGTGCAATGCGCCCGCAGTCTTTCAGGAATTCATCAACGATGTTTTCCGTGACCTGTTGCAGCAGTGTGTGGTGGTCTATTTGGATGACATCTTGGTATATTCTGAATCCATGGAGGCCCACATTCTGGATGTCAGACGAGTGTTGCAACGGTTACGAGAGAACAAGCTGTTCGGTAAGCTTGAGAAATGCGAATTTCACCGATCCCAGGTAACCTTCTTAGGTTACATCATTTCCGCTGAGGGGTTCTCCATGGATCCTGAGAAGGTTTCGGCTGTCTTACAGTGGCCCCAGCCCAGTGGTCTTCGTTCCCTGCAGCGCTTTTTGGGCTTCGCCAATTATTATCGGAAGTTCATCAGGGACTTTTCCATGCTGGCCAAGCCTCTCACGGATCTGACCAGGAAGGGCAGTAATTCCCAGGTCTGGCCGCTCGAGGCCATCCGAGCTTTTGAGGCCCTAAAGTCCGCTTTTGTGTCGGCTCCGATTCTGTCGCATCCCAACCCTGGGTTGCCCTTTGTCCTCGAGGTGGACGCGTCTGAGACGGGAGTAGGCGCCCTTCTGTCTCAGCGTAGAACACCAGAGGGTCCTCTGCTTCCTTGTGGGTTTTACTCCCGGAAACTGTCTTCCGCGGAGTGCAACTATCAGATTGGTGACAGGGAGTTATTGGCCATCGTGCAGGCCCTTAAAGAATGGAGGCACTTGCTCGAGGGTTCGGTGGTTCCGGTTCTCATCCTGACGGACCATAAGAATCTGACCTACCTTTCTGAGGCCAAGAGATTGACACCACGTCAGGCCAGATGGGTTCTGTTCTTGTCACGTTTTAATTACGTGGTCTCCTACCTACCCGGTTCCAAGAACATCACGGCAGTACTCCGAGCTGTCCAGGGAGGAGTCGATTCCGACTTCGGTCATACCTCCGAATCAGATCCTGGCCGCCATTCGCACCAGCCTGACCTCTCCCCTGGGTGAGCAGATTTTGGCGGCTCAATCTGGTGCTCCCTCTGGGAGACCCAACGGCAGATGTTTTGTGCCTGAGGAGTTGCGCACTCGGTTGTTGCGAACCTACCATAACTCCAAGACCGCGGGGCATCCTGGAAAGAATCAGCTGTCCTGGGCTGTTTCACGTCTGTTCTGGTGGCCTTCCCTACGTTCCGACATCGCCGCATATGTAGCGGCATGCTCCGTTTGTGCCCAGAGTAAGTCCCCTCGGCACCTTCCGTTGGGCCTTCTGCAACCCATAGCCACCGGGGAGCGCCCATGGTCACACCTGGGGATGGATTTCATTGTGGACCTCCCTGCATCCCGAGGCCATACGGTCATTCTCATGATTGTGGATCGGTTTTCCAAAATGTGCCACTGTGTTCCTCTCAAGAAGTTACCCTCTGCACAAGAGTTGGCCACGATTTTTGCCAGGGAGGTCTTCCGGTTGCACGGTTTGCCCAAGGAGATTGTGTCGGATCGGGGGAGTCAGTTTGTGTCCAGGTTCTGGCGCGCCTTTTGCTCCCAGTTGGGGATTCATCTCTCCTTCTCCTCGGCCTACCACCCTCAGTCCAATGGGGCCGCAGAACGATCCAATCAGGCCTTGGAGCAATTCCTTCGTTGCTATGTCTCCGATCACCAAGACAATTGGGTTGACCTTCTGCCTTGGGCTGAGTTTGCCAGGAACACGGCGGTGAACTCTTCCTCTGGGACGTCTCCCTTCATGGCCAATTATGGGTTCCAACCTGCCGTGTTACCGGAGGTATTCTCTCCCCAGGATATTCCGGCTGTGGAGGATCACCTTTCCGTCCTACGTGCTTCTTGGGTACAGATCCAGAAGTCCCTTGAGGCTTCTGCGCAGCGCCAGAAACTCCAGGCTGATCGCAGACGAGCGCCTGCTCCTTCCTACCAGGTCGGAGACCGTGTATGGTTGTCCACCCGCAACCTCAACCTTCGAGTGCCCACTCCCAAGCTGGCGCCTCGCTTTGTTGGTCCCTTCCGAGTGCTTCGCAGGGTAAACCCGGTAGCCTATGCCCTTGCGCTTCCTCCTGGCATGCGGATCTCTAACGTGTTTCATGTCTCCCTGTTGAAGCCACTGGTGTGTAATCGTTTCACTTCCTCGGTTCCTCGGCCTCGTCCGGTCCGAGTGGGCAATCATGAGGAGTATGAGGTGAGCAATATCCTGGACTCACGCCTGGTCCGCGGTCGGGTGCAGTTTTTGGTCCATTGGCGTGGTTATGGTCCAGAGGAGCGTTCCTGGGTTTCCTCCGCAGATGTCCATGCTCCTGCCTTGCTCCGAGCCTTCCACGCACGCTTCCCTCAGAAACCGTTTTTTGCTCCGCGGAGGAGGGGCCCTTGAGGGGGAGGTACTGTCATGGTCTTACCTTCTTGCTGTTCTCCTTCGTTTGACATGTGCTGGCGGCCATCTTGGTTTCTGGGTTTCTTGTAGCCTTCCACCCTGCGGCTCCTCCTTCCCACTGGGAGGAGCTGGATGCCTAGCTCATATATATAGGAGGTCTGTGGCTTCAGTTCCTTGCTTGGTCCTCCTGTGTTCACATGCTTCTAAGACTGCTGCTGCTTCTGGTTCCTGATCCTGGCTTCGTCTGACTACCCTGCTGGTTCCTGATCCTGGCTTCGTCTGACTACCCTGCTGGTTCCTGATCCTGGCTTCGTCTGACTACCCTTCTGGTTCCTGATCTCTGGCCTCTCAAAGACTCTGCTTCCGTTTCACCATTCGTTTGGACTTTTGCTTTACAGCTTTATTTTCAATAAAGCCTTCTTATTTTCACTTATCTCTTGTTGTACGTCTGGTTCATGGTTCCGTGACACTCTAGAGGGGTCTATCAAGATGAAAGCCATGGTGAGATGTGCTATGATGGACCACCCAGCTTTCCTAGGAGCAGAAGTGAGATTCCTACTAGGACTTGGTAAGAGACACAGAAAATGATTTTTCATTTTATTAAGACTAATTTGATAGTGTGGGTGAAATTATACCATCTAGATTGGCGAATAAATAAATAATTAAATTAATTGATCATCTCCATATTGAGATGTAGTCTTAGGATATTGTGAGGCTTCATTCTACCTGCAGAAGAATCTAGACTCATAATCTAGCAAAACATTAAATAATTGCTTATATATATATATATATATATATATATATATATATATATATATATATTTGATAGAACATTCTTCGCCAAGCTAAGTGATGGATTCCCACAGGAAAGATTTATTTCAAATCCTTTCCGTTTAAGATCCTAGATCCCTGTTATTTGTCTTAATAGTCTTACCAAAGTTATATGTGTGAAAATAGTCCAGGATGGGGCGGAAGGATACAGTTATCTCTTCTAAGTTATATCCTTGGATGGATTTGCCCATGCCTGAAGCCATGTGATGTGTAGTTGGTTAGAGGGGGGTGGAATGTATTTAGCATTCTATAATGATGTCTAGGATTAGACAGGCCCATCTTGATATCATGAGGTTTTCTCTGAACAGAAGTGATATATATAACTTATGTTCATATTTTGATATTCTAACCTAATAATAGCTTGATTATAATGTGACAAGTTATTTCCACTCACATGTATTGTTAAGCTTGTAATGCTTTATATTAACGCTATATATATTCATTTGCATGTATCATTGTGTTTATTTACTTCTATATGTTTATAATCTTGTAACCAATAAATCTGCATATTTTTATAATACCTGTGTATTATTGTATAATGCAGAACTACATTTTATCATTAACATCATCTCACGTCAAAAAGAACTTATTTATCTGAGGAAATAGTCGGACTCAGATGTGAATTGTATCAATTAGGTTGTCTACAATTCACCAGGTCATGATTTTAAGAATTTATGACAAATTTTATAATTCTTTTTATTTTTATGGTTAATTATTTTTATGACCATAATTAATAATTCTTAATTGAATTATTACCCCCCGACAACCTCTGAGTGTTGAAGGACATACAGAGCCTTGGGAAGTATAATCATTTAACTTAAAGGGCTTTTGTCACTCCACTAAAGTTTATTTTTTTTTTTTTGGCTACTTATAATCCCTATATTGTGATATATCAATACATAATGTTATTAATCATTTTGGTTCAGTAGTAGAGTTGAGCGAACACCTGGATGTTCGGGTTCGAGAAGTTCGGCCGAACTTCCCGGAAATGTTCGGGTTCGGAATACGAACCCGACCCGATTTTCGTCCCGAACCCGAACCCCATTCAAGTCAATGGGGACCCGAACTTTTCGGCACTAAAAAGGCTGTAAAACAGCCCAGGAAAGAGCTAGAGGGCTGCAAAAGGCAGCAACATGTAGGTAAATCCCCTGCAAACAAATGTGGATAGGGAAATGAATTAAAAAAAAAAAAATAAAAAAAAATTAACCAATATCAATTGGACAGAGGTCCCATAGCAGAGAATCTGGCTTCACGTCAGCAGAGAATCAGTCTCTTCATGCCATAGCAGAGAATCTGGCTTCATGTCAGCAGAGAATCAGTCTTCATGTCATAGCAGAGAATCTGGCTTCACGTCACCCACCACTGGAACAGGCCACTGTCACATATTTAATTAATAAGAATTTGAGGCACTCAGTCAGTAGGTTATGCAATTCAAATAATTTTTTTATTATTATTATTATTCATGTTTTCTGCACCATCCATATGCCCGTGAAAAATAAGGAATGACAGATTATTTCTGACCAGACGTTTCGGTCACGGTGGACCTTCATCAGTGGTCATGTTATCTGGAATATACATATTGAAGTGTTTTACATATACATGGAATGCAGAGCATGAAGTCACAAAATAAATAAAGTAACATAGAACAAAAAATAAATAAATTAAATTACAAGCAAAATTTCATAGTGTTGTCGCAGCAGAGTGAATACTGTCCAGGGGTTGGTAAAAACATCTGAGTGTGCGTAATCGTGAAAAATTCATATATTTATAACAATCAAATGGTTAGTAAAACATAATTATCTACGCTGGAGGAAGTATAGGGGGGGCAATAGATAGAGGGGGGAGGTGTCCAGGGAGTACATAAGTAAATAAATAAAGCCTATGGGAGATATTGGGCATATTGATATCCCGCAAATGTCAGGTAAAGCAACCTGTAGTATATCCCATGGGATCTGTCGTGTGGTCCCATGGATATTCACAGATGCATGGATTCTCAGAAACACAAACTTATGGCATACACAGTTGTGGCATTGTATGAATGAGATTATAAAGTTTCATGAGGAGCGTCATCAAAGCATTTACAGATCCATGGATTTACATAATAGACACATGGCTGTGGCATAGCTTTATATCTGGGTGACGCTTCCCATGAAACCACATACTTATGCTATGCCACAGCCATGTGTCTATTATGTAAATCCATGGATCTGTAAATGCTTTGATGACGCTCCTCATGAAACTTTATAATCTCATTCATACAATGCCACAACTGTGTATGCCATAAGTTTGTGTTTCTGAGAATCCATGCATCTGTGAATATCCATGGGACCACACGACAGATCCCATGGGATATACTACAGGTTGCTTTACCTGACATTTGCGGGATATCAATATGCCCAATATCTCCCATAGGCTTTATTTATTTACTTATGTACTCCCTGGACACCTCCCCCCTCTATCTATTGCCCCCCCTATACTTCCTCCAGCGTAGATAATTATGTTTTACTAACCATTTGATTGTTATAAATATATGAATTTTTCACGATTACGCACACTCAGATGTTTTTACCAACCCCTGGACAGTATTCACTCTGCTGCGACAACACTATGAAATTTTGCTTGTAATTTTATTAATTTATTTTTTGTTCTATGTTACTTTATTTATTTTGTGATTTCATGCTCTGCATTCCATGTATATGTAAAACACTTCAATATGTATATTCCAGATAACATGACCACTGATGAAGGTCCACCGTGACCGAAACGTCTGGTCAGAAATAATCTGTCATTCCTTATTTTTCACGGGCATATGGATGGTGCAGAAAACATGAATAATAATAATAATAAAAAAATTATTTGAATTGCATAACCTACTGACTGAGTGCCTAAAAATTCTTATTATTTGGATACGGCTTAAGTAGCCCTTGATCGGCACCGGTGATACCACCCCTAAAACGGAGTGCGGTTCCCCATTTTTCTATAGACTGTCACATATTTAGGCCCCGGCACCCAGACAGAGGAGAGAGGTCCCGTAACAGAGAATCTGGCTTCATGTCAGCACAGAATCAGTCTTCATGTCATAGCAGAGAATCAGGCTTCACGTCACCCACCACTGGAACAGGCCACTGTCACATAATTAGGCCCAGGCACCCAGGCAGAGGAGAGAGGTCCCGTAACAGAGAATCTGGCTTCATGTCAGCAGAGAATCAGTCTTCATGTCATAGCAGAGAATCAGGCTTCACGTCACCCACCACTGGAACAGGCCACTGTCACATATTTAGGCCCCGGCACCCAGACAGAGGAGAGAGGTCCCGTAACAGAGAATCTGGCTTCATGTCAGCACAGAATCAGTCTTCATGTCATAGCAGAGAATCAGGCTTCACGTCACCCACCACTGGAACAGGCCACTGTCACATATTTAGGCCCAGGCACCCAGGCAGAGGAGAGAGGTCCCGTAACAGAGAATCTTGCTTCATGTCATAGCAGAGAATCAGGCTTCACGTCACCCACCACTGGAACAGGCCACTGTCACATATTTAGGCCCCGGCACCCAGACAGAGGAGAGAGGTCCCGTAACAGAGAATCTGGCTTCATGTCAGCACAGAATCAGTCTTCATGTCATAGCAGAGAATCAGGCTTCACGTCACCCACCACTGGAACAGGCCACTGTCACATAATTAGGCCCAGGCACCTAGGCAGAGGAGAGAGGTCCCGTAACAGAGAATCTGGCTTCATGTCAGCACAGAATCAGTCTTCATGTCATAGCAGAGAATCAGGCTTCACGTCACCCACCACTGGAACAGGCCACTGTCACATAATTAGGCCCAGGCACCCAGGCAGAGGAGAGAGGTCCCGTAACAGAGAATCTGGCTTCATGTCAGCAGAGAATCAGTCTTCATGTCATAGCAGAGAATCAGGCTTCACGTCACCCACCACTGGAACAGACCACTGTCACATATTTAGGCCCCGGCACCCAGACAGAGGAGAGAGGTCCCGTAACAGAGAATCTGGCTTCATGTCAGCACAGAATCAGTCTTCATGTCATAGCAGAGAATCAGGCTTCACGTCACCCACCACTGGAACAGGCCACTGTCACATATTTAGGCCCAGGCACCCAGGCAGAGGAGAGAGGTCCCGTAACAGAGAATCTGGCTTCATGTCAGCAGAGAATCAGTCTTCATGTCATAGCAGAGAATCAGGCTTCACATCACCCACCACTGGAACAGGCCACTGTCACATATTTAGGCCCCGGCACCCAGACAGACGAGAGAGGTCCCGTAACAGAGAATCTGGCTTCATGTCAGCAGAGAATCAGTCTTCATGTCATAGCAGAGAATCAGGCTTCACGTCACCCACCACTGGAACAGGCCACTGTCACATATTTAGGCCCCGGCACCCAGACAGAGGAGAGAGGTCCCGTAACAGACAATCTGGCTTCATGTCAGCACAGAATCAGTCTTCATGTCATAGCAGAGAATCAGGCTTCACGTCACCCACCACTGGAACAGGCCACTGTCACATATTTAGGCCCCGGCACCCAGACAGAGGAGAGAGGTCCCGTAACAGAGAATCTGGCTTCATGTCAGCACAGAATCAGTCTTCATGTCATAGCAGAGAATCAGGCTTCACGTCACCCACCACTGGAACAGGCCACTGTCACATATTTAGGCCCCGGCACCCAGACAGAGGAGAGAGGTCCCGTAACAGAGAATCTGGCTTCATGTCAGCACAGAATCAGTCTTCATGTGCAGCACGCCAGACCTGCAGGGTATAGCGAAGTGAGGTCACGGTTATGGGCAATCGAGGGTTGCTCACTGTATTGGAGAAACCTGGGCAGGCATGCGGCAGTGAAGGAGAGGTAGACACAGTTCCTCTGGGGCACACTCTATATGTAGGGACCAGGCCTGATGGTGTGTGAGGTGCCCTGGATGTTACAGGTATTTTGAGTGCCTGAAGCAAGGTCCCTTTTGGATTCGTGACGCCAGTGCCTGTAACGGTGGCACACCGATTTATAGTTGGAATAAGTGAGGTACACAGGTGGTATAGTGCACCAAACGTTGCTTTACTTAAACAGTCCAACTTTGTACAGCTAGTTATACAGTCCTTTAGATCACAAGCTTCACAAGCAGGCTTATTTCACAAGATGGCAGGTATTGATCATGCAAGATACTCAGAGGGTAAATCCACAACACACTCAGAATCAGGTTGTACCTTTCCTCAGAAATAGCGTACACTGTTCTTTTAGAACTCCTGTCTGGTTTCAATCCCAAGGCCCGGATGCCTAAATGGTGGCTTAAATCCTTGGTAAAATATATCTTCCTCCCGTATTAATCCTTGCTTTGCTTTATAGTTCCTCTGCCTATTAGTGTTACTTATCTTGGCTGGAAATATCCTTACTTAGCTTGTGAATGACTGCAGGTTTCTCCCAGGAGGTCCTGTCCTTCTACTGGGGTGTCACAACTGAGCTAATCCTAGCCTCAGGAGCTTCAGGAAGACGAAGTAACTCCTCTAGTCCCCTGGAATGAACTAACTTCCCCTGTCTGGGCTACCTATATATAACCAGGGCTCTCTGGCTCCCTCTAACGTCTGGGAGGCTAAACTGCACCCTGACAGGCCTGACACCCAGTTAACACAGGGAAAATGCATACACATGACATTAAATGCAATTAAGACACATTAACCCCTTTTGTGCAGTGCCCACCTTTACCTAGTGGGACACTACACATGTCATAGCAGAGAATCAGGCTTCACGTCACCCACCACTGGAACAGGCCACTGTCACACATTTAGGCCCCGGCACCCAGACAGAGGAGAGGTTCATTCAACTTTGGGTTGCCCCGCAATATAATGGTAAAATGAAAATAAAAATAGGATTGAATAAGGAAGTGCCCTGGAGTACAATAATATATTGTTAATGGGAGGTAGTTAATATCTAATCTGCACAAGGGATGGACAGGTCCTGTGGGATCCATGCTTGGTTCATTTTTATGAACGTCAGCTTGTCCACATTGGCTGTAGACAGGCGGCTGCGTTTGTCTGTAATGACGCCCCCTGCCGTGCTGAATACACGTTCAGACAAAACGCTGGCTGCCGGGCAGGCCAGCACCTCCAAGGCATAAAAGGCTAGCTCTGGCCACGTGGACAATTTGGAGACCCAGAAGTTGAATGGGGCCGAACCATCAGTCAGTACGTGGAGGGGTGTGCACAGGTACTGTTCCACCATGTTAGTGAAATGTTGCCTCCTGCTAACACGCTCCGTATCAGGTGGTGGTGCACTTAGCTGTGGCGTGGTGACAAAACTTTTCCACATCTCTGCCATGCTAACCCTGCCCTCAGAGGAGCTGGGCGTGACACAGCTGCGTTGGCGACCTCTTGCTCCTCCTCTGCCTTCGCCTTGGGCTTCCACTGGTTCCCCTGTGACATTTGGGAATGCTCTCAGTAGCGCGTCTACCAACGTGCGCTTGTACTCACGCATCTTCCTATCACGCTCCAGTGTAGGAAGTAAGGTGGGCACATTGTCTTTGTACCGGGGATCCAGCAGGGTGGCAACCCAGTAGTCCGCACACGTTAAAATGTGGGCAACTCTGCCGTCGTTGCGCAGGCACTGCAGCATGTAGTCGCTCATGTGTGCCAGGCTGCCCAGAGGTAAGGACAAGCTGTCCTCTGTGGGAGGCGTATCGTCATCGTCCTGTGTTTCCCCCCAGCCACGCACCAGTGATGGGCCCGAGCTGCTTTGGGTGCCACCCCGCTGTGAACATGCTTCATCCTCATCCTCCTCCACCTCCTCCTCATCCTCGTCCTCCAGTAGTGGGCCCTGTCTGGCCACATTTGTACCTGGCCTATGCTGTTGCAAAAAACCTCCCTCTGAGTCACTTCGAAGAGACTGGCCTGAAAGTGCTAAAAATGACCCCTCTTCTTCCTCGGCCACCTCCTCTTCCATCATCGCCCTAAGTGTTTTCTCAAGGAGACATAGAAGTGGTATTGTAGCGCTGTTAACGGCGTCATCGCCACTGGCCATGTTGGTGGAGTAGTCGAAACAGCGCAACAGGGCACACAGGTCTCGCATGGAGGCCCAGTCATTGGTGGTGAAGTGGTGCTGTTCCGCAGTGCGACTGACCCGTGCGTGCTGCAGCTGAAACTCCACTATGGCCTGCTGCTGCTCTCACAGTCTGTCCAGCATATGCAAGGTGGAGTTCCACCTGGTGGGCACGTCGCATATGAGGCGGTGAGCGGGCAGGCCGAAGTTACGCTGTAGCGCAGACAGGCGAGCAGCGGCTTGGTGTGAACGCCGGAAGCGCGAACAGACGGCCCGCACTTTATGCAGCAGCTCTGACATGTCGGGGTAGTTGTGAATGAACTTCTGCACCACCAAATTCAGCACATGCGCCAGGCAAGGGATGTGCATCAAACCGGCTAGTCCCAGAGCTGCAACGAGATTTCGCCCATTATCGCACACCACCAGGCCGGGCTTGAGGCTCACCGGCAGCAACCACTCGTCGGTCTGTTGTTCTATACCCCGCCACAACTCCTGTGCGGTGTGGGGCCTGTCCCCCAAACATATGAGTTTCAGAACGGCCTGCTGACGTTTACCCCGGGCTGTGCTGAAGTTGGTGGTGAAGGTGTGTGGCTGACTGGATGAGCAGGTGGGAGAAGAGGAGGAGGAAGCTGAGTAGGAGGAGGAGGAGACAGGAGGCAAAGAATGTTGCCCTGCGATCTTTGGCGGCGGAAGGACGTGCGCCAAACATTTCTCCGCCTGGGGCCCAGCCGCCACTACATTTACCCAGTGTGCAGTTAGGGAGATATAGCGTCCCTGGCCGTGCTTACTGGTCCACGTATCTGTGGTTAGGTGGACCTTGCCACAGATGGCGTTGCGCAGTGCACACTTGATTTTATCGGATACTTGGTTGTGCAGGGAAGGCACGGCTCTCTTGGAGAAGTAGTGTCGGCTGGGAACAACATACTGTGGGACAGCAAGCGACATGAGCTGTTTGAAGCTGTCTGTGTCCACCAGCCTAAATGACAGCATTTCATAGGCCAGTAGTTTAGAAATGCTGGCATTCAGGGCCAAGGATCGAGGGTGGCTAGGTGGGAATTTACGCTTTCTCTCAAATGTTTGTGAGATGGAGAGCTGAACGCTGCCGTGTGACATGGTTGAGATGCTTGGTGACGCAGGTGGTGGTGTTGGTGGTACATCCCATGTTTGCTGGGCGGCAAGTGCCAACGTCCCTCCAGAGGCGGAGGAAGAGGCCTAGGCGGCGGCAGCAGCAGAAGAGGCCGAGGCGGCAGCAGCAGAAGAGGTAGCAGGGGGAGCCTGAGTGAGTTCCTTGTTTTTAAGGTGTTTACTCAACTGCAGTTCATGCTTTGCATGCAGGTGCCTGGTCATGCAGGTTGTGCTAAGGTTCAGAACGTTAATGCCTCGCTTCAGGCTCTGATGGCACAGCGTGCAAACCACTCGGGTCTTGTCGTCAGCACATTGTTTGAAGAAGTGCCATGCCAGGGAACTCCTTGAAGCTGCCTTTGGGGTGCTCGGTCCCAGATGGCGGCGGTCAGTAGCAGGCGGAGTCTCTTGGCGGCGGGTGTTCTGATTTTGCCCACTGCTCCCTCTTTTGCTACGCTGTTGGCTCGGTCTCACCACTGCCTCTTCCTCCGAACTGTGAAAGTCAGTGGCACGACCTTCATTCCATGTGGGGTCTAGGACCTCATCGTCCCCTGCATCGTCTTCCACCCAGTCTTGATCCCTGACCTCCTGTTCAGTCTGCACACTGCAGAAAGACGCAGCAGTTGGCACCTGTGTTTCGTCATCATCAGAGACGTGCTGAGGTGGTATTCCCATGTCCTCATCATCAGGAAACATAAGTGGTTGCGCGTTAGTGCATTCTATCTCTTCCACCCCTGGGGAAGGGCTAGGTGGATGCCCTTGGGAAACCCTGCCAGCAGAGTCTTCAAACAGCATAAGAGACTGCTGCATAACTTGAGGCTCAGACAGTTTCCCTGATATGCATGGGGGTGATGTGACAGACTGATGGGCTTGGTTTTCATGCGCCATCTGTGCGCTTTCTGCAGAAGACTGGGTGGGAGATAATGTGAACTTGCTGGATGCACTGTCGGCCACCCAATTGACTAATGCCTGTACCTGCTCAGGCCTTACCATCCTTAGAACGGCATTGGGCCCCACTAAATATGGCTGTAAATTCTGGCGGCTACTGGGACCTGAGGTAGTTGGTACACTAGGACGTGTGGCTGTGGCAGAACGGCCACGTCCTCTCCCAGCACCAGAGGGTCCACTAACACCACCACGACCATGTCCACGTCCGCGACCCTTACTAGATGTTTTCCTCATTGTTACCGTTCACCACAATAAGAAAAATATTATTCGGGCCAATGTATTGAATTCCAATTCAGGCCTTTTTTTTACAGACACCTAACACTATCTGGCTATCTATTTAGGTACCGTATTACACTAATACAGGCACACCAGTAATGACAGATTTAGCTGAATATAAATGTGAGGCCTATTTTTTAGGCGCTGGGTAACAGGTATACGTTTAATCACAGAATTAGACTTGGATCTGCACTGTAGCGTGTGTGTTAAGTTTTTCAGAATGACCCTATCAGCACCTTGAATCTAATATACCCTTTTAGGGATAGATTTAAAGTAGGCCTGATACAGCAGAAACCACTAATTTTGAGAATTGCAAATTTGGTAATTGTTTTTCAACCCAGAACAAAAACTGTGCTTTCACGGTCACAAACAATAACTTGACCAGCTAAAACAGTACAGATTTGGTTGAATATAAATGTGAGGCCTATTTTTTAGGCGCTGGGTGACAGGCTCAACTTGCCCCTGATGTAGTATATGTCCAAAAAATAACCACACTATTGATGGTTAAATGCACTTGATGAAAGCTAGACCCTGATGTAGGATATAGCAAAAAATAACCACACTATTGATGGTTAAATGCACTTGGGTGACACAAGCTCAACTTGCCCCTGATGTAGTATATGTCCAAAAAATAACCACACTATTGATGGTTAAATGCACTTGATGAAAGCTTGACCCTGATGTAGGATATAGCAAAAAATAACCACACTATTGATGGTTTAATGTACTTGGTGGCAGCTTGTGCTGGCGCACCACAAGCCACAAAATGGCCGCCGATCACCCCAGAAAAAAGTGATATAAAAACGCTATGGGCAGCCTAAAAAAAGTGAGCAATTGAATATCAGCAGTTCAATGATCCACAGCTGTAGATCGATCACTGAATGAAGTCTTTTGGAGGAGTTAATCTGCCTAATCTCGCCCTAACGTCGCAGCTGCAACCTCTCCCTACGCTTGTATCAGCAGAGTGACGTGCAGCGCTACGTGACCCAAGCTTATATAGAGGCTGGGTCACATGCTGCACTGGCCAATCACAGCCATGCCAATAGTAGGCATGGCTGTGATGGCCTCTTGGGGCAAGTAGTATGATGCTTGTTGATTGGCTGCTTTGCAGCCTTTCAAAAAGCGCCAAGAAAGCGCCGAACACCGAATCCTAACTTTTACGAAAATGTTCGGGTTTGGGTCCGTGACACGGACACCCCAAAATTCGGTACGAACCCGAACTATACAGTTCGGGTTCGCTCATCCCTATTCAGTAGTTAATTCAAAAAACAGACTTTTATCATATGCAAATTACCTGTCTACCAGCAAGTAGGGCGGTTACTTGCTGGTAGCAGCCGCATCCTCCTTTCATAATGACGCCCCCTCCTCATGTTGATTGACAGGGCCAGCGAATGCACTCGTCCTCTGACTGGCCCTGTCTGCGTTTTAAATCTCGCGCCTTCGCCGTACCGGTCTTCAGTCGGCGCAGGCGCACTGAGAGGAGGATGCTCGCTCGGCCGCTCCTTCCTCAATGCGCCTGCGCCGATGACGTCACATCTACACCCGGCGCAGGCGCATTGAGGATGGAGCGGCCGAGCGAGCGTCCTCCCCTCAGTGCGCCTGCGCCGACTGAAGACAGGTACGGCCGCCAGATTTTAAATGCAGACAGGGCCAGCCAGAGAACGAGCGCATTCGTTGGCCCTGTCAATCAACATGAGGAGGAGGCGTCATTATGAAAGGAGGATGCGGCTGCTACCAGCAAGTAACCGCCCTACTTGCTGGTAGAGAAGTAATTTACATATTATAAAAGTCAGTTTTTTTAATTAACTACTGAACCAAAATGATTAATAACATTATATATTGATATATCGCAGTATAGGGATTATAAGTAGCCCAAAAAAATAAAATCACTTTAGTGGTGTGACAGACGCCCTTTAAGTTAATGCGTCCTGCTACTGAAATAGGCAATGTCTTCCAGCTTTGGAGCTTGCTCCGTTTATGATCAGGTAAGGGATAAATGTTAAGTGACAGGGCCTGGGAGTATCTTTTAGTGATATTTACTCCCAGATACTTAAATGTATCTACCACCTTCAGTCGTTCCACATGGGAGGGACCTGTCCTGTCTGCCCTGAGGCAGCTGAACTGATTTCTCCCAGTTAATTCGTAGGCCCAAGAACTCCCCAAATTCGTCTCTCAAAGCCACTGCACCACTAAGGCATGCATCAGGTGATGATAAATATAACATCATATCACCAGAATATAATCCTATACGGACTTCTCTCTCTCCCATGGTCACTCCAGTTATGTTGTTGTTGCTGCTTCTCACCCTAATTGCCAGTGTCTCAACCGCCAGGGCAAACAAGAGCGACGACAGGGGGCAGCCCCTTCTCGTTCCTCTGTGAAGAGGGAAGCTTTCTGATAATTCCCCTTTTAGCAATAGCCTGCTAACCGGGCTACTGTACTAGATAGCAATCCATCTGAGGAACTGTGGACTAAACCCAAATCCTCTCAGGCAGTTAATCAAATAAGCCCATTCTCTAGAATCAAATGCCTTGGATGTGTCCAATGAGGCTAGGGCCCAATCCGCATTTAGGGAATATCCCATCTGTGTAACTACCTGAACCCGTCTAATACTCTCAGTTGTGGACTTCCCTGGCATAGATCCTGTCTGGTCCTGGTAAATCTGTGACAGAATTACCTGATTTAGGCGAGTGGCCAGAATTCTGGTCAGGATTTTGTAGTCCACATTTAGCAGTGCTACGGGTCTATAGCAACTACATTCTAGAGGAGCTTTATCACGTTTCAGTAAAAGTATAATAGCGGCTTCCATAAATGATTTCGGCAGGCGTCCCATTTCCAAGGCAGTGTGGAGGGTCGATAACAATTGAGGGGCTAGTACCTCCGCATATTCGGCATATACTTCTTTGGGGAGCCCGTCTGGGCCAGGAGATTTCCCGTTACTAAGGTCTGATATGGCTTGCGTTATTTCTTCCAAGCTAATTGGTAGATCCAATTGGGCACTTTGTGTTATAGTACGTTTGGGGAGGGATATGCCCTCTAAATACGTGGCAATCTCTGGTTCAGATGCTGTTATGCTAGATCAATATAAATCTTGGTAAAAGTGTGAAGAATTGTTTCTTGCGTGCAGAGTTCTTGTCCTGCAGAGTTCCTGACTGCTAAAATTGTTGAAGAGGGTGAATTATGGCGGATTAGCTGAGCCAGTAGTTTAGCTGACTGATTACCCAGCTCAAACACTGTCTGTTTCATAAAAAATAGTTTCCTATCTGCCTTGTGCTTAAGTATCGCTAGGTATTGTCTGCCCGCTCCTGTTAGTATCCGTCGGATGATGGATATATTGCTGCTCCAGTGTAGTACACTGAGATTCCAGCTCCACCTCCGAGCGTTTAGTAGCTTATTTTTTATATAGGATATGCTGGAGTGTAGGGACCCGCGAAGAAACGCCTTTAAGGTGTCCCACACCAGGGCTAGATTAGGCTCATCTGCATGTATTTCCAAGAACTCGTTTAACTGATAAGAAGTCCCATCCGCTGAACCCAGAAGATCCAGCCAAAACGGATGTATATTCATTCTATACATTACTGAAAGGAGTGCCACGTATTAGAGTACCTAGTGTCGGCGAGTGATTTGATATGCCCCTAGGTAAGTATAATATAGAGCGAAGATTTAACATCGCTATCCCATTACCTAACATATAGTCTATTCGGGTTAGAGAATTATGACCGCCACTTGGCAGGAGTATACCCTATCTCTGGGATATTTAGCTCTCCAGAGGTCAAACCATCTAAATTCGGTTAGGAACCTGTTGAGTCGCGATAGACTCCCCTGCACATTTCGGATCCGCCATATCCAGAAAGTGTTCTAGAGAGGGGTCTAACATCATGTTTAGGTCTCCCATGCAGATTACTCTAGCATGTGGATAAGTAGAAGCAAAGGTAGCTGCTAAATGTAAAACCTGCATAGAGCCGGGGGGAGGGTTATAAATGCCTAATAATGTATATAGTCAATAAGAGAGTGAACAAAGACATATCTGCCTTCTGGATCAATGGCTAGGTCTTTTACCTCCCAGCATAGTTGTAGGGAAACCCCCCTCGAACAAGCTGTATGGTAGGAGTGAACCTAGGGCTTCTGCAGGACCCGAGAGGTGTTGGTGATCTGTGGAGTAGAGTTTCTAATAAAGGCAAGTACCATAGATCTCATGTACCCAGTCCCCTGACAGTCCACGATAAGATTTTTAGCTTAGCCATGGATTCCAGGTCAAACATGTGTTATCAGGAGTGGAACATAGTGCAGTGGGTGTATTAGTATGCAGCAGTGTCACATAAATAACTAACTAACCGATGAAACATAATGATCGCAAAACCAGAAAAACAACCTAGATTCCCTAACGTTATGCTTTCTGCAAATATAGTGTTAGGTCTGGAGTATCTTCTTACTCCAGACTGTAGGCCAGTAAAACCGGGATGATGATTGGTAGAAGCATGCAGGCTGCAGCTACAGTAAAGGTGCATCCCTTTAAGTAATTGTATGTAGGTATATATCATTAGCTAGATTAAGACTAGATGTGATCAAGAAGATGCAGTGAAATACACTGCTCAAAAAATAAAGGGAACACTTAAACAACACAATGTAACTCCAAGTCAATCACACTTCTGTGAAATCAAACTGTCCACTTAGGAAGCAACACTGAGTGACAATCAATTTCACATGCTGTTGTGCAAATGGGATAGACAACAGGTGGAAATTATAGGCAATTAGCAAGACACCCCCAATAAAGGAGTGGTTCTGCAGGTGGTGACCACAGACCACTTCTCAGTTCCTATGCTTCCTGGCTGATGTTTTGGTCACTTTTGAATGCTGGCGGTGCTTTCACTCTAGTGGTAGCATGAGACGGAGTCTACAACCCACACAAGTGGCTCAGGTAGTGCAGCTTATCCAGGATGGCACATCAATGCGAGCTGTGGCAAGAAGGTTTGCTGTGTCTGTCAGCGAAGTGTCCAGAGCGTGGAGGCGCTACCAGGAGACAGGCCAGTACATCAGGAGACGTGGAGGAGGCCGTAGGAGGGCAACAACCCAGCAGCAGGACCGCTACCTCCGCCTTTGTGCAGGAAGGAACAGGAGGAGCACTGCCAGAGCCCTGCAAAATGACCCCCTGCAGGCCACAAATGTGCATGTGTCTGCTCAAACGGTCAGAAACAGACTCCATGAGGGTGATATGAGGGCCCGACGTCCACAGGTGGGGGTTGTGCTTGCAGCCCAACACTGTGCAGGACGTTTGGCATTTGCCAGAGAACACCAAGATTGGCAAATTCGCCACTGGTGCCCTGTGCTCTTCACAGATGAAAGCAGGTTCACACTAAGCACATGTGACAGAGTCTGGAGACGCCGTGGAGAACGTTCTGCTGCCTGCAACATCCTCCAACATGACCGGTTTGGCATTGGGTCAGTAATGGTGTGGGGTGGCATTTCTTTGGAGGGCCGCACAGCCCTCCATGTGCTCGCCAGAGGTAGCCTGACTGCCATTAGGTACCGAGATGAGATCCTCAGACCCCTTGTGAGACCATATGCTGGTGCGGTTGGCCCTGGGTTCCTCCTAATGCAAGACAATGCTAGACCTCATGTGGCTGGAGTGTGTCAGCAGTTCCTGCAAGACGAAGGCATTGATGCTATGGACTGGCCCGTCCATTTCCCAGACCTGAATCCAATTGAGCACATCTGGGACATCATGTCTCGCTCTGTCCACCAACATCACGTTGCACCACAGACTGTCCAGGAGTTGGCAGATGCTTTAGTCCAGGTCTGGGAGGAGATCCCTCAGGAGACCGTCCGCCACCTCATCAGGAGCATGCACAGGCGTTGTAGGGAGGTCATACAGGCACGTGGAGGCCACACACACTACTGAGCCTCATTTTTACTTGTTTTAAGGACATTACATCAAAGTTGGATCAGCCTGTAGTGTGTTTTTCCACTTTAATTTTGAGTGTGACTCCAAATCCTGACCTCCATGGGTTGAAAAATTAGATTTCCATTTTTTAATTTTTGTGTGATTTTGTTGTCAGCACATTCAACTATGTAAAGAACAAAGTATTTCAGAAGAATATTTAATTAATTCAGATCTAGGATGTGTTATTTTTGTGTTCCCTTTATTTTTTTGAGCAGTGTATATCCGAAACATATCAAATAAAGCAAACCAGTTTTCACAAGTTGTAGTTTTTAATGGCGCCATTTTGGGGTACACATAACTTTCTGATTAACTTTTATTAACTCTTTCTGGGAGGGAGATGGGAAAACAGCAATACTGCCACTGCGTTTGTACGTTATAAATTTTAGGGCGTAAATTTTTCGGTATAAATACCGTAACATAATATCTTTATTCTTTGGGCCTGTACGATTACAGTGATATATTTTATTTTTTTTGCAATAAAACCCCTTTTTTTTTTTTAAAGAAAAAAAAATGTCTTTGCAGTTCTGCTTCCCAAGACCCAGAACTTTTTTTTTTCTTTCTATGGAGTTGTATGAGGGCTTGATTTTTTGCAGTATGACTTTTATTTTCCATTGGCTATATTTTGGAGTAAATGGTGCTTTTTGATCGCTTGTTGTTGTTGTCATTTTCTCGGTGGCAACTAAGAATAAATGAGCAATTCTGTCTTAAATTATATTTTTTTACGGCGATGACCGTAGGGGATAATTTACATGATATTTATGTAAGCGCCAAAAAACAAAATATCATAAATATCTCGCATGGAGTTATTCGTATTAACACCTACACAGCTCAAAGAGCAACCACACAGAGAGTAATTCTAATTAATTATTCTTTATTAGATATCCAACATGATGGATGGTATATCAATTAAAAAAACATATACAAAAGACAGTACATACTGGGAACAGATCGGTGTTACAATAAATGTATAAAAACAGAGTACGCTCCAAACCAATAAGGGACTAGTATCCCCCCGTATACAGTAGCGCAGTATCAGCTAGGTGGGGCGCATGTAGCAATAAAGGCATCCAGAGCATGCATACACCAACACTCCAAACATTTAATGGAGTGTAAGCCTGGATGCCGCCCACAACCAGCGGAGACTGCAAGAGATAAGGGAGGAACAAAACACTAGTAAAGTGCAAGTGCAATAAATACCTACTGACCCTGGTCTGAAACAGCCGCCCGACGATCGTTTCGCAAAGTGCTTCCTCTTGGGGCCTACTGAACTACTCCATACTGATCTCCTATATACTCCAAACATCTACATTCATCCAATCAACACATACCTACTCAGCTTTCCATAATTAGTCAAATCAATTACTCCTGGCCGTGAAAAACATGCCCAACCAATAGTCAGTCGTGTTCAGACTCGTCATCAGTCACCTGATCTAATGATATCGGCACCGCCCACCTCTCTCTCCAGATCATGTAGCGGCACCGTTCAATCCTGCACTCACATACTGTTATACCTATCCTCACACTCTACCTCTGCATCGTTCCCCAAGACTGCATACGTTGGATCCCCGGTGGTACTCGGATGATCCATTGTGGTCACGCGATCCGCGTCATGACTCGGCTACATCCGGGAGTGACGTCACCCTCTGCACTCCGCCTCCACAGCCAGCATGTTTCCTAGCAACCGAGTCTATCATATCTGCAGACAATTAACTACAGCAGTGATGATATAAGCAAGAATGACTATAGTTGAATACATATAATTATCGGATATTGGACATTCTACATAAACATAGAATTGGAGTAATTATCTCCAAGTGATAAAAGTGACCCGTGCACATATAAATTAACCTACCTACATTATACAATAATAACATGCATTCATTATGATATGATTACTGCAATGTCCCTCATGATAGATACACACAATAAGGGACAGAGTAAAAACTAAAGTGCTACAGTGTGATTTGCATTATCTTGATTCCACACAGTGTAAATTGCATCATATTGATGGTGCATAAAAACCAGTGTATATACATTTTTATTATACATTTTTCAGGATCAGGTGTTTGTCTACCATCGTCAAATATTCCACATATAGGTATCCAAGCACCCGGGCCATTATGTTGATATATAGGATCCAGTTGATACTCTACAGATCCCTCCCTCCAACCACAAACCATAGGCCAGATATGTTCCAATACCATCAATAATAAAAGTGCATGTGCATGTTCTCAAAATAAAAAAGTGAAGGACAGAAAAAGTGTTAGAAAAGTGCCAGTGCCAGTGCTATAAGAGAATTATATTGATGGTATCCAAACCCAACTCGCCTATTCATATTTCATCTCTATAGTCATATAAGAAACCCAAAACAACCTATACCCCATTCCAGGCACCCCCCGGTCACTTCTCCGACTGTGTATAAGCACAGAGGCACAGTGTGTATCCTCGGTTACTTCTCTGATTCTGTGTATTACAGACACACAGAGTATATCCCCGGGGGCCTCCATCAAAATAGGAAAGTCCAGACCACCTTAGTCTTCTCCGCATCTTTTTTTCTTTCTTTCTTTTTTTGTGTCTTTTTCTTCCCTTTTATTGTTTTTTCTCTCTCTCTTTTTCATTTCTCTCTCACACTTATCATACATATTTAGTGCTGTAAGTATATCTCAGGACACCCCATCGACCAGGGAACTCAGTACATGTTATCCAGACCTTCAAACTATACTAGGAAAAACGGAATCAAGAAAGAAGAAAGGAATACACAGGAGATCAATATCCATTTAAAACAAATAACAAAGAGAAAAAGAACCACCGTGTGGCTGCATGAATTACAGGCAACCAGACACTGGTATCAAAGGACAAGGACATAACCAAATCACTGTTAAAAAAGAATTATACATCATTATATCAACGACTAACTAACAATGATTAAAATGAACCAATCCTACCTGGTGGTTCTGTGATGATCCAGGCTTCGAAGTACAAGCAGGGAGAAGATAGTCTAGAGAAATGGAGCATAGCTATTATAGTCATTCAATCCCACAGGGGCCATCGTTTTCAGAATATATATCCAGCGTGTCTCTCGCTGGGCCAATAGTTTCTTCCAATTCCCACCTCTTTGGGAGATCATTATATGATCAATCCCTCGGAAACGTAGGACTGATCCATCACAGGCGTGTTCGGCTTTAAAATGTCTTGGTATAGTTGTTAATAGTTGTACATCAGTTACCTCTTGTGCAGCTTCAATCGCTAGCACATGCTCACGGATCCGTTTTTTAAACTGTCTGAAGTTTGAAGGTCTGGATAACATGTACTGAGTTCCCTGGTCGATGGGGTGTCCTGAGATATACTTACAGCACTAAATATGTATGATAAGTGTGAGAGAGAAATGAAAAAGAGAGAGAGAAAAAACAATAAAAGGGAAGAAAAAGACACAAAAAAAGAAAAAAAGAAAGAAAGAAAAAAAGATGCGGAGAAGACTAAGGTGGTCTGGACTTTCCTATTTTGATGGAGGCCCCCGGGGATATACTCTGTGTGTCTGTAATACACAGAATCAGAGAAGTAACCGAGGATACACACTGTGCCTCTGTGCTTATACACAGTCGGAGAAGTGACCGGGGGGTGCCTGGAATGGGGTATAGGTTGTTTTGGGTTTCTTATATGACTATAGAGATGAAATATGAATAGGCGAGTTGGGTTTGGATACCATCAATATAATTCTCTTATAGCACTGGCACTGGCACTTTTCTAACACTTTTTCTGTCCTTCACTTTTTTATTTTGAGAACATGCACATGCACTTTTATTATTGATGGTATTGGAACATATCTGGCCTATGGTTTGTGGTTGGAGGGAGGGATCTGTAGAGTATCAACTGGATCCTATATATCAACATAATGGCCCGGGTGCTTGGATACCTATATGTGGAATATTTGACGATGGTAGACAAACACCTGATCCTGAAAAATGTATAATAAAAATGTATATACACTGGTTTTTATGCACCATCAATATGATGCAATTTACACTGTGTGGAATCAAGATAATGCAAATCACACTGTAGCACTTTAGTTTTTACTCTGTCCCTTATTGTGTGTATCTATCATGAGGGACATTGCAGTAATCATATCATAATGAATGCATGTTATTATTGTATAATGTAGGTAGGTTAATTTATATGTGCACGGGTCACTTTTATCACTTGGAGATAATTACTCCAATTCTATGTTTATGTAGAATGTCCAATATCCGATAATTATATGTATTCAACTATAGTCATTCTTGCTTATATCATCACTGCTGTAGTTAATTGTCTGCAGATATGATAGAAAGTGTTGACAACATATTATATGGTGTGGACCCTGGTCTCTATCTGCAGACAATAACATTGTAGCTGTGAGACGCCGCTTGCCCGATCATGTGACCCGCCTCGTGACTCGGTTGCTAGGAAACATGCTGGCTGTGGAGGCGGAGTGCAGAGGGTGACGTCACTCCCGGATGTAGCCGAGTCATGACGCGGATCGCGTGACCACAATGGATCATCCGAGTACCACCGGGGATCCAACGTATGCAGTCTTGGGGAACGATGCAGAGGTAGAGTGTGAGGATAGGTATAACAGTATGTGAGTGCAGGATTGAACGGTGCCGCTACATGATCTGGAGAGAGAGGTGGGCGGTGCCGATATCATTAGATCAGGTGACTGATGACGAGTCTGAACACGACTGACTATTGGTTGGGCATGTTTTTCACGGCCAGGAGTAATTGATTTGACTAATTATGGAAAGCTGAGTAGGTATGTGTTGATTGGATGAATGTAGATGTTTGGAGTATATAGGAGATCAGTATGGAGTAGTTCAGTAGGCCCCAAGAGGAAGCACTTTGCGAAACGATCGTCGGGCGGCTGTTTCAGACCAGGGTCAGTAGGTATTTATTGCACTTGCACTTTACTAGTGTTTTGTTCCTCCCTTATCTCTTGCAGTCTCTGCTGGTTGTGGGCGGCATCCAGGCTTACACTCCCTTTATTGTTTGGAGTGTTGGTGTATGCATGCTCTGGACGCCTCTATTGCGACATGCGCCCCATCTAGCTGATACTGCGCTACTGTATACGGGGGGATACTAGTCCCTTATTGGTTTGGAGCGTACTCTGTTTTTATACATTTATTGTAACACCGATCTGTTCCCAGTATGTACTGTCTTTTGTATATGTTTTTTTAATTGATATACCATCCATCATGTTGGATATCTAATAAAGAATAATTAATTAGAATTACTCTCTGTGTGGTTGCTCTTTGAGCTGTGTAGGTGTTAATGATATTTATGTAGTCCGGGTCGTTATGGACGTGGCAATACAAAACATATGGGGAGGATTTTTTTTTTTTGCATTTTTTTTTTATTGAAAAGCGTATTTTCAATGGGTTTTTTAATTGAATAAATGAGTTTTTTTTTACCACTTAATAGTCCCACAAGGGGACGATAACAGGCAGCTTTTTGATTGCTTTTAAATGCAATGCACTAATCCCTATAGTGCATTGCATTTTAATGGCAATGCTATTCTAACATTGACCAGTAGGCTGCACCAGAGAGGCACAACTTGCTGGAAATTACTAAAGGCTGGTCTGGGGCCTACATCAGACCCTGGGCAGCATTCACACACACACACACACAATCACATTTGAAGGGTGCCGATTGGAGACAGAGGGAGTCCGCTCCCTTTGGTTAATCAGAGTTTCAGACAGCACACCACAAGAAATTTTTTATGCAATTAGTGTTTTATTCAGCTGGACTTTACATCATTTTGAAAAGCAACGTTTCGGGCTTTACATATTGTGCCCTTCATCAGGCTATATCTCATAAGCGTGAGCATGGAGCCGGCTCCATACTCATGCTTATGAGATATAGCCTGATGAAGGGCACAACATGTAAAGCCCGAAACGTTGCTTATCAAAATGATGTAAAGTCCGGCTGAATAAAACACTAATTGCATTGAAAATTTCTTGTGGTGTGCAGTCTGAAACTCTGATTAACCGTTTGAAGAATTCCTGAGGTGGAGTCAGGGTTAATAATTCACAAGCACCCATTCGTTTGCCAGTTATCTGCCGAGTGCTGTGATCCATTGTGAATTGGAGTCCACTTCCTTTGTCAGCACTTTACATGTGGGAGGCATGTGAAGTGTTAAACAGCCCGGATCTGCACTACTGCCAATCTGGGCTGTTAGAGCAGGGCCACAGCTCTCATGTGAGACATGCCGGGTCCCCGGCGTGTGAGAGCCGGGGACCCGTGCAGTGCTTAGACTGGGCAGCCGTAAAAAAGCGGCAGCCCAGCCTAAGGGGTTAAAGAGGATACAACCTGATCCGCTCATAACTAAGGCATTATCGTGACTGAAGCGTTTTTGCTGAGCCCTGCCGGATTCAGCAAAAATGCTAGTGTGAAAGTAGCCTAATGCTGTCGCACACAGATCAGATAGCGGTAGTCACATTTACATCACTCCCGCGCCCGAGTGTTGTGGCTGCTTCCGGTCACCAGGGGGAGCTGCTGCAGTGGAACAGCAAGTGATGTGATGCGCCTTTGACGGGAGTGATGTGTGTGATACTGTATACTGTACTGTACATTTTTACCCCCAGACAACATGAGTTCAAAAAGAAAAAAGTTACTCCGTAGTACGAGAAGCGAATTGTGGAGGACTCACAGGGCAAAAAGCTTACCACTTTTGCAAGGAAAATTTTTTAGATATCCGAATGGTCAGAAATTGGCGAGCAGAGTATGATGACCTCAGTAAACAGGTGTGCTAAGGAAATGCTAAGAAGCACAAGCGTAGATCAGGTTGGAATCCATTAGCTATTGAGCTTGAAGACTTGATCTGTGAATGGGTTACTGACAGGAGAGCAAAGGCTTTGGTTGGATATTCAAGAATTTGTCCTTGCAATGGCACCACAAATAGACATTTCAAAGCATCACATCGCTGTCTGGAGGGCCTCCTCCAGCGATGTGACCTGCCGGAGAAGATCCACAGCACTCTTTAAGCTGGCAGATGCTGAAGTTATTAAACGTGCACTTGCATTCAAGTCCTTTGTTGATGGCATCGACTTTTCTTAATACCAACTTGATTGCTAAGGATGAAACTGCAGTGTTTATGGGCCAAGGATCAAACTACAAATGATCACTGGGGTGTCTCCTCAGTCTATGTTCCACTGGTTATGAAATTGCACGTTACCTGTATTTTGGCAAACTATATGGAACTAAAGTAGCGCTGCAGCTAACGATTATTTGAATAATCGATTAGTTGTCGATAATTTCATTGATTGATTAATTGAAAAAAAAACACCCAAAAAAAAAGGTTATATGATTTTACTTGAAAAATTATGTTCAAAAGGCCATATTAAAACAAATTGTGGATGGCACTGTTATCGGGTATCTGTGGAGGACGCGCTGTTATGGGGAGGGGGATCTGTGGAGGGCGCGCTGTTATGGGGAGGGGGATCTGTGTACGGCACTATATAGCATCCTATGCTATATGTGCCATTCACAGATTCCCCTTCCCATAACAGTGCCATCCACAGATCCCCCTCCCCCATAACAGCCCCGCCGCTCACAGCACTAGACTATTCCTTAACTGGCAGTAACTTTTATTTGAACTTTAAATCAGCGCATCTTTATTACCTTACAATTAAGCTCCGGTAACAGGCAGAGCGGGCGGCAGCGTAACGTCACTTACTAACGTGACGCGCCTGTTTCATTGATAAAGTGGGCGGAGCAGGCGCGTCACTGTTACCAGAGCTTAATTGTAAGGTAATAAAGATGCGCTGATTTAAAGTTCAAGTAAAAGTTACTGCCGGTTAAGGACCCGCCTGCATAGCGCCTGACCGCCCGCTCCCGCCTGCATAGCAACGAATTGGACGATTATTCGATAACGGGATTCGTCGTTGCAGCCCTAAACTAAAATCCCACCTCTAATCATTGCTAAGGGAAAGAAGGATAAGATTAAACGTGTTTCTGGCGTTTATATTCTTGAAACCGAAAAAGGCTGGTGCACACAAGCAGTTATAAGAAAGTGGATCGATTTTATGCTGCCACTTGTCATGTGAGGTGGCCAGAGGCCTGCTAGTCTGGGATTCAGCCAGGACACACCGGGCTAAAGTCATGAAGAACTTCCTTCAGAACAGGAAAAATAGATCAAATAAGGATTCCCACAGGACTGACTGCTTATCTCCAGACTCTTGATATTGCAATAAATAAGCCATTAAGGGCCATTTGCGCATAGAAATCATAAACTACATTGAAAATAGAATGGAGAAAAATCAGCATGGAAACTTGGTGAAGCCAAAACTGCAAGAGCTTGTGACTTGGGTGAAGAATTCATGGGAGAAAAATCACTGACAGTTGCGTTGCCAATGGGCTACAAGCAGGCTACTTGGACAAGGGACATTGTCAGACATGAGGCATTGGGGGCAGTGCTTCTAAAGGAAATAGAATCACAAGAAATTCACAGTAGAATTCAGGGTTTGGAGAATTATGACTTTCCCCAGATGATGACGACATGACTGAATAAATCTTCATTTTTTTGTTCATAAATAATTAAAGGGAGTCTGTCCCCTCCATATGGCCATATACAGCGCTTACATTGCCCTATAGCACACCTATACATGAATGTTACGGTACCTTTGTCTTTGTCTCTACACTTGCAGAAGCTGGAAAAACTAACTTTGATTGATATGCAAATGAGCACTCACAAGTGCCCAGGGGCGGCGTTCACTGTGTTGGTGCCCAGGCTGCCCTGCCTTTTTTCATTGTTCCCCTGCCCCAGCCTCTGCTTATGCCCGCCCTCCTATTCCCTTGCGTCATCCTAAGGTCCGGCCGAGATCCCGCGACTGTGCACTGCCTCGCCGGAGCATGCGCACTGCGATGCCCATTGTTGGCACGGCATCGCTTTAATTACTGCGTATTCTCCGGTGAATGGCGCAAAACCAGCGGTAATGTGGTGTTTGCCGGCGTATGCGCAGTAGTTAAAACGATGCAATGCCCACAATGGGCATAGCAGTGCGCATGTTCCGGCGAGGCAGTGCACAGTCGCGGGATCTCGGCCGGACCTTAGGATGACGCAAGGGAATAGGAGGGCGGGTATATGCAGAGGCTGGGGAACAATGAAAAAAGGCAGGGCAGCCTGGGCACCAACACAGTGAACACCGCCCCTGGGCACTTGCGAGTGCTCATTTGCATATCAATCAAAGTTAGTTTTTCCAGCTTCTGCAAGTGTAAAGACAAAAGGTACCATAACATTCATGTATAGGTGTGCTATAGGGCAATGTAAGCGCTGTATATGGAGGTGATAGACTCCCTTTAATGTAGACTGTAGTACGCTACGTGGAAATAGGATCTCAAGAAATTCATGATGGGTCTGGATTCAGGGTCTGGAGAGTTATGATGATGTTTCAGAATGTAATGACAAGATTATATTTGAATAAATGTTGATTTTTTTTCTCTTCAAGAATAAATGTGTAATTGTTGTTCATGGAAAAAGGCATCCCCCAAAAATAAGCCCTAGCCCTTTTTTTCGGAGCAAAAAATAAGATCCCATCTTATTTTTGGAGAAACACGGTACATGAAATGCAGTCAGTCTACTGTGCTATGTGCCACTTGTGCAGAGGGTGGGGTACTAGGAGCCCACCAGTGGATTCATCTGTACCCCTGTGAACCAGTCCGTGCCTAGATATGACAGCCAATCTATGACCATTGTGATGAAGTCACCAAAATGTTAGACCAAGATTATTATTTTTTTCCCATATACTGTTTACTACTTGGATTTTCCAAAAGGTCAGAACCTCCCTTTAAACAGCTGACTTCTCACCAAAGCACCTACTTTCTGAAGATCAGTAGGTCTTGACTCACAGACCACCAGCACTAACATCTTTTAATAGGCCTTAATAAAAAATGTAAAGCTCTTTAAAGCCCAAATCTGCAGTTTATTATTTATTATTTTAGATAGAAATGGGAGGCAGATTCTTAGGGTCCATTCACACACATCCGTGTGTGTTTTGAGGATCCACGGATCCGTGGATCTGCAAAACACAGACATCGGTGATGTGCGTTCCGCATTTTGCAGACTGCACATCACCGGCACTTAATAGAAAATGCCTATTCTTGTCCGCAATTCCGGACAAAAATAGAACATGTTCTATTTTTTTCGGGATCGGAATTGCAGACCCGGGAGTGCGGATCTGGGCAGCACATCGTGCTGCCCCATAGAAATTGATGGGTCCGCAAAATGCGGAAAGAAATTGCGGACGTGTAAATAGACCCTTAAGGTGTAAATTTGGCTTTACCTTTTGAGGCTTTTGATCTTCGATATGTAAAAAATAGGATTTATTTTGTATTTTTACAAACCTATATAGCAGACCTAACTAAAATTAGGCTCGATATATGTTTCACAATAAAGATTGTGAAGTACAAGTTTCTCCTTACAGTCTTCAGGTTCAGTATATGATGCAAGTTTCTTACTGCCGGGCATGAGCGACAGTAACAAGGAAATAAGACAACACTTTTCCATGTGCAAGTTATGTCCGAAATTTTTTCTTTTTTCGGTTCTTTTTGCCTTCTGCACGAGCAGCTTTTTCTACAATGATCTCTTTGAACTTCTTTTTATTATATCTAGAAGGAAAAGAAAAAAAAAAAGTTGAAAGACAGTGATGGGCCGAGTATGCAGGTACCAGACAGCCAGGGCACCCAAGAGGATTCCCCTGCAAGTGCGGGGGATGTTGGGCTGCAATATCAGGCACAATCCAGGTCAATGTGTGACCTTTTAAACAAGCCTTGAAACATAATTTAGGATTATAGCCAAACGACTCATCTACAGACAGCTACTTTGGGGTGCAACAGAGACCTCTCACCTAGCCAAGTCAGTTAACTCTGCGCTGATGAGGGGCAATCACCCCAAAAATGCCATCTGCAAATGAGTTACTGGCTTGGCTATAATCCCAAGTGCTGATTTACACCGCAGTGATCAGCCTGGGAAACACTATCCATGTGTCGGCCGCATCTATCGGGCAGTCCACGGCTCCCCTGAGCTGAACGGACTATACCAGGGATGGCCAATCTGAGGCCTACAGCAGGGCATGGTGGGAGTTGCAGTTTTACAACAGCTGGAGAGCCACAGGTTGGCCATCCCTGGGCTATACCATAGTTGTGATACAGTCAGTTCATATCCGATGGCGGATCTATTGTACTGCACTAAAATGATATGAGCACAGTACAAAAGATTCGGGATTACATATGAACTGACCATCGTAAATTACTATCATGCAGTCAGGGGAGCCGCGGTCAGCCCAGGAGATGCTGCCGACACACAGACCGGGTTTTCTGGGCCGATCACGGTCATTTCAATCAGCCCTAAATTACGTTGCGAGGCCTGTGTAAATGGCTGAACATTGCGACATAGCTACCATGGTGGCTCTAGAGCAGTCATTAGCAACCTTCTGCACTCCAGCTGCTGTGAAACTACAAATCCCAGCATGCAAACATGCTCGGCTGTTCTAACTCCCACAGAAGTGAATGAAGCATTCTGAGAGTTATAGTTTCTGAACAGCTGGTGTGCTGGAGGTTGCAGATCCCTGCTCTAGAGGTACAGAATCTTTTTGTTTTTGGAAAGAGATCCAGTCTGCATACATTTTAGGATTCTTGTGCCCCCTAATAGGTTAACAGTGGCAAAACAGCACAGTATTGCAAAGCAGTCTTTCCCAAAGTGTGCTAATCATGGCGAGTGAAACTGAAATGGGACTGCGGTAAAAAAGATAAAGAAACAGCCCCATGATCTTTACTACAGCAAAATACAGACCTGTCCGAAGGTAATTTTAGCAACTGTACGGTCTGTACTTAGCCCAAGTCATAAGGAGAACTGCATTTACTACAACGTTCTATTAGTGCCGAGGTTTATGCCGTGGACCTTATTTTCTGTGAGACTTATAAATACAGTAGAATTTTATAAATTGTGGTTCGGTGGATTGGTATTATGAGCTTTATATTGGTGGATGTAAAGATGTCTGATCACTTATGGTCATGGCAACAGAAGGAGAGGACCTCACACATCACCTGTCATCTATTAAACTTCCCCAGAGGTAAAGAGGGGGTGCTGTATGGGGAACGCTCTTCCTGATAAAATATCAATCCACTGTAGAGCTGTTTCTGCAGTCTCGGGGTGTACGTCACAGCTGTGGTTTTCTTCAGCCATGAAGGAGTTTAATCAATGTGGTTTAGCCCTGATTTTTATGGCTAAAACACACACCTCTATGCACAACAGCACCTTTCTGGTTAACGAGCGGAAGGGATATTCAGCCAGTGCAGGTCCGGTATATAGGTCTGACCCCCATCTATGTAGGCATTTTCCTTTCAAACATTTTACTTCTTTGTTAGATTACATTATGTGCAAAGAGTGTAGAGTGAGATATATATATATATATATATATATATATATATATATATATTAGGGCTGCACAATATATCGCAAAAATAATCGAATCGCGATAATTGCCAAATGCGATATGGCAATTCGGCCGACCCAAAAATGCCGCGATTATATATGAAGGGGCCCCTATTGATAAAATGTCCTCTCTCCTATTGATAAAATGGCCAGCCTCTGTACTTACTTTCACGATGAATGCACTGCAGCGAGCGGCAGCGAGCTGGCCGGCCGGCACGTGATTGACGTCACTTAGTCACGCTCCTGCTTCCTGAATTAAGTGGGAGGAGCGTGACAGTGACGTCAGTCACGCGCCGGCCAGCCCGCTCGCTACCGTGCATTCATAGTGAAAGTGAGTACAGAGGCTGGCCATTTTATCAATAGGAGAGTTATGTGCGCAGTTTAGGACACATAACAGCATCATCCACAGATTCTCTCTCTCTCTCACGCACGCACAACACCATTAGGAATAAAACAATTGTCTGCTCCAGTAGATACCCCAACATATATCGGGTTTAGGTATAATGAAGAAAGATTACCTCCTGAATTCAGAATCTGAAAGAAGTTCTTCCACAATTGTCCTCTTTCTCTGATTCTTGGGAACTCGGGAATGGTAGAAATCGATGGGGTTGTCCACAACTGTAGCAACCTATGAAGAAATGGGACAAAGTAAAACACAATGCATCACAAACAACTAGTGAACAATGCCGTAGCCGTCATGAAACTTCCGTCTTCACAGCAGAACTTACTTTACATTTAATTTAAATGAAATCTTTCAAGTTACATTAAAAGGTACTGTTACACCATGCTTTTTGCCTTGCCCTTAAGGTATCCAAAAACGACTGACTTAACATGCATTTTTTTTTTTTACACATTTTTCAAGTATTTTCATAGTGTTTTTGCAGTAAAAAAATGCCAGTTAAAAAGTAAAAAGAAAAAACGGGACACACCTAAATGTCAATGTATGACACCACAATAGACATTTACAACATACCCACAGGATAAGTAATTCATGTCTCATTGCTGAGGATCCCTTGTTCCTCCTCCCTTGTTTGACCTGACCAGCAGCCAAGCGTGTACTCAAAGTTATCCTCACTTTAGTCAGAGAGGAGAAACGAGGGAGGGGTGGGCACAGGACTCAGTACAGCGATTGGTAGGGGTTTCCAGTGACCATGGCAATCATCTCTCCCGTGGATACATGATAAATGTCCATTGTGGGAGAACCCCTCATTTTAACATCAGCATCTCTCTGCCAAACAAAACTGAACAAGTATTTTGCTGCTCAGCTGCATTAGTAGGACTGGGGGGGGGGGGTCAAATGGGTTGGCCAGTTTCCAATATCGATGACCTATCCTCAGGACAGGTCATCAATATCAAATCGGATGGGGTACAACTCCCAGCACCCCTGTCGATCAGCTGCAGCACTCTCTTCACTGTTGACCCGCTTATAAAAAATAAATAAATACGGATGACGTCCGTGTTCTCCGTATGTTGCAGAACGGAACAGCTGGCCCCTAATAGAACAGTACTATTCCTTGTCCGTAATGCGGACAATAATAGGACAGGTTCTATTTTTTGCGCAACGGAAATACGGACATGCGGAAACAGAATGCACACAAAGTAACTTCCGTTTTTTTTTTGCAAATCCATTGAAATGAATGGTTCTGTAGACCGTCCACAACAAGAAAAAAAAAACGGAACGGACACGGAAAGAAAATACGTTTGTGTGCATGAGGCCTTAAAGGGATTGTCCAATCTATTTTACACACTCTCCCCAGCCAGCAATTGTGATCAAAATAATAAAACACTTCGCCCATTTCATCACTTGCCACTCCGATCGTCCCCACTGCTGCGACGACAAGCCTGTATACTCCACATTACAGCTGCAATCACTGGCCTCAGCAGTCACGGGCCGTATATTGCCGAGTCCAGTGACTGGTGACAACCGTCTCTGTATACAGCACATCATCACTGTGGCGAAGAACATGACGCTATGGCTGAAACAGCAAGGAGGATCGGAGCAGCAGCGATGGTAATCACATATGTTGGCTCTAAAGCAAAGAGTTTACCATCAAAATAACTACAATCGAGGTAACCACCCTACAAAAACTAGGAGGTGGTAATGTTAGCATATGGTCTGAAACGGAGCAGAAATTGGGTTCCGTTGTTCCATACCTCAAAATACTTTGGAAAGCCATCACGATCATTCTTTTTATAAAAATGTTTTGGGTCCATAGCAGATCTCATTTTCAAAGCCTTCAGATCATTCTTCAATTCTTCAGTCAGTTCTGGAGCCTTCATGTCAAACCATCCCCTTCCTGTTGTTTTATCCCTTTCCTCCTAAAAATACAAAAAGGACAAATATTCATCACCTGAAACTGTCGCTTCTTCACACTGCTTTTCCCTGCACTGGTCCAGAATCAGTTAAAGTTAGGGTGCACGTACCCAGGGGGAATAGGCTTCTTACCCCAATGTATAGATCCAGAAAAAACGGGCAGCACTCCAGAAGATAAAAGTGAGTGAACCTTTATTCACCCAGGTGGTGCAACGTTTCGGCTCTACACTTGAGCCTTTTTCAAGCTTGAAATATATACATACACACACACACTATATATATATATACACACACACACACACTATATATATACACACACACACACTATATATATACACACACACACACACTATATATATATACACACACACACACACTATATATATACACACACACACACACTATATATATATACACACACACACTATATATATATACACACACACACTATATATATATACACACACACACACACTATATATATATATATATATATATATATATATATATATATATATATATACACACATATATATATATACATATACATATGTGAAAAAACAGTAGTCTTTCAAAAACTGTGACACTGCATCAATTGTATTGCAGTAGCAGTAATATGGATACGATTTTAACAAATCTCACACACTGCAGGACAATATCTGCAACTTATGTCAATTCTTCCTAGGGATTTTCAACATTCGCAATGTATAGTGTCAAATTTGTGTAAAACAAAACACTACAAAAACCTGCATTAAAAATATGCAGATTTTGCACTGGATCTGACACTGAATTTTCAGTGAAGTCTGCCACTGATTTTATGTCCTATGTGGCTGTACTCTCGGAAAGAACTGGCTTGGCACCACGACAAATGGTTCCTCAATATTTTTATAAATTTTGTATTAAAAAGGCACTGCATCTACCTAAACGGGTAACGTTTAACGTGTAGCAATTTGATCTTCAAGAAAAAGATATTAGGGGACCGTGGCTACCTCTAGAAGAGGACGCTCTATACACAGGCAGATTGGAGTAGACTTCTCAATGTAGTTCATAGCAGTTTTCTGCCCTAAACACAAAGCAAAATATGGCACTGGACACCATATTTAGAAAACCATGGGGCAGTTGTTCAGACACATAAGAATGTGTCGGGAAAAGTGGACGGGTGCATCAGCCCGAGTGCAACACATTTGCCCTTGAAAAAGAACTAGTTTTCAAAAGTGCTGATCACTTTAGATGCGCCCTGCGCACATAATATCAGAATCGCTGCTCACAAGCCTTTGGGCGTTGCTTACCTTCCGTAATTTTTTAAGTTTACGCTGAGATTCCATATATGGCGGGACACTTTCTTTCTTCTCGTAGTCAGGTGTTATGACACTTTTCTGAAGCAGCTAGACAAAGAAAAAAAGGGAAAAAGGCTAAATTTGCAGCCGAGTGCAAACTTCCACAAAGCATGGAATGTGAACTCTACTGAAATGGAATTACAAGGCTTCCCAATATGAAACCAAACTAAATCCAGTTAGACATGATCATAACGATTATATCTGTGGATATACAATATAACTGCCAGGTAGAAATCCATTCCCATTGTAAAGTATCGGAGGAGATGCTCCACTGCTTCCTGCACCATAAATGACCTGTGAATTACTGTAGACTGCTTATAATGTATAATACGCTAAATGGTTGCCGTAATACAACCGTCTGACCGGGCTCCAGGCCCTTGGTTTTTTGTAAGAGGGGAGACCCGGAAGTTGGCCCCCCTTATTATACTTTGCTGATAAAGCAGAGGTCACGGTTGCAATAAACAATGTATGAAAACGAATACTGCACAAAATAGACCAGCATGCATTCACAATATGGATAAAGTAGGTTATGATATCTTAATGACGTTTTATAACCCGCCATGTGTCTCATTGGTGGCTCTATGCCGTGCAAGCAGGGTGGATAAAAATCAATGATTTAAAAAAAAAAATATTGAATATAAAATGCTTTTTGAAGGAAAATATATTACCATCCAAAGGTTATGCCATCATGAAATAAAGATTTGTTTTTTTTAATTATGTAGAATAAGGCTGTATAGGTTTCATTTTTTTGGTAAATAAATTCCATTAATCCATTCACAATGTGATGCTCCCCAAGAGGTTTTTGTAACATTATTGGGCAGTTTCTCTGCCTACAAGATATTATCACAGATGCTTGCTTTACTTTTGCAGTTCTCAAAACTGAATTTGACTCAGCAGAGATCACATGCCTCTTCTTCACAGCAAAAATGTTATAACATGAACAGAGTTGAGAAAAAGACCTTAATCCTAACTTCTACCAACCTAATCAAAAATCTTCATCTATTTGCATATTATAAGTTATACCAGCAAGAATTAGTCTTTATGTAGAAAACTGATTTAAATCAAGCCTTACTGACTAGTGATTTAAATCAAATCCACCCTGCGTGCAAGATTTAGGGCTCATGCACACTGCTGTAAGCGTTTTGCGGTCAGAAAATAGCGATTCTGCAAAACACAGATGTCACTATTTTTTTTCTTTTTACTTTTGCAGAAGAGGATAAGACATTTCTACAGAACGGACAAGAAATAGGACATGTTCTATATTTTTTGCGGGGACACGAAACGGACGGTGTGCTGTCCGCATCTTTTGCGGCCCCTTTGAAACGAATGGGTCCGTATCAGATCCGCAAAAATGCAGATCGGATGCAGACCAAACATAAAATCTGCATGAGCCCTTAGGATAGTACTTCAGAGCTGCTGCTCCATATAGTCGTAAGAAGATCAAGAATACCTCATCTTTCTTTTTACTTTCCTTCTTCATTTTGTTAAGAAGACTCGGACCCGGGTTTGGCCTCTCCGCATCAAAGTTGATGTACAGACCTCCCATCTCCTTTAGGCTGATTCCTGTGTCTATACTGGTTGACAGCGTTCTGCAAAAAAATAAACCAAACCAAAATCACAAACACAAAAAGGAACTGAATACATGGGAGCGTTCTGCATAACGTCTAACCCTTAACATGTCAGCAGGCATAAAGAGACCAGGTAAAATACCATTAAGAACCGCTAAAGGGATACTGAAAAAGGGACTCTGCCACGAATACAAATTCAGATATACCACAGCTTCTAAAAAGGGACTACCCCTTTAAGATTAGAGTATCCAGATGATGTTTGAAGAAAAACCAGCCAGTTCTGTACAATAATGGAGCTCCCTGCGCAGCCCACCGGCCAGGCAGGGCCACAGACAGCAATGCGTTTGGCTGGAATTAGGGGCAAATTAAGCTCTGTATTCATATATGTGTATGTGCTGTGGATTTCCCATGCAGATTATGTAGTAGAAATTTTCCTCAAGGATGAAAAGCATGGTGCAGACTTTCAAAATGGCAGCAAGTTTCTGATGCAGAAACGGCACATTTCCGCTATTTCACGCCCACAATGTATAAAGTAAAATCCAAAGTGAATCCATGGTGAAAAAATAGTCCTGGACAATATACCAGTATACTGCTGTATTTTGGGGAGGCCACGCCCGCTTTTGCTCCCTCCCTGGGGGTGGCAGTTTGCCGCAGGGCACCTAAACTTCTGGCTCCAGTCCTTGCCGCTCAGCCTGATAGGCCTAAGGTCACTAGGCCTGAGCCAATGATTCAGTAGAACGGTGCAGGCGGTCGCGATGACATCATCGTGACCTCCTGTGCCGGGTGGGCGATGGCATAGGTATGTGATCACATCATGACCCGGCAAAGGAGGTTGTGTCATCTCAACCACCTGTGCTGGGAAGTGGCAACTCAAGCCCTGTAGCCTGCATCGCTGACACAGGTGACTAATTTTATTTTTTTGTAAATCTATCTATGGCATCTTATAAATAAAATAAATATAGGGGGAACTTAAAGGGTTTCTGTCACCAGATTTAACCCTATTATGCTATTTGACATTAGCGATGTGCTAATGTCAGCTAAACCTAACTAGCCTATTCCGACTTTTATCTATGCCCCGTTACGCCAGAAATCTAACTTTTATAATATGCTAATTAGCTAATTATTCCTGCTCCTAGAGGCTCCGTCCTCCCACCTATGTCGCCTCCCTCCAAGTCCTGATTGACAGGGCCAGGCAGCACTCGCATCTGTCTGCCAGCCCTGTGCTCTGGTGAAATCTTGCGCGGTTCAGCATTCAGGGCAGGCGCAGCGAGGAAGCTGGCAGCCTGCGAGCGTCTTTTCCTCACTGCGCCTGCGACATAGATGGGAGAACTGAGCCTCTAGGAGCAGGAACAACGCCCACCCCCCTGCTCCTAGAGGATAATTAGCATATTATAAAAGTTAGGCCTCTTTCACACGGGCGTTGCGGTAAAATGTGCGGGTGCGTTGCGGGAACACCCGCGATTTTTCAGCACGAGTGCAAAACATTGTAATGCGTTTTGCACTCGCGTGAGAAAAATCGCGCATGTTTGGTACCCAAACCCGAACTTCTTCACAGAAGTTCGGGCTTGGGATCGGTGTTCTGTAAATAGTATTATTTTCCCTTATAACATGGTTATAAAGGGAAAATAATAGCATTCTGAATACAGAATGCATAGTACAATAGGGCTGGAGGGGTTAAAAAAAATATATAAAAAAATGTTTAACTCACCTTAGTCCACTTGATAGCGCAGCCGGCATCTGGTTCTGTATTCTTTCTTTAGGACCTGGGTAAAGGACCTTTGATGACGTCACTCCGGTCATCACATGGTACGTCACATGATATTTTACCATGGTGAATCACCATGGTAAAAGATCATGTGACGTACCATGTGATGACCGGAGTGACGTCATCAAAGGTCCTGTAACTGTATTTAATGCTCACCATAGGTCCTTCAACAAAGGAGACACAAGGAGATGCCGGGCTACGCGAGCAAGTGGATTAAGGAGAGTTAAATTATTATTATTATTATTTTTTTAACCCCTCCAGCGCTATTTTACTTTGCATTCTGTATTCAGAATGCCATTATACAGAATGCTATTATTTTCCCTTATAACCATGTTATAAGGGAAAATAATAATGATCGGATCTCCATCCCGATCGTCTCCAGCAACCGTGCGTGAAAATCGCACCGCATCTGCACTTGCTTGCGATTTTCACGCAACCCCATTCACTTCTATGGGGCCTGCGTTGCGTGAAGAACAGAGAAGAATATAGAGCATGCTGCGATTTTCACGCAACGCATAAGTGATGCGTGAAAATCACCGCTCGTGTGCACAGCCCCATAGAAATGAATGGGTCGGTATTTAGTGCGGGTGCAATGCGTTCACCTCACGCATCGCATCCGCGCGGAATCCTCGCCCGTGTGAAAGGGGCCTTAGATTTCTGGCGGAACGGGGGCATAAATAAAAGTAGGAATAGGCTAGTTAGGTTTAGATGACATTAGCACATCACTAATGTCAGCTAGCTTAATAGGGTTAAATCTGGTGACAGAAACCCTTTAATGCCCTTAATATATGCCAATAAGCATCTAGGTGCAACGGGGGAGTTACCATTACATCTAGAACCTCTGCTTTCTCTGCAACTGCCGCGCCCTCTCCTCTCTAATTGACAGGGCCCGTTAGTGTAAATGTGATCACGGCTCCCCATCTCTGTCAAAGTGCATGACAGTTGCAGAGAGAGCGGAGCCTTTAGGTGCAATGACAATGCCCCTGTTGCTCCTAGAGTCTAATTTGCATATATTAAAACATTTTTTCTCAGCAATACGAGCACATACGAACATGGGACCACCACAGGTGCCTTCAGTAGCCAAGAGCACATTCAAAAGGCCAGCCAGTTTCAAAGGTTTGTGAATGGCCAACAATCAGTATGTTGTACCTGTGGGCTCACCCTCCTACACAGCACTATGCACCGTATTGGATGCAATGACAGGGAACTGGCCTCTTTTTCTCAGTCATATCAAGAATGTTAAAATTGTTCAACCAAATGAGCAAATCCCCAATATTCTACGATATACAGCTATTGTGTAGACCAGTAGAGCCATACAAGGAGAGAGTTCACATAACTTACAAGCCACTTTTAGGTCTGTTCAATAAAGTTTCCTCTTCATCCTCATCTTTATCAATAAAATCATCATCATCATCTTCTTCATAATCATCCTCTGGGCTTGACATTTCCCCTACCTCCTTATCTTCTTTTTCACCTCCCTTGGGTTCCAGGAAATACTTTTTACCGGGGTCCACCCCAGGAGCTGTATCTATTACAAACAGCCCATCTCCCAGTGCATTATGAAGCTGCTGAGTTGACGCTTTTTTGGATTTTCGTTTCTCTACAACTTGTTCATAGTTTTCCTCCTCCATATTGTTTTCAAATTCATCATCAATAAAATCATCATCATCATCACTTGGCCCGGGTATGTTCTCATTTTCACTCTCATCTTCAGATTCCAGTAAAAACTTTTTATTGGAGTCCACCCGAGGAGCATCTCCTCCTTTACTTTGCAGAGGTTGTTTTAATGCTTTTATAGATATCCGTCTCTCCACCACTGGTTCATGGTCCTCCTCCTCTTCATCTATATTATTCTCCTCTTCCTTATGATCATCATCATCATCATCATCATCGTGTTCTGACTTCTCGCTGTGATCACTATCAAGGAACAAGTGTAATTTCATACTTTCAGACACATTTGCACCTTCCTGCACACCCTGAAGATCTCCATTACTTTCTTCTGTAGCATCTTTGTCGTTTGGGACCTGGCTTTTTTCTAAGGCTGGCTCTTCTTCCATTAAATTGTCTGAAAGTTGAAGATGATCAGGGAGATTTTCTTCTGGCCGAGTTTCACCGGATTGTAATGATGACATGGCACTGGTTTCCAGAGGCAAGTCAACTTCTTTAGCGGAAGATGTTTCGTCAACTTCTAGAGGTTCTACATCCAAAGCTTTGTTTATAACACTACTTTCAGGTTCATCATCATCATCATCATCATCATCATCATCATCAATAACAATAACCTCGTCTTTCGGAATTGCTGGTTTATTTCGGAAACTCCTACGAGGGGAAGGTAAAACGTTTTCTTCTCCCGCGGAAGACAGGGCTTCTGATTTTTCACCATCTATCTTAGGACTCTGCATCTTCAGAATCTCTTGACCTCGAGTGTCATCTTTACTCATTTTACCAATGAGCTCAACCTCATCTGAATGTAATTGTAATTTCTTTCTCCTACTCGAACGTCTAGCAAGAGGCTGTAGAGAAACTCCAGAACTACAGGATTCAGCATCGGATGTTTGCTCCGTCTGAGAGGCGTCTTCCTTTTGAGACAGATGTCTTCCACTGGAGCTCCTTGTAGACCTAATGGCCCTGGTTCTTGTGCCTGACACAGGACAAGAAGTTGATTCTGCCTCTGAAAAATCAGATGTGGGTTGTGGAACGAAACCTGACCTTTGACTCCTAGTAGAAGCCAAACGTGAGGCAGTTCCAGGTTGCTTTTTCCTGGCTCGGGTAGAAACTGATGAGCAATTTGATTCTGCTTCTGATAGCTCTGCATTTTCCTTGGATTCAATAATGGGTTCAGTGATCACAGCAGACCGGAGACTTCTCAGCTTTCTGGCGGAGTCCGTTACCCCTCCAAGGTTTGGCCTGCTGCGAGTTCTTCTAGTGGAAGAATTGGAGGCAGTAGATTCTGCTTCAGAAATATCTGCACCTGACTGTCCACTTCTGTGCCTACTTCTGGTGGTGATCTGTGTACTTGATTTCACAGGGCTTTTACTCGTTACCACAGATTTGCCCTCATCTGTACTATTATCAGAAGCCTGTACATCTTTCCTAAGAGATCTCCGGGTCTGCACTGGGGAAGTTGGTGAAATAACCTTTTCTGGTGTCTGCAAATTGAAAGAAGAAAAAACACCGTCACCAAAGGTGTAAGCTGCTCAATAACACGAGGAAAACACCGAACACCGCAAATTTCCAACAGATGTGTTACCTTGTACAGTTATTGCATTAGAAAAATACGTGCTAAAAATTCATGACATTCGCAGCGTGCTCATAATCACCGACTTCTCCCACCTATGTGTGGATGGGACCTCATCCATGTGTACTATGCTGCAGTGCCCAACAGCGCCACATCTCCCCCCCCCCCCCCCCCCACATGCGGCCCTCCAGCTGTTGTATAACTACAATTCCCACCATGCCCTGCTGTAGGCTGTATGGGCATGCTGGGAGTTGTAGTTTTGCAACAGCTGGAGAGCTGCAGGTTGGCCATCCCTGCCCTACATCTATCAAAACGGATTGCCATATATGGCTGAATTAGGTCACAGAGCATAGACGTAAAGACGGACACAATAGACAGCCTGGCTGCATCTATGCTTTTCCCCATTGATCGTTTTTTATCCCACTGCCCAGCCAATCACTGACCTCTGGGGTCACCTGCATAAACGCCACAAGACCACGGATGCTATTGATTGGCTGAGCTTTTTCGATATTACCATGGTTTTTTAACAGATATGCTCATGTACATCTTTCCCAGGCTTTTTTTTTTCAGTTTGGACCCGTTTTCACCATGTAAACAAATGACTCTGGTCTGTCACATCCTGTATGTAGCACTTTCTGTTGCTGTATCCAACCAAACCCATGATGCACTTCTTCCTCAGCCACAGCTCTAGCACCGCCCCTAATACCTACCTAGTTTATAGCTCCTCCCATGAGCTTGTTACATAGACACTCCCCCATCACTGCTCCGCCCATGGACATAATATCACAGGAAATAAGAAAGAGCTGCATGGACATGGTCATGTGACCACAGCCATAAACAGAAGATGGGAGCTGTAAAAAGTATACATTACAAAATTATTTTAAAGGATTGGAAAACCCTGAGGGTAGGTCATTATCACATCGGCGGGGTTCTAAGTCCCGGCACCCCCACCAATCAGCTGTTACAGGGAGTCCTGGCGCTCACTAGAGCTCTGATAAGCACAGCGCCGTACATAGCATAGTGGCAGTTCTTGGTATTGCAGCTCAGTCCCATTTACTTCAATGGGGCTGATCTGCGTCAAGGCCATGTGACCGCTGTGCTTACGGAGAGCACGCCCCCTCTTCTAACTGGGTGTCGGACCCCCACATACCTGATGTCGATGAAAGCTTATTACTGTAAAAAAACCTTGGAACCGAACCAGAGTTCGGGAAATTGTTTTTTACAGTACAAATTAATTTCTGAAGTTATTATGCGAATCGCACGAGACTTTGCGAAGTAATAACTTGGGCTCATCGGAGCCAATACATTCTAATACTGTACGGAGCGCTTGTACAGTATTGGAACAAAGTTTTATGCGAATCGACTTCGGATGTTTCACCCAAAGTCGATTCGCTCATCCCAAGTCATGAATATAATGTACCAGATAACCCATTTAAAGGGGTTCTGCACTTTGATTAAACTGATGATCTATCCTATGGATCCTGCATTACATTGGCCTCCGCAGTGTAACCTGTGCAGTTACATTTCCTCTCCAGTAACAGGCCTCCTAATGCGAGGACGGCCCAAAGAGACCTGCTAGCTTTTCTTCCGCCATATGGACACCCCCTTTAATCCGGCATGCCGCCCCATGGAGTACCGCAGTCTATGTACAATGTGCACGGCGTCATTACCTGCTCCGCCGCGCTCCTCTCCCCCTCGTCCCCGTCCTGGGGCGCCCCACGCGTGCCCCTCCTGGTCGCCACCATCTTGCTAACTAGCTGTCAGCCCACGCATGCGCGGAACACTTCTTGGGACAACTCAGTGCATCCCCGAAAACACCCCGACCGGAAACGCTCTATTTCCATCAACGTTCCTGTAAAAGTCACTAATAGAAACTCGGCAATAAATGACATAAAACACTCGCTCAGACTCTCGCTCCGCTAACTTATCAACTACCTAGAAATGACACAGAAATACTTAGCGCCTGCGTTTACTTTCTACGTATTGCCCAAATAAGGCAAGCGGAAGTGACGTAGGTGCCAGGAGCGGCCCGGCATGCAGCGCGGCTGAGCGGGACCCCGCGATCGTGTTTGTCCCTCAGACATGGTGTCCCTGCTGTCAAGAGGCGTCGGTCTCCTTGTTAAGTCCTTGGCCGGGCTCAGCTGCACACAGGCTACAAGGTGTCAACCCTGGGGACCGGCGGGGGGACTCGGGTGTCCAGTGATGTGGATGGTCGTGTAGATGCCAGTGTGTTCTTATCTAGGCTGAGACTCTATAGTTAATGATCTTCTAGCAAACGTCAGGGAAAAACGCATTCTATCCGGATGCCTTCCGTTTTTCACACGAGCCCCATTCACAGTGTAGAGGATGAGGCGTGAGAAGGGCGCTCATGTGCTCCGAGCCAGGGCTCCGTCTGGGTGATGTGTGTTCACTACATGCATCGCATCCGGACGGAAAGCGCACTGTGTGAATGAGGCCTTATGCTGCCCCCAGGAAAGGCCGTGGGGTGTCAGCAGATCTGTACCTAGGACACTGGTTAATCTGTTACATGTGCGATTAGCAGCATAAGACATCGGTGTTGGTCCCATGTTCATATGTGAAAAATGATTCTCTATTATATGTAAAATGATTTTAGGTGCCCTTACACCTAAAGGCTCTGCTCTCTCTGCAACTGCTGTGCCCTCTGCACTGTGATTGACAGGGCCAGGCAGTGAAAACACCTGGGCCTGTCAATCAAAGTGCAGTGGGTGCCACAGTTGCAGAGAGAGCTGAGCCTCTAGGTGTAACAGTAACGCCCCCGCCTCTTCGAGGCTCATTTGCATATATTAAAATATATATATAAAAGCATATATAAAAAACCTTTTTTCTCAGCAATGCGGACACATAAGAACATGGGACCGACACAGATGCCTTCAGCTGCCACCTGGTCAGCCAGTGTCATGGGTACAAATCTGCTGACAGATGCCCCTTAAAGAGGACCTGTCACTTCTTGCATCCGATCTGCAGAATCTTTGCTTATGACTCCCTGATGTGCCATTCCTCTATTCTCGGAATGAATTGTCAGCAGTCTGCACTTAAGGTCCAGCTGGGTGTTACCAGTTGAGGGTGCCTCCCTGCACAGTCTGCCACTATCTTATCAGTGCTGCCAGTGTCAGACTGAGCATCAACATCCCCACCCAACTGGTAACACCCATTTATTGTAGATTGCTCGCATTTTATTCATAAACTTCTAGAAGGAATAATAGAAGAACAACACAAGAGAGAGAGAGTTGTATGAACAGATGCTTGTTATCAGACGGGGCACGCGGAGACGTCAGGAGTAGAAGAACCTTTCCGCTGATCTTCCTGCAGACTCTGACTGACCCTCATCCAGTAATCGCCTCAAGATAGGAGATTTTATTGGATTATTTGTCTTTAGGACAAGGGACACAGAGGTTAACTCTACAGATATTTCCGGTTTCTTTTGATATCGAGGGCTCATAGTCATCAGGCGGACTCGGTCCTGCTCTGATAGATCAAGCAGACAATATCAGCTTGTGATCCTTGTACAGTTTATATATAGAAATGAGAGCCGCCTGTATTAATGCCTTAGAGCTGCTCTGAAGCCTGCAGAATTGTGAATGCAGCTCTGGACTGTAAAAGCGAATTAGACCAGGAAAGCAAGGTGGGAGTGATCATGTCTTTCTACTCCTTGTCAGATGGACCTGTTAGTGTGGAAAGTTCGTTTGAGGGTGCGATCACACTTGCGATAAACGGATCCGGAAAGCTGCTAGATCCCATTATAATCAGCAGGATCCAGTGAACTCCGGCAGGCTGTTTTCTGCCAGTTCCGTTTAATGCAAGTGTGAACCTGCCCTGATGCAATTTTCAACTAAAGGTTAAAAAGAAATCCCCCCGGTTTCTGTGTCTGATGCAGTAATGTAGTGACCGTTCTCTCATTTCCAGATGCAGCAGCCTCCCGGGTGCACTGTCAGCCATACAGTGCTCCGCAGCAAGGTGGTTCTCAAAGCAGCAAGCTCACGATGACTTGCCGAAGCGTCCCCTGACGTCCTATCTCCGTTTTGTGGTTCAGCAGCGGCCATTGCTTGTGAAACAGTATCCCGGTCAGTATGATACAGCCGCTGGACAATTCTGCATTGAACATCCTGCGATCAGACATTCGTTGTGTAGCCTCTCAGGATGTCGTAAATGGTTTCTATGAGAACATCTCTTTACAGGGATTGCCTGGCGTGGACACCTTGTGGCGTGGACAGGTCCCCTGATGGTAGGACGAGTATCCCTGCGGGCAGCCTCACAGTCAGCTGTTATCAGCATTACGTGTCCACTTGGCCGGACCTGTAAAGGGAAGCTTACTTAGCCGCTTCTGGGCACTGGCTCCCGGCTCTTCTCCTCCAGGCGTTCAATGCTCTGCTGGGCTTCCTCACATCCGCACTGACATCACCGCAGCCAATCACTCGCCATGGCGGCGTTAGCCAAGCAGAGCCTCGCAGGCCTGGCGGAGAAGGAGCTGGGAGCCGACGCTGGGAAGCTAAGTAAGCTTTCCTTTACAGGTGTGGCCAGCACCTCTAAATATGTGCGCAATCTCGCGTGAATTGGCCTGCATCCGTTGCGCAGTTTTGCGGAATGGGTGTGGACCCATTCATTTCAATGGGGCCACAAAAGATGTGGACAGCTCCGCTCCGTGGCCCCGCAAAAAAGATAGACCATGTCCTATTCTTGCCTGTTTTGCAGACAAGAATAAGCATCTCTATAATGGCCCTCCTGTTCAGTTCCGCAAATTGCGGCATCCGTGTTTTGCGGATCTGAACACGGTGCGGTCGTCTGAATGAGCCCTGAGCGTCAGACTCGGAGCCGGTTCACAAAGAGTTTTTTGGCGCAGATTTTGGAGAGTTTACGCATCCACATTACTCCAAAAAAAACCCACCTCAAAACAGCCCCCAATTAATTTAATTCCCATGTGGAGTATCTAGGGGCCGAATCTGCATTGGGAAGAATAAAAAAAGAGCTGTGTCCATGTGTGTTTTGTTTGCACAGATCCACGCCAAAAAACCATGAACTGAAAATGCTTTTTTTTTTATTGAAGTAAACAACCTTTGGTTAAAAAAACATAAAAAACACACACAGATTCTGCCCTCGTTTTGTTAGAGGTTTTTTCTAAATCCGTCTTGTGCGTGGCCCTTGGCAGAATTTGACATATTTTTTCCCCCCAGATTTTTTTTCATTATATTTGCTTATTTCTTTTCTCTCACAACAGAGGCAAAGCTTCCAGAAATCTCTAAATTGCTGGCCCTGGAATGGAGAGGACTGTCAGAATCTGCAAGACAAGTAAGATGAAGCCAGGCTGATCCCTGGGACTCTCGGAACGGTTATGGTGCAGATTGGTGTCCACGTGCCTTGTGGGGTTTTTTGTTTTGTTTTACCTTTCTCTCGATCAGTAGGGAAGTTCTAATTCTCTTCATCCTGGAGCTTGGTAGACTTTGGTCTTTTTTTCAATCATAGAAACTGTATAGCTGTCAAAAGTCTTGATAGAGCTGCGGACATGCACGGCTAGATCGCCGCTATCATGTCCGCAATATACCTGTCCTATAGGGCTGTGTGCTTTTATAGTGTTTAAAAAATGATTTTATAGAAATGTAAAAGACCCTTGTAAGGAGCCCAAGGGGCTGTACGAACCTTTCTGGAGCCCAGCCACGCTCCCCCCTGTGAAGGAGCCCTACACCACCTGCGTCCTCCGAATCTCCTCTTTGCTCACAGTTAGATTGCCGTAATCTCGCGATGCGCAGTTCCTTCCCTGAGGCTGATGCCAGCACAGGGAAGGAACACTATACCGGCACTGCGCATGCGCAAGCTCACGGAAATCTAACTGTGTGCAAGGAGGAGATTCGGAGGACGCAGGTGGTGCTGGGCTCCTTCACAGGGGGCCGTGGCTGAGCTCCAAGAAGGTTCGTACAGCCCCTTGGGCTCCTTACCAGGGTCATTTACATATCTATAAAATCATTTTTTAAACACAATAAAAGCTCACAGCCCTATAGGACCGGTATCGAGCCGTGCATGTCCGCAGTTCTATAAGCTAAAAGGAGGTGACAGAATCCCTTTAAAGGGATTGTCTGACCTAATTGAAAAATGATGGCTGGCAGGACTCACTCCACTTTCAAAATGCCGTCCATTCCCGAACTGTGGTTCTTGGTGGTCTCCCTCTGACCAAAAGGTGTGCTTTTGGTGGGTTTGAACTAATAGCGGTCTGTGCATAACACTATTATGGGGGATCTGTGGATGATGCACTGTTATGGGGTGGGGGATTTGTGGATGGCACTGTTATAGGGGGAGCTGTGGATGGCATTATGATGGGGGGGGGGTCTGGATAGCATTATGACGGTGGGGGGGATCTGTGGATGGCATTATGATGGTGGGGGGGGATCTGTGGATGGCATTATGATGGTGGGGGGGATCTGTGGATGGCATTATGATGGGGGGGGGGGGGGATCTGTGGATGGCACTGTTATAGGGTGGTGGATCTGTGGATAACACTGCTATGTGTCATCCATAGATCCCCCCCCATAACAGTCCCATCCACAGATGCCCCATCATAATGCCATCCACAGATTCCCCCCCCCCCCCCCACCATCATAATGCCATCCACAGGACCCCCCCCCCCCCCATCATTATCCCATCCAAAGATTCCTAGGGAGGGGCTGGATAAGGCGGGGAGAGCCACTGTACTCTGTCCCTGCCGCTCAGTATGTACTGTATTATACGTAGTGTTAATCATAATATCTAAACTGAATAATGATGCGCTCCCCCTGTGCTTACCGGTACACATGTCACGCTCCTGTAGTAAGCGCTAGCAGGCAGGCCGGGCGGCCGTAACTCACGGAGGTCATGTGCCTGCTCTGCCTACGTTATGAATGAAGCACGTGACCTCAGTGAGTTATGGCCGCCCGGCCTGCCTGCTAGTTGCTAGTGCTTACTACAGGAGCGTGACATGTGTACCGGTAAGCACAGGGGGAGCACATCATTATTCAGTTTAGATATTATGATTAACACTACGTATAATACAGTACATACTGAGCGGCGGGGACAGAGTACAGTGCCTGCACGGCCCCGCCGCTCTTCCCGCCTTATCCAGCCCCTCCTCACTAATACATCGCAGACTGCGATGTAATTTGCCAGCATTCGCCCCATAAGACGCAGGGGCACTTTGCCCCCACTTTTGGGGGGAAAAAGTGCGTCTTATGGGGCGAAAAATACGGTACATTCTCTATAGATACAGATTATCACTAGTTTCTTCTGTTTTATCTTAGCCGTATATAGAGGCTGCAAATGAAGAGCTGTTAAAATATAAAGTTGAAGTAAGAAAATACAAGGAGAAGTTGACTCCTCTTGAGCTGGAGCTGCTGAAGGAAAAACGGAAAAGAAGGCTGGTGAAGAGAAAGCACATACGATATAGACGGGTAAGCGAGGGATCTGTGCTCTTATGAGAAAACATCAGGTTTATAGAAAGTCTTATTAGTAGCACAGCTTGATATGGTAAGTGGGGTGACTGTTTCCAAGGTACTTGTTTGTTACCAGCACAGTGTCTGTCTATGGCTACTTTCACACTTGCGTTAATATTTTCCGGTATTGAGATCAGTCATAGGGTCTCAATATCGGAAAAAACGCTTCCGTTTTGTCCCTATTCATTGTCAATGGGGACAAAACCTAACAGAACGTAATGCTCCGAAATGCATTCCGTTCCGTTCTCATACAGCTGTGGGTCATTGTAATTCCTATAACTGTATTAAACTTGGCCCCATGTTTCTAACAGCGATACCAACGCTTATCATCGTCATTGACTGTTAGAGCTGTTATTCTTGTTCTGAGACCCACTGCTGTATCCAATATAAACAGAATCTTTTTCATATATCTTTATAGGGTTTGGAGCTTAGTTTTCCTCAGGGGTCAAGTCCTGGGAAAAAAAGTGTGGGAACTCACCCAATATCCACTGCAAAACCCCCCCCAAAAAATATATATATTTCGCTGAAAATTCAGTGCAACATTTATTGTAAAGTGCCAGTTTACACAAGCAACTGCAAAATTAACATGAAATAAACAAATATATATAGGGACCCGCACCTATCAGACAATGGGGGCATATCCTAGCGATATGCTCCCATTGTCTGAGATGGGAAAACCCCTTTAAAATACAATACATGTGAATGGGCTTTTGAAAGCTACGTGTAGCGGAAAGAAAAAAAAAGCACAGAAAATCTAGCATGCTGTAATTTGTGTCGCTGCGGACTCAGCCAAATGTACACATTGTGATCAAAACAAAACAAAAACTCCCCTTATATATAATTTACTTACAGTTCTGAAGACTCAGGGTCGCTGACAGGCTTGGCCTCAGGGTCGCTGACAGGCTTGGCCTCAGGGGTGCTGACAGGCTTGGCCTCAGGGGTGCTGACAGGCTTGGCCGAGCAGGAGTGTGGGACTGTGAGGCTTTTTTTCTCCAAGCTGCTCCGGATCAGTGCTCTAGGCAGCTGGGCTCAGGGCTGGAAGTGGCCACCGCACAATTAGAAAAAAATATTTTTCATTACACCTCAGGTCAGACCACCAATGTTAATAAGACCCCAATAAGACCTCAGATCAGAACCCAATGTGAATGACCCCCAATCAGACCTCAGATAAGAGCCCCATGCCTCATAGCAGCCCCCAGTGCCTCTCGTCAGCCCCCCCAGTGCCTCTCGTCAGCTGTAGGTTGCGCACGGAATGACGTCACAGAGCGACTCACTCGGCTCCTGTGCGCAGCCCTCACAGCCGACAGCCGAGGACCAGGAAGGCGGCGGTGAGTACAAAGCCTTCACCGCTTCCTCCTGGTCCCTTTGCCCTGAAAGGGAACGGCGTTCCTGCCATGAAAAAAGTGCAGGAACGCCGTTCCCACGCGTTCCCCCTCTACTCGACCCCTGGTTTTCCTGATACAAAACGCCCCCTTCCATACTTAAAATTCTGGGAGCCATTGCTCAAGGTGATCTACATATCAAGGTCAATGGGAGTTCCCCCTAGTGGTGACTGTAGGCAGTTAGAATTTTATCATACTTACATGCCATGTATCAGGCGATTTGGATGATTTTCCACTAATGGCCACTGCTCTGCTCATCTTCGGGGACAATCTAAATCCTAAAATATTCTGTGATCATCGCTCTGGTGTCGCCAAAATTTAGCATCATGTCTGTTGTTAATATTAACTCTCATAAATCACATTATATTTTATGACTCATGTAAAAAGGATCTTACCTTATTTAGGGCTCTTTTTGGTTCTTAAAGAGGACCTTTCACCATGATAAAACCTCTAAACTAACTATACAGACATGTAGAGCAGCGCCCAGGGATCCCCCTGCACTTACTGTTATCCCCGGGCGCCGCTCCGTTCTCCGGTTATAGCCTTCGGTATCTTCATAGTTAGGCTCCACCCAGGGGAACCTGCCGGCGTCTCATTCTTCCATGCTGTAGCGCTGGCCAATCGCAACGCTCAGCTCATAGCCTGAGAGAAAAAAAAACCTCTCAGGCTTTGAGCTGAGCGCTGCGATTGGCCAGCGCTACAGCATAGGAGAAAGAGACGGCATCAGGTTCCCCTGCGTGGAGCCTAACTATGAAGATACCGGAGGCTATAACCGGAGAACGGAGCGGCGCCCGGGGATAACAGTAAGTGCAGGGGGATCCCTGGGCGCCGCTCTACATATCTGTATAGTTAGTTTAGAGGTTTTATTATGGTGAAAGGTCCTCTTTAAGGCCAATACCTTCTAGCAGCGGTCACTGGTGAAGATCAGGAGATGGTCGCCTTATTTTGTCTCAGACCTCTGGTGATCCGATCTGCTGCAATTGCCTTCTTTACCCCAGGCTGTTTTTATTTCCAGTGGTGACCATTGTATACCGCTGTGTCCAAATTATACAGAAAACACCATAAATATCAAGAAGCAGAAAAATCACAAATCATCAATATACCCAATATACCCCCCCACCCAATAATAGGTATAACTATAGACACAGCAAAGTTATGGGGCCCATAAGCTAAAAGGCCTATGTTTGTGGGGTGTGATTATCCCGAACCTTTGGTGGCTAAGTACTTACCGGTACTATACATACATATATTATCACATGAGAAGACATTATTACAATCAGTACATGGAGATGATAAAACTTAGAAAAGTCACTGGTTATTTACCGATGCCAACAAGTCTGTGGGTTCTAGACCTGTACCATGGGTCAGCGGTTGTACTCTGGCGTTGGGTAGACACTGCAGCTTTGGTGATGTAGAGGATCCAGGTCTGTTTTCGGTAATATCAGGCTTCTGATCAAGGCGATCTCTTGGCTCCTCATGGACTCGACATGTCATGAAAGACATGGAGTGGCTAATTGACCTTTTTGGGAAATCCTGCAGAATGGTCTCTTATCACATTGTGCTGGAAGATTGCCGTGGGTTCACAGTCATCTGCCAGAACCTCAAAGGCAAATGCTATGGCGAACACCCCACAGTCATAGGCGTTTGTCTGCTGATCCATGTTGAGAAATTTTAGATGTTTCAGGGGCTCATGGACCACTACACTGTAGATGTTATTAATCTGCTCGCAAACAGAGGCAATTTGCTGGTCTTGATGCTGTCAGCCACTAGAATGTCACCATTTTTGAAGCAGGTGATCAGCCAGTACACCCTGTGCTCGTTGTAGTGGATTTGTAAGGCCTTCTTTAGCACACTGTAGGAGGAGTCAGGAGTTTACTAATCAATGGCTGATGAAAGCAGCTCCCGAGGACCTTCTTCCCTATTAATGCCCCTCCCCTCCATCTACATGCAGCAGCAGCTTCCTGATAGTCCTCTTCTCCCTGAGGGTTCGGGTCCCTGTAGTTTATAATCTTCTGTCCTTACTGTAACCTAGTCATCTTTCCACGTACTGACCTTCCACTTACACACAGCAGCAATTTAACAAGCAGCGATGCACTGTAAAGCATGAGGGAGATACAGAACAGCAGACCAGGCTTATATGGAGACAGGAACTTTTATACACAGTGCAGCTAAGCTGCAGTCATTGATCATAGTCGGGCTCGGACTGATCAGAGTTGAGATGTCTTCTAGGTATAGAGGAAAGCTGGCCAGTATCCGCTTTTCCCCAGGACCTACCTTCTCAAAGTTGCTGCAGGGGCCCCCATATTCAGTCATCTAGTAGCATTTCGCTGCTGTTTGAGCTGGTAATATTTGAATGTATCCATACAGTGGGCCCCTAAAATAAATGTTACTGGTGGGCCCTAGGCATCCCAGTCCGACACTGGTGAAATCATTGAACTTGTCGTGTTTTGTTAGTTTTGCCTTCATTTTTATATACAATGTGTAACCAGTTGATTGTTTTTATCCTAGGAATTGACAATACTTGGAAAACCCAAAGGGCCCCGAAATGCTTACAACATTTTTATGTCTGAACATTTTCAGGACGCTAGAGGAGCTTCCCTATCGGTATGTACTTCCAAACAGTACTGCAGCTGATTATTGATGCTGCTCTTCTTCCTAACGTTCCGATCAGCTCACCTATGAGCAGATGTTAGGGAATCGCACATCAGCAGTTCTCCAAAACTTGAGCTTCAATTATTATATATTTTTTTTAAATGGCTCCAAAGGTTTCCATAGCCATTAAACCTTTGTAGACAGCCGCATGGTCTAAACAGCTCCAGCCCATAGCCTTCTCTCTCCTGGACCTCTTGCTGAGCTCTGAACATGCCTGCTCCCATCTATAGACACATCGTTACACATCCAGCAGCGGTCTGAGTATGACATGGTCGGATTTCAGCCTCTGCATGTAACCAAAATACATAGAATAATGTAAATGGATGTCCCAGTTCTGAGTGGAGGATGGTGGCATCACATTAACCAGTGCAAGGTACAGGTAGAAGCAAATATGGGATGGGGCACTATACTTGGACTACAGGTTCCAGAGTTAAGCTGCATGTTTGTTTATTTTTTATTTTTTTTTACAGGGAAAGATGAAGAGTCTCCATGAGGACTGGAGAATACTACCCCACTCACAAAAGCAGGTAAACCAGGTTCTCGTATAGTCACCTTTTAACTGGTTAAGGACCATGCTTCATTAACAAGTACTAGGCTGTATACCGCAGCATAGTAAGTTTACAGCAAAGGTTTAAAGAACTTTTATCATTGTCATTGTAGTTATACAACAAAACTGCATTTTGGTAGCCCAGCCCTGAGGGCTCCAAGCCGCTGCCGTGCCATCCAGTGGATGGCATATCATTAGCAGATGTCAGCACTTTATAATCAGTGGGGTCTGACCTCCGTTATCCCCACCAGGTTTGAGAAGAAAGTGGGAGCAGGGCTGTGTCTCCTTCACTGTTTTTCACCATTCACAGTGGCAGCAGGCTGCGCAGGATGCTGTAGCTTGGCTCCATTTAAGTGAATGTACTAGCTGCAGCTCCTGCACTGTGGGACTTCAAGCCCCCAGTTATGCAGGGAGCTACACCAGTGCCATACCCCATTCATTCTCAGGATCAATGCTGGAGCAGGCCCACCAATTACTGTGTGATGGCCATATGCCATCACTTTATGAGATGGGAAATTCACTTTAAAGGGAACCTGTCATCAACTTTATGCTGACCTCACTGAGGGCAGCATAAAGTAGTGACAGACATGCTGATGTCAGCGGTGTGTCACTCATGAGCTAAAAGTAAGTGGTTGCCGATAACCAGCATCATAATCATTGCAGCCCAGGCCTTGAAAAGAGTCAAATCTACCTGCGAAGAGTCATGGTTATTCATAATCTCCTGCACTCTCACCCATCTGCTGATGATTGGCAGTTCTCTCCCAGTGAGAAAGGGAGAAAACTAGGTAGAAGACTGTCAGTCATCAGCAGATAGGTGGGAAAACAGGAGATTATGAATAACCATGACTCTTTGCAGGTAGATTTGACTCTTTTCAAGGCCTGGGCTGCAATGATTATGATGCTGGTTATCGGCAACCACTCACTTTTATCTGATGAGTGACACACCGCTGAAATCAGTCTGTCACTATTTTATACTGCCCTCAGTACGGTCCGCATAAAGTTGATCACAGTTTCCCTTTAAAGGGAATGTGTCACCAGTGACCTCCCTATCCAAACATTTGCATAGACACATAGCTGTGGTTCACCTGATGGACATGCTGTTTTTCTTTTGTTGATCTGAGGCTTTGTTCCTGATGGTGTCACCGTTGTGCTTGTTGCACCCAAGCTCCACTCCTTTCTGTTGCAACCCCTCCCTGACTGCTTGGACTGACAGGGCCACGCATTGGTAAAGCAACCAGGGATTGGTTGGCCACAGAAAGTAGTGGAGCTTGGGTGCAACAAGAGCAGTGGTGATGCCGTCATTGCACTTAAGGCCTAATTTGCTTATTAAGAAAAAAGTGTGATAGCTTGGGAACAGCCTCGGATTAACAAAAAAAAAAACGGCATTTTAATGAGGTGAACCACAGTTAGTTGGATAGGGAGGTTGCTGTTGACAGATTCCCTTTAAGAATGATCCTCCGTCGGTGACCAGACCGCAGAGGTATTTTTTACCCCTTCAACCTTCTGTATTTCACGTTACACAGCGTTTAATAAACTTGTGCTCCAACAATTTTCCATGTGTTCTTACAGATGTATATACAATTAGCTCAAGATGATAAGATCAGATATGAAAATGAAATGAAGGCTTGGGAGGAGCAGATGCTTGAAATTGGGAGAGAAGATCTTATACGGCTTAAGGCAAGAAAGCGACTAATTAAAGATCCAGCAGTGATGCACAAGGCAAAATCTATAAAGCAGCTGCCTAAGAAAAGGGTGACGAAAATAACGAAACCTGCTAGAGGTGGTAAAGAGGCTGACAAGTGGAAGAATGAAGAGTAACACTGGGGCAGGATCCAGCTCTAGATTCATGGACCTTAATGGTAAATTGCAAGCCCATGCCCTGGAGGTTGCCTCATCAGGATGGCAAAGACATGACCTCTCCAAGACGATGGCAAGTGATTGTGTGGGCGTTTCTGCCGTGAATGGTGTTTTTCAGTCCAGACCAGGAAAGGACTGTCCTGCTGTTCACAAATGACTCCATCCAGCTCTGTTGGTTGATTAAAAAACATTTAATATTTGGTTCTACAAGCTGTTATTATTCTGACTGACACTTAAATTTAATTTTTTTTATATTCAAAGAAAAATAAATGTATTATAAATGTTTGAAATGCCAGCTGATGGTCGTGTTTTCCGCCTACAGGCTTTTATGGCTTGTCAGACATACCATAGAAGTGTGACTGGTGGGAATATCGGTTGTTGAACCGCCATTGATCCCAGTGATCATGCATGTCTGGCAATTTCTTCACCAAGAATGAGGACTCCCACACCATCATGCCAACACTTGACTTGCCTTAAAATCCACCTGTGGAAAATCCCTTTAGGGTGACAGCTACGCCACAAAGTGTAAAGACAAAGGGCCAGATTTATCATTAGTTCAGGTCAGAATAATGGAGTGAAAAAGTCCCAAACGCTAAAACTGCGCACAAATTTGCGACTTTTTTCTGCTCTGCACTATGCTCGCCAGTTTTCTGAAAGTGGGCGTGTTTTCTTATGTAAATGAATCTCTAGACAGATTTACTATTGGGACTATTTAAAAAGTCGCAATTTCACTCCAGTGAGGACCATGCTTATCTTATGAGACTTTTTAATAGAACATGCGACTTTTTCATAAAAACGTGCGACTTTTTCGTAAAGATGTGCGACTTTTGTAAAGCTGCTTACTGACAGATAAACTGCTACCGTCAAACCACATTTATTACAGTCTTAAAGGGCCGATCATAAATCTGACTTGGCTAAAACTGACTTTAGCCATATGTTAAAGTGGAGTGAGCTGTCAGAGTCATGATAAATCTGGCCCAAAGGGGCTCCCTATTGGAAAAAAAATTGGGAAGCAGTTGGTAATAGGGGACAGGGCAGAGTACATAGCAGGGAGAAATAGGTAGTCAAGTTACCTGGTGTCAAGTGGTTACTCACCTCAGGCTCCAGCGCTGTTCATCACTGGTCTGCAACTTTCCAAAAGTGGCTAGAGAATAAAAAATCGAAGGAAAAGTTCCAGTAGATTAAAAAGGAGGGTACCAGGTATTTTAACTATACATTATGCATTTATTGCGGAATTGTGAACTGGAGGGTTGCTAAGCTATAAAGGGAATCTGTCACCAGGAAACTCACTGATAAACCAGGCACAGTGTAGGGCTAGATCGGCTGAATGTAATGAAACTTTTCCCTTGGTGATCCCTTGCTTCATTTTGAAAAAAAAGTAATAAAAAAAAACCATCATCACACTGGTAGGGGTCTGACTTCCGGGACCCCGACTGATCTGCTGTTTAAAGCGCTTAGACCTTTTCCTAGTCCATTGACGTCATCGTACATCAGTCACGTGGCCTAGGTGCAGCTCGGTCTCATTTAAGTGAATGGTGCTGAGCTGCAATACTAAGCAGGATAGGCCAATAATTCATGGATAACCCCTTTAATCCATATGTAATTTAGTGAGCAGTTAAGTGCACCATGGGTGGGCCCAAGCCACTATTGCAACCTTGTTCCTTCTGCCTCATGTCAGGTGAGGTGACATCATGTTAATCCACTCCCTCACGGTGGGCACAGCAGAGCCCATCCATTTCTAGCAATTAATAATTGAGCCAGAAAGAGAGATTTATACATCATAAAATCCATATCTTTTGATAAATTGCTCGGGATTTCACCCAAAACACAAATAACTTGGTTTAAAACCAAAAATATCACTAATCGTGCCAAAAGTTGTATTTTAGGACAGCGCCACCACATATGAGTAATATTCGCGTCACTATTTTCGCATCTAGGGCAAATATTTGGGGTATTAGTTGAAAATTTATGAAGCCATCTAGGGGTCACATATAACCAATGTAGAATCAAAAATTGAGAAGGATTTCTCAGGTAATTACTCGCCAACCAAAAACTCTTCCAATATTCCTCCAATTTGGGACCTACGTCTTTTTCCCATGCTAGCTTACTATTGCACTTCATTTCTCTAATTAACCTTAACTTTTTGTATAAAGTTGAGACTAACCTATAACTACCCTTCCACCCTGTTACAAAATTCAACACTTCATGTGAACTTAATACCAATTCCTTCCTATTTTTAACACTCTTAAAATTGCCAATAATTGATTAAATCTAAAAAAAAACTTTCCCTATCATCACCTAAATAAATAAATCCTCCCTAGATTTTAATTCCCTGTCATTAATATACTGTGCTATAAACCACATTCCCTTTCTAATCCAATACCTAACTTCACCAAAGAATGTAATATCTCCCAATGCCCTGTTATACCATAAAGGAGACATCCGTGTAATACCCTTCACACCCAAATATTTCTTAAGTGCTCCCCACGTCTCCACCAACATCTTCACCATTGGGAGTCTATATACACCCTTACTATACAATTGCTTAATTAATGCAAATATGTTAGGCAATGAACCCACAATACTACTCTCCAAATGTTGTAAAAAATCCAGTTGTTCCCAATTCATTATCAGTGCAATGTTAGCTGAGAGATAATATAATTTCATATCCGGTACTTCCAGGCCCCCATATTCATATGCCCTAGTGAACCAAGGTAACTTTTTCCTCACTCTCTTACCAGCCCAAATGAGCTCATTGAACAATTTCAATTAAAAAAAACAAAAACGTATTGCCCAAAAAATAGGGCAGTTCCGAATAATATACAATAATTGAGGTAGCAACACCATTTTTATCAAGGCTATCCTGTCCGCTTTACTTATAGGGAGCTTATTCCATACTTTAATTCTTTCATTTTTCGAAACAACGGCACCAGGTTTAATTCCATACCCCTGTCTCATACCCCTCTCAATAATAAAACGCTCAGACATCCGTCTGTTAACAGAGATCTGGTCCTGGGTTCCTGTCTGGTGTGTGCTGTGTCCGTCTATGTTGTTGTGGACTGCAGCACTTGTGCACGGGTTCCAGGCTGTGTGTTTGTGGCAGGTAGGTGTGATACTAGTTTCAACTACCTGCCATTGCCATATGTCTGTATATGTTTTCCTTCTCCTTTATAGCTTGGCCAGTGAGACTCCTGTTGCTCCGTGTCTAGGAGGAACAGGTCGTCTTGCCCTGCTCCTAGTCCAGGGCCACCCTGAGGGCTAGTAGGAATTACAGGTTCCAGTGTATGAGCCCTCCCACCATCAGGGTCGGCTCATACGGCTAGGAGACAGGGTCAGAATTAGGGATGTGATAGGAGGTGACTGGCTCCCTGATTCCTGGCCTAACAGCTATACTCCAGAGAGACATTGCACGGCTGAGGGTTTCCCCCATCCTCAGCCGTGACAGACATGTTCTATCTTTTGCGGATGCGGACAGCACACTGTGTGCTGTCCACATCCATTCCGTCCCCATAGAAGAAAATGAATGGGTCCGCACCCGTTCCGCAAAATTGCGGAACGAATGCGGACCCATTTGCGGACGTGTGAATGGCGCCTAAGAGTAGTTGATCTACCTGGGATGAAACAGTTTTGATCTTTATGATTTAAATTCATAATTACCCCTTCAGTCTTCTCACCAAGACTCAAGCCAATACTTTATAGTCATTATTTATTAAAGATATTGGGCGGTATGAGCCCGGATCCCTACTATCCTTACCCGCCTTAGGAATTAATGTAATCGTTGCCTCCCCCATCGAAGTAGGTAAACAACCCACCTGTTTTAAAAATGAGAAGACTTCCATTAATCTTTTCACCCAGAACTCTTTATCTCTCTTATATACACTGCTTGTCCAAAAAACAAGTTGCCACAAAAAAAAAAAATAGGGTCACACACTCTAATATTTAGTTGGACCGCCTTTAGCTTTGATTACGGCACTCATTCGCTGTAGCATTGTTTCGATAAGCTTCTGCAATGTCACAAGATTTATTTCCATCCAGTGTTGCATACATTTTTCACCAAGATCTTGCATTGATGATGGTAGAGTCTGACTGCTGCGCAAAGCCTTCTTCAGCACTTCCCAAAGATTCTCAATGGGGTTAAGGTCTGGACTGTGGTGGCCAATCCATGTGTGAAAATGATGTCTCATGCTCCATGAACCACTCTTTTACAATTTGAGCCCGATGAATCCTGGCATTGTCATCTTGGAATATGACCATGCCATCAGGGAAGAACAAATCCATTGATGGAATAACCTGGTCATTCAGTATGTTCAGGTAGTCAGCTGACCTCATTCTTGGAGCACATACTGTTGCTGAACCTAGACCTGACCAACTGCAGCAACCCCAGATCATAGCACTGCCCACACGGGCTTGTACAGTAGGCACTAGGCATGATGGGTGCATCACTTAATCTGCCTCTCTTCTTACCCTGATGCGCCCATCACTCTGGAACAGGGTAAATCTGGACTCATCAGACCACATGACCTTCTTCCATTGCTCCAGAGTCCAATCTTTATGCTCCCTAGCAAATTGAAGCCTTTTTTTCTTGTTTGCCTAACTGATTAGTGGTTTTCTTACAGCTACACAGCTGTTCAGTCCCAATCCCTTGAGTTCCCTTCACATTGTGAATGTGGAAATGCTCTTACTTTCACTATTAAACATAGCCCTGAGTTCTACTGTTGTTTTTCTTTAATTTGATTTCACTAAACGTTTGTGATCGCCGATCACGATCATTCAGGATTTTTCTCCCGCCACATTTCTTCCTCGAATACGATGTGTCCCCACTATCCTTCCAGTTGTTAATAATGCGTTGGACAGTTCTTAACCCAATTTTAGTAGTTTCTGCAATCTCCTTAGATGTTTTCTCTGCTTGATGCATGCCAATGATTTGACCCTTCTCAAACAGACTAACATCTTTTCCACGACCACGAGATGTGTCTTTCGACATGGTTGTTTAAGAAATGAGAAGCAACTCATTGCACCAGTTGGGGTTAAATAACTTGTTGCCAGCTGAAAGATAATCGCCCATGCAGTAATTATCCAATAGGAGGCTCATAACTATTTTCTTAGTTAAATCCAGGTGGTGATTTTTTATTTTTTTTGGACAGGCAGTGTAACTCTACAGGAAGTCCATCTGGACCTGCTGCTTTACCAGATGGGGATTCAGCTAAAGCCTCTAACACCTCCTGTAATGAGATGGGTCGATCTAACTCTCCCTGCTAGGAAGGGCTGAGTTTAGGAAATTTAACATCCCCCAGAAAACTAGAGAGCCTAGCATAATCTAGTTGAATCTGCGAAGAATAAAGATGTTTGTAATATTCCCTAAACACTCCCAGTATTTTATCTGGATCATTATAAATTATACCATCATTATTGCGGATCATGGGGATATTAACAACTGCCTCCATATTTTGAACTATCCTAGACAAATATTTACCTAATCTACCTCCTTCCCAGTATCTTTTAGATCTAACAAACAGGTCTGTATTCTGTGCTTTTTCCCTAAGATAGTTGTTATACTTATTGGCCTCCTGCATCCAGGCTTCCCTAGATTCTTCCATTCTCTGATTAATCATTCTTTGCTCCATCTTTGTCAATGCTAACATTAACTCATTCTCTTTTCTCTTAAAACCTTTTATAAGCTGTATAATCTTTTTATTTAACAATCCTGTCACATAAGCCTTGGCTGCATCCCAGACCCCATTCACCGCAGCTGAATTCTGATTTATTTAAAAAAAGAGAATTAATTCTCTATCAAACTGCTCCTCTCTTCCCATTAGGCCAAACCATGCAGAGTTGAACGAATAGGGTTTGGGAGTAACTTTCTCACCCTCTACACCTAAACATACCTCTAGTGAGATTGGGGAGTGGTCTGAGATGCTCCTCGGCCCATATGAGACCCTCACTTTCCTCTGAAGAGTCTCCTGGTTGCCAATTGCCAAATCAATCCTAGAAAGAGAATCATGAGCTTTACTATAACATGAAAATTGCTTCATTAATGGATTATGAGTCCTCCATATATCCACCAACCAAATTCCTGCATCAACCTCTTCAATGACGTATTACCCACTTTTTTATTTATTTATCTCTCCTTGTTAATCCTATCTAAATCCTCATCCATGGTACAATTAAAATCCCCTAATAAGAACAGTGGGTAATTCAATTTATCCTGTAAAAACTCAATAGCACCTCATGCGAGTACTGTGGGGGGATATAAACCCCTGCTATCACACATTTTATCTTCTCAAATTGTCCATACAAAAAGACATATCGCCTCTCTACATCCACCTTATAGGAGATTATAGAACACGGTATAGCTTTATGTACAAGTATGCTAACCCTCTGCTGTACCCACTGTGAACAGAGTGGAACTGATGAGCCTTCCATTTCCTTTTAAAAATACCTAATTTATCTCTTAACATATGGGTCTCCAATAAGCAAACTATCGCTGGGAGATATCTACCGACAACTCTAAACACTGCAAAATTCTTTAACTTATCTCCCAACCCTCTTACATTCCATGACACCTACTTTATTATTGTTAACTTTTGATTTTAAATACACCACAATAAATATAATAATAATAATAATAATAATAATAATAATAAAAAAAGACCCACCTCAATAACCTCCTTTTTCCCATCCCTACACCCCCACCCCCCACTTAGTGTTCCAGTCCCATGGTTAAGGTCTCAACACCCTCCTAACCTAACGTGGTATCCTTTTCACAGATTTAAGCACTGACATGGACGTGTGAATAAGGCTTAAGGATTTATTCACATCACATTCCTGTTGATCACTGGTCAGCCTAATAATACACTGCACTGGCAAAACTGTACAGTGTGATAGAATTAACCAGCAAGAGAATTCCCCTGGCAGGAGCATGCGCTTTGAGCGCATGGACGGGACTGACGGAGACTACAAGAGATTTCTTCCTGTGAAAGTCTGAAGGAATTGCCAGACGAGGGGGCAGAGGGGGTGGTCCGACTGGCAGGCCAACCGTGGAAGCCGGGGAGGTGCCGCTTGTTTTAATCTTGTTAATGTTCAAGTGGGTAAACAAGAAGTTGAAAAGTTTATCTTTATCGTGTATACTTGTTGATTGTGTCTCCCCTCAGAAAAAAACAAAACAAAAAAACAGTGCAATGTAACAGAGGAAATTCCTGTACTGATTCTTTGACGTTGCGACTCATGAAGTCCGGTTGTGACTGCCATCCCTCTCAGGGAGTGAGGGGTGTTTGGGTTAAATATACATGCAAGAATTACTGCTGCAGAACCCGTAGGAACTCTGTTTGCTGAGATAGAGAACATATGGAGACAGAGAGCTGGGTACTTGTAAGGGACACCCTGTGTTGAGGTTATTATAGACCTGGTGGGTCCCCAAGGTGGTCTGTGCGTAAGTCCTGACTAGGTGAACCAGAAGGACTGTCTGAGGGAGGAGGACCTAGGGTACGTTTTTTAACTAGGTGTACCAGAAGGATTATGATCCGAGGGAGGAGGACCTAGGGAAAGCCCGGCCGGCAAATTATGTAATTCAGGATTTGGGGTGTTAAAGTGCCTTGTGAGCCAGACCCAAATCCTGGGATTGGACTGATACAGACCATGGGGACCATACCAAATAAGTCCGGGAAGCAGAGGGAAACTGGCAGACAAATAGTGAGAGAGACAGAGTAAGAAAGAGTTTCTTGCAGCCTTATCAGTTAACCCCTTGTACCGGCTGTGGGATTTATGGGAGAAACATTTTTTGTCCGTGAATCTGAGCCAGTTAAATTAAAGATAAAAGACAGTACGGTTGTTACCCAATTGTTACTAAAAAATAAACCCAGTTAAGGGGCTGCCTGTCAGTTACAGGATGATTCATGTTCATAGAGAAGCTGACAATTTTGAAAACCCCAGATAGAAGGGTGGCTGTTGAAAGGATTCAAGTGCCCAAAGGAGCACAAAGACAAAGGGTGTTTTTGGGACTGGTGTCCTACTGGATTAGACATGCCTCCATGTTAATGCAGCCTCTGTTTGACCCATTTCACCTGACAAAAGAGGCAGTGAATAATTTTCATACAATGAAGCTGTGCATAACCTCAGCCCCAGCCCTGAGTATTCCAAAATATCATGAGTAATTTAACTTGTTCTGTTCTGAAATTCAGGGTCACAGTCAGCCAGGTTAGACCCTGCTGCCCGCGGCGCCCACTCCTGTGTCAGGGCAGTCGTGGCAGTGCAGGCAATTAAATTAATGAGCAACTGTGAAGACATGGCAGTTTCTGTGCATAGATAGCACCCACACGCACCACCTTACCTGCAATTTCCTCTTTAGCAATCAGTTTGAGTTTCAGGAAGTGCGGTGGGGGGGGGGGGGGGGGGGGAGGAAAGGAAACATACAGTTGTGCAAACACCTCATAATATACAGGGCATTCTCACACAGGTGGAACCAAAGCATATTTCTATGGCTAGACAACTCAGACTCCAATGTGCACTCCTCATTTCTTTCAAAAGATGTACTACTCTGAATCCTGCTACTTTGTTACCAATTACAGATTCAGAAATGGGGGAGGGTAGCACAGGTAGCCTTTTGTCTGATTTAGCTGAAAATGCTCCTCATGATTGTATACAGTTGATGCAACAAGAAACTTCAGGATTTTCTCTTGAATCTCTTGATTTTGAGTGTTTTGTAGATGGAAGCAGGAATATGGGAGAGGATGGCCGGTTCCACACTGGATATGCAGTGGTCACACAACATGAGGTAGCCATTGCTGACCCCACTCCCTCCGCACATGTCTGCGCAGGAGGCAGAGCTGAAGGCACTCACTGAGGCGTGTAAATTTGCTGAGGGGAAGAAGGTGAACATCTATACAGATTCAAGATATGGTTTTGGTATTGCACATGACTATGGACCCATATGGCAGGCTAAAAACTTTCTAACCTTTGCAGGTCAGCCCATTAAAAACAACTGATGAACTGATGAACTCTTTACTGTTGCCAGAAGAAGTTGCTATTGTAAAGGTAAAGGCTCACACAAGGTGTACCACGGTAGAGGCGAAAGGCAATGGCAGAGCTGACAAGGCGGCCAAACAAGCTGCGCTCCAGCCAATAAATGCTGATGCTACCCCGGTAAGAGCCTTAAAGCCCATGGATATATCTAAAGACATTTTAATTAAGTTGTTTGAACAGGTCCCACTTGAAGAGAAAGAACTGTGGACTAAACAAGGGGCTAAGCAAGATGACCAAGGAGTATGGAAAAACAAGGACAACATTTGTCTACCAATCTCTCTGTACCCAGCTATGGCTCAGGAGGCCCACGGGCCTACTCACCTATCGAAAGGTGCCATGGTAAGTGGTGTTAATACAGCGTGGATTGCTCCAGGGTTTTCTCTGTGCACTGAATAACCCCGGTCAAGTGGTGAAAACTACAAGCAAGCACACCCTCAGGCCACTTTACCCGTTTCAGAGACTGCAGATAGACTATATACAACTACCAAAGGTAGGAGTGTATGAATTTGTTCTCGTGTGTGTTGATCTCTTTTCAGGTTGACCGGAAGCCTTCCCAATAGCTAAAGCAAATGCCAAAAATACGGCAAAGAAACTGGTCAGTGAACTGATATGCAGGTATGGTGTTCCTGAAGTTATTGAGTCAGATACAGGTTCTCATTTCGCAGTTGAAGTAATGAGGGAAGTTATGCAAGCATTAGGGGTGATCCAAGCTTTCCGAGTTAAGCGCTTGAACGGATAAAAGGCCATGCGGGAGATCCAGAGGCTCTGGACAGAGTGCATACCTCTGGCTCTATATTCAGTAAGGACTACCCCAAACATAAGGACAGGGTTGTCCCCATTTGAGATCCTGTTTGGAAGTGCACCCAGGTTAGGGTTGTACTTTCCCCAGCAGCTGCAGATGAATAATGACAGTCTGACCAGTTACATACGGGCCCTCACAAAAAGGCTAGAACACACGCATAAACAGGTGTTTGCTTCACTTGCAGATCCTGACTCAGTAGAAGGAACTCACAGCTTGCGGCCTAGAGACTGGGTGGTGAGAAAAAGGCATGTGAGAAAAGGACTAGTTCCAAGATTCGACGGTCCCTTTCAAGTACTGTTGACCACCCACACCGCTGTTAAGGTTGAAGGAAAACCCAACTGGATACACGCTTCTCACTGCAAGAAAGTCTTGGAACCACAGGATGAAGGTCCTTCTGCTGACAGTGGCTCTGACCCTGAGTGTGTCAGCAGTGTTTCGTCCACTGAATGATGAATGGGACAATGTTTTGATACAGCACCATCAGGTGCTGTTTGAAGGAATTTATGAAATTGAAAAATTTTGGATCTGTACTCACAGTCCTGTGAGTTCAGCCAGTATGCCCTATTTCGCTGTGCCCCTCAGTTTTTCTGAATTGACTGATCTGGCCAACTCTACTATCTTTTTCACAGGCATGAAGCAGGTTAAGTCCAAACTAAAAACAAGGAGGTACCCTTACCCGTTGCAGGATGGGCTGAGCACCCCTGGCTCATGGTAAACAGATCAGGGTCACCAATTGATTATAGCTTTACCCCCTGGAATGAGAACATATGGTGCAATGTGTCGTGCATTCCAAGTTGGACACACTGTTATTGTTTGCAAATATAGTCGAAAGGTATGTCTTTTAGTCCTCATGACAAATTTGGCTGCAATGACTCTAACCCGAACAGCCTGGGGCAGTGTGTTGGTATAGATCCTGTAAAGGGTAAGAATCTGGCCTGCAACAACCGTACCTTAGTTGATTTAATTGCTGGAATAACCTCTAACTCCTTAGAGGGTCAGAAAAAGGGACTGGCAGAAGGGGTCCTACTGGCCAAATTGATAACTCAGTTGTTTAATAGTACGGTGGTTGCAGTCCCAGAAGATATATTCCTGGTCTGTGGGCATAAGGCATACAAGTGGTTGCTCAGAAATGTCACTGGTTTATGTACAATCGCCTGGCTTACTCCTGCAACCTTTATAATACCCCATTCCGACATAGATATGTTTATTAATAAAGTTTGTAAGAAGGGGAAACAATATCGAGATTATGAGATTATTGAGAGTATCTGTGGTACTGTTCCCCCTGAAGGTAATCCTTAAGGCAGAATAAGGTTAGCTTGTTCTGAAGTACCTGTCATGCCCTGCCCTGTGTGTGTTCTGAGGAGATCTGTCAGAATTGCTGAACGTGACTCGATCTGACTGTTTGTTTTGTTGTGGGTTTGAGCAGAATCCCACCTCCTCCCAGGTGTTATTATTTAGGTAATTGGTGAGGCTATTTATTCCTCTCTCTCCCTATAGCCTTTGCGGGTTATAGTTCTGCCTTGTGTGAGCTCTGAAGTTTGGTGGATCGTCTGCTCCAGCTCATCTCTAGATAAGTCCTTTTCCATTTTTCTTTCTGTGTCTGTTTTGACTAGGTTTTTAGGGAGACGCTAGCTCCTTCGGTTGTTTGAAGGAGCTGGATGTCTCTTTCCCTCTTCCCTACAGCTTAGGGTTTGGTTCAGTGTGTTTTAGTCTTAGGTACGTGGGCATGTGCATGTCTACCACCGAGATATGCACATGGGCATAGCATCTTAGGGAAAGTGTTTTAGGGATTGCTAGGAGGTGACCCCTTTGTTCCCTAGCTCTTGGGGCCTAGTCAGTTGTTTTGTTTGCTTTGCCGTGTTCTGTTTCCTTCCCTTATTTTACCTACCGTGACAGTACCTTTGGGCGGTAACATTTCACAGATTTCTCAAAATGGGGGAATTGTGAGAGATAGAACTCCATCTTGTATATCCTATATCTATCTGAACCAGAGTTCAGTTAGAGATTAATAAAATGTTAGACAAGTGTCAGCTCTTTGCAGGCACGCGTGGGTGAGGGGGGGGGGGGCTGGGGAATCAGCTGACAACCTCCCCCCCTGCTCTTTTTTTCATAAATGATAGCTTCTGCTGCTCTAAGTTCACATCCTCTGATAAAGATGTTCAGTTTCATCTGTCTTTGTGGTTTTATGTGACGCACGGCTGTTGGGCGTCTACCAATAATCATGGTATAAGATTGTCTGCTAATTTACAATAAATCAGATCAAGTACCAAACTACCCAATATATCAAAGTTTATTAAATAGACATAAAAGAACATACATACACATAAACAGACATGTGGAAACAACATAAAGTGCCAGCCGCACCAGCTCATACATATCCTGTAAGGTCACATACAAAATATGATGTGGACTACCATATGAGGGCGTGACAATCTACACATAGATATACACTCACCTAAAGAATTATTAGGAACACCTGTTCTATTTCTAATTAATGCAATTATCTAGTCAACCAATCACATGGCAGTTGCTTCAATGCATTTAGGGGGGTGGTCCTTGTCAAGACAATCTCCTGAACTCCAAACTGAATGTCAGAATGGGAAAGAAAGGTGATTTAAGCAATTTTGAGCGTGGCATGGTTGTTGGTGCCAGACGGGCCGGTCTGAGTATTTCACAATCTGCTCAGTTACTGGGATTTTCACACACAACCATTTCTAGGGTTTACAAAGAATGGTGTGAAAAGGGAAAAACATCCAGTATGCGGCAGTCCTGTGGGCGAAAATGCCTTGTGGATGCTAGAGGTCAGAGGAGAATGGGCCGACTGATTCAAGCTGACAGAAGAGCAACGTTGACTGAAATAACCACTCGTTACAACCGAGGTATGCAGCAAAGCATTTGTGAAGCCACAACACGCACAACCTTGAGGCGGATGGGCTACAACAGCAGAAGACCCCCCGGGTACCACTCATCTCCACTACAAATAGGAAAAAGAGGCTACAATTTGCACGAGCTCACCAAAATTGGACTGTTGAAGACTGGAAAAATGTTGCCTGGTCTGATGAGTCTCGATTTCTGTTGAGACATTCAAATGGTAGAGTCCAAATTTGGCGTAAACAGAATGAGAACATGTATCCATCCTTTGATGGCTACTTCCAGCTGGATAATGCACCATGTCACAAAGCTCGAATCATTTAAAATTGGTTTCTTGAACATGACAATGAGTTCACTGTACTAAAATGGCCCCCACAGTCACCAGATCTCAACCCAATAGAGCATCTTTGGGATGTGGTGGAACGGGAGCTTCATGCCCTGGATGTGCATCCCTCAAATCTCCATCAACTGCTAGATGCTATCCTATCAATATGGGCCAGCATTTCTAAAGAATGCCATCAGCACCTTGTTGAATCAATGCCACGTAGAATTAAGGCAGTTCTGAAGGCAAAAGGGGGTCCAACACCGTATTAGTGTGGTGTTCCTAATAATTCTTTAGGTGAGTGTATATCTCCTCTCAATACATCCTAACAATCATAATGCAGACCTAGCAGGCATGCGGGATAAGCATGTTACAAAACTTGCTAGCTAAAAACCGTACATTCCCAGTAATGAGATCGAACGCAGTGGATACACCAAGGTAGGTGCCGACACCAATCTGTGCTATGTCCAGGGGATGAGGAATAGCAGTCTAAGCTTTTCTTACCCGATGTTCTAGGTGTATGTGAAAACAGGATGCGCGGTCGCTGGCTGGCGTGCCCCTCTACGCGCTTTTTACGTTTGCTTCTTCAGGAGTCTCCTCATCAGCTGATTGGAGAAGCAGTCCTGTGGCTTGAATCCCTGTGGAAAAAAAAGACGGGACATCGCTATCAGCTGCTGCAGTGTTAAGAAGATCCGGACCTGAGCACAGGATGGAAGACCTTCTACAACAGCTGATTAGAAGAGCTGAAGTGTCCGGCGGAGAAGAGTGGCTGTGGCACTGCTTAGTCCAGCCTGAACTTACGGCGCCGTCGGCTGTAGAGGAGGAGCGGCGCAGAGAGACCGACGCTGTTCTGGAGGCGGCTCCCGACAGTGATGGACTGGTGGTGGCGGAGTTCCCAGCACTACCTCACAAAAGAGCTAAGCGTTCAAAGCGCAGGGGTTCTCCGCCTCCTAGGTCTGTTTGTAGGCGGGCCCATAGTAGTGACAGTCGGGTCAGGAGCCGCGCGTCATCTTCTGCTGCCCAGCATCGTAATCAGAAGCGGCCAGCTCGGTACAAGGCTTTTTGCAACGATCCCAATGCAGCAGCTCAAGGGGACATTTCTTTGGATCCTGACAGCGGACCGGCGCCGACCGGATCGCATCAAGATCAAGATGTCCTATGGGTCAGCAGCTTACCTGGCAGTTTGGAAGAACGCCCATCCACACAGCATGTCGTCTATCCACAGGTCTCAGGAGGCTTCCCAGGCAAGATGAAGCTGAAGATCTGTCAGTCCGCAGTTCCTGGACAGGAGGCTCCACCTAGGGGTGAGATACAGAAATTACAGTCAATGCCTGATCTGTTTAATAACCAAAAGTTTGTTTCAGGTCTGTTTTCTCTTTTTGCAGATTTTCTGCAGAAAGAGAATGTTAGCACGCCATCTGGTGTTTGGGGTAACCAGTCAGTGTCGTCCTGTGCAAGCGTTCTTCAGTCAAATGCCAATGTTCCAAATTTAGATAAAGGTTTAGGGGTATCTGAAGCCTGCATTAAGGAGGCATTACCTTGCGAGGTGTCTCCGTTAGGCTATCACTTACCTCTAAATGTGAAAGAAAGGATATGGCGCATGGAATTGATTGATCTTAGGTCTCTATTGCCATCAAGTAAGGAGCAGGTTGTTACTGATAGGAAAGAAGATAAATCAGATGAGGCTAGGAAGCGTAGTGTGCCGCAATCATTTAATAATTGGCTGCAGGCTTCTGTATCTATGCGTCTGTCCTGGGTGAGAAGTTTCCAAGCAAGTGTTGTGGACTTTTCCAGCACTTGGACATAATCTTGGAAGCTTATAGAAACTTTGGAGGGATGGCCTGGTTTAGCTATGATGAGAATTTTAGGCAACAATTGGCCATCCATCCTGCATTGAAGTGGGGTATAAAGGACATTGGGCTATGGATCAATTGAATGCTGCCTCAGCGCACAAGTGTGGTCAAACAGGCTCCTTCTCAGACGTTGAAGAAAGGAGTCTGTTTTGCCTTTAATGAGAGCACTTGCAAGTGGTTGACAAACTGTAGGTACAAGCACGAGTGTTCCTTTTGCGGTGGCACGCACCCAATGTCCAAGTGTTTTAAAAGGAGCTGTAACTTTTCTTCAACTAGGGAACAACTTTCAAAAAGCCTCGACGCCACTGAGGCTGGAAAGAATGCTCCCGTGGTTAAAGGAATACCCAGACAAGGAGATAGCTAGATTAATTTTTGTTGGTTTTTCTGAAGGTTTTCCGGTTCCTGAATTTAAAGGGGAAGATTGTTTAATGGTTAAGAATTTAAAGTCGGTTGAGATGTTCCCTGATGTGGTGCGTGGTAAAATTGAAAAATAATTAGCTAGTGGGAGAATTGCGGGTCCATTTAAATGTGCGCCTTTTGTAAATTTCAGGATATCACCTTTGGGCGTAGTTCCAAAGAAGGAAGTTGGTGAATTTAGGTTGATCCACCACTTGTCTTTTCCTAGGGATAAGTCGCTTAATGATGAGATTTCTAAGGAAGAAGCTTCTGTTGAATATGCCTCTTTTGACCAGGCAGTGGACTTATTGAAGAAATCCGGTCAGGGTGCTATGTTAGCAAAGGCTGATATTAAAGCGGCTTTTAGGTTATTACCAGTTAGTCCAGTGGGTTTTAATTCTTTGGGGTTTTGTTTTGATAATGAGTTTTATTTTGATAAATGTTTGCCCATGGGTTTTTCTAAGTCATGTTTTTATTTTGAATCATTTGCTTCTTTTCTTCATTGGGTTGTTCAAGTTTCAGTCCCTGAGGGAGGGGTGTTACATTATTTAGACGATTTCTTGTTTGTTGGTTATGATGGTTCTAGTCTTTGTTTGGATTTGTTAAACTGTTTTATTGATATGTCTTCATTTTTCGGTATTCCAATAGCGGTTGAGAAAACGGTTTCCCCTTGTTATGTGTTAGAATTTCTTGGTATTGTTGATAGTGTTAAAATGGAATTTAGGTTATCTGAGAAGAAGCTAGAATCACTAAGATTTAGCTTAGTATCTTTGTTGGCTAAAGTAAAATGTGCATTAAAGGAATTGCAATCTGTGTTAGGGTCTTTAAACTTTGCATGTAGTATAATTCCAATGGGACGGATTTTTTCCAAGAGATTATATTTTGCAACTAGAGGTTTGAAATCTCCACGGGCACACATTAGGTTGACCAGGCCTTTAAAAGATGACTTAGCTATGTGGTTGGAGTTTTTGTCAAAGTTTAATGGTAGGAGCTGCTGGCAAGAGGAATTCCAGGATTCTGATGCTTTGAATTTATATACAGATGCGGCAGGTAGCTGTGGATTTGGCGCATTCTGGGATAATCGTTGGAGTGCAGAAGAATGGCCCTCCTTTTGGATAGAGAGCGGTTTTACAAAAAACATAGTGTTATTGGAGTTGTTTCCAGTATTAGTGGCAATGGTTATATGGGGGAGCTTTTTTAGGAACAAGCGAATTCTCCTTTTCTCAGATAATAAGGGAGTTGTGTTCGCTATTAACACTTTGTCGTCAAAATGTGAGAGGGTTGTCTGCTTATTAAGGCATTTAGTGTTATGTTGTCTATCATTTAATATTTGGTTGAAAGCTAAATATATAGAGGGTAAGTCTAATGTCATTGCGGACTCTCTATCTCGGTTTCAGTGGTCCAGATTTTGGGAATTGTCTCCAACTGCAGAAGAAGTGGGTGTTCCTTGCCCTCCGCATTTATGGGACCTGGTGCTGGATTAATTGTAAACAGTATCCGTAATTCCTTAGCACCAAGGACGTGGGCTGCCTATGCGTCAGGATTGGGATAGCTGGTTAAATTTTGTCAATTCAGTGGATCAGCAGGATAGAGTGGATTTTGAAAGTGTTGGGTTGGGATTTGTGTCCTCTCTCTTAATTAAAAATGTATCTCCATCCCATATTTCTAAGTTGTTAGCGGGAATTTCCTTTCTTCAGAAGCTATATGGTCAACCCCCCTTGTCTTCTTTATTTTCCATCAAACAGGTTTTAAAGGGTTATCGTAAGTGTAAATTCAGTAGTGATGTCCGTCGTCCTATTTCTTGTGAGCTATTGCATCGGTTAATAGAGGTGTTATCATCTGTAGCTAAGGATCAATTTGAGTTTGTGTTATTTAGAACGGCATTTATTTTATCATTTTTTGGTGCCTTTAGAATTGGGGAATTGGTTGCTCTTAAGAAATCAGAAGATGCGGGATTATTGCTGTCGGATGTAGTGGTTCATGAGGATAAGGTTTTAATTAAAATCAGACGTTCCCAAACGGATCATCTGGGGAGAGGTCAAATGATATCTTTAAATAGTTGGGCTCAGTCTGGTCTTTGTTCGGTCAGAGCTGTTAAAGCTTGGCTGCACATTAGACCAGCAGTTTAAGGTTCCTTTTTGTTACATAAGGATCTGAGTCCTTTGACAAGGTTTCAATTTAATGCGTTGCTCAAGAGGAGTCTTGCTTTACTAGGACTAGGGCATTTGAAAATATCTGCTCACTCGTTTCGCATTGGGGCTGCTACAGAGGCAGCGGGTTTGGGGTTAGAGGAGTCCGTTATAAAAAGATTAGGTCGCTGGAACTCTAATCGTTTTAAAATTTACATAAGGCCGGACTTACTGTAGATTACTTTTCCTTATATTTTTCAGGTGCCCAGTATGTAATTTGGGTGGTGGGGCATTACTATGTGTATTGGGCCCAGAAGAGAGCCAGTAAGAGGAATTACATTGAAAACTTATCCTTTGACTCTAATCAGTTTAAAATATTTTGGTGGGGAGCCAGAGGTCTACATTGGAATGATGTATTGCCATTACTTTACAAATTGTTGGTTAAATGGCCTCTGCCTCATTTAGTAATCATTCATTTAGGTGGTAACGATGTAGGCAAAATTGGAACATTAGAGTTGCTGTGGAGGATTAAACATGATCTAGCTTTTATAAAAAGCTTGCTACCAGATTCGGTTTTAATTTTCTCAGAAATTGTACAAAGATTCCTTTGGTCGTCTGTTGAGGGTCGACCTTTTGAAAAAATAAGAAAAAGAATAAATAGGGCAATGTTCACATTTTTGCCTACCCTAGGTGGGCTTAGTTATAGGCACGCCGACCTTGAAGGTTTTGTGCCTGGTTTGTTTAGGTCTGATGTAGGCCTTGACATTTTTAATTTGGGTTTACATAATGCATTGGAGAAAGGTCTGTGTTGCTTTTCAAGGAGGGGTGGGGGGGCCTCGGCCTGTTAAGCCTCGGCATTGTGGGTAAAAGTCACTTAATGCTGGGTGGACTTGGTGGTCATTGGTTTTATTGGTCTAATACTTGATCTTGGTTCATGGTTTATTAAAGATTCACTGGTTCATTAAATTTCGGTAACCCCATAATAAAGCAACACGGCGTAATTTCTCCAATAAAGTGGTTGGTGTCTTATTTACTAGTTATAGTTATGGTTGGGTCATTATGTGTCCTATGTCCTCCATGCAGGGGCCCCCCAGAGCTGATCGCTTGGGGGACACATGGGGACATGGGCACTTTCCTGTCAGGTGGTTTTAATATTCTGGCGGTTTCAGTATTTCTGTGTAGTTGCTTTCCCCCCCCCCCCCCCACATTCTATGTTGACAGGTCTTACCTAGTTTTATCCGGATCCAGCTGGTCCTGCCAGATGTTAGATGTTGACAGCTGTCCGATGTCAAGAAGATGATTGGCCAGATGTACAGCGGCGGGAAAATCCTCATCAGCTGATTGGAGAAGCAGTCCTGTGGCTTGAATCCCTGTGGAAATAAAACGGGACATCGCTATCAGCTGCTGCAGTGTTAAGAAGATCCGGACCTGAGCCCCGCCCACCCTTCCCTTTTTTCAGTCGTGTTGCTTATTAGGGGGAAAAAGTCATTGGTGGTCATTGGTTTTATTGGTCTAATACTTGATCACGGTTCATGGTTTATTAAAGATTCACTGGTTCATTAAATTTCGGTAACCCCATAATAAAGCAACACGGCCTAATTTCTCCAATAAAGTGGTTGGTGTCTTATTTACTAGATATAGTTATGGTTGGGTCATTATGTGTCCTATGTCCTCCATGTAAAGGTTGTGGTCTCCTTCACTGAGTGAGCAGTCAATTGTTGGGAAGGAACGCTTCATTCCCAACAATCGGCCACTCCGTCGGCCCGTCTAAACACGCCTTATGGTCCTAATGGTCAACCCTGCACCGATCAGTCATTCACGGCATATCTTATCAGGATAATGTAAATGTATTGTGGAACTGATAAGTCTAATGCAGAAAAAGCTTAAAGGGGTTGTCTGGGTTCAGAGCTGAACCCGGACATATCTCCATTTTCACCCAGTCAGCCCCCCTGACTTGAGCAGCGGAGTAGTTCATGCTCCGATGCTCTCCTTTGCCCTGCGCTAAATCATGCAGGGCAAAGGAATTTTTTGCAGATCCGGTAACGTACCGGGCTCTCCATGGGGCTGCCAGGAAGCCCGGTGATGTCACGGCACTGATGGGCGGGATTTAGAGCTGCCCTAGCCAGTAAAACGGCTAGGGCAGCGCTAAAGCCTGCCCATCAGAGCCGGTGACGTCACCGAACACACTGCCGGATGGAAGCTTCCGCCCGGCAGTGTGTGATGATAAACAAAAGAGCCCGTGCCCTGCGCGGTTTAGCGCAGGGCAAGGGATCGCATCAGATGCTCCAATGCTAGCCTCAGGGGGGCTGCCTGGGTGAAAATAAAGATATGTCCGGGTTCAGCTCTGAACCCGGACAACCCCTTTAACCACTTAAGGACCACAGGTTTATTTCCCCCCTAGTGACCAGGCCCTTTTTTACAAATCGGCACTTCACAAATTTAACGGTTTATTGCTCGGTCATGCAACTTGGCACCCAAATGAATTTTACCTCCATTTCTTCTCACAAATACAGCTTTCTTTTAGTGGTATTTGATTGCTGCTGCGATGTTTTGTTTTTCTGATATTAATCAAAATAGACCGCAATTTTCTCAAAAAAAGTGTATTTTTAACATTCTCTTTTTAAATTGTTCAAATATATTTACATTTCTATACAAGTTTGTGTCAGAATTTATTGTGCTACATGTCTTTGATAAAAAAAAATCCAATAAGTGTATATTTATTGGTTTGCGCAAAAGTTATAGCGTTTACAAACTTTGGTACAAAAATGTAAATTTCCGCATTTTGAAGCAGCTCTGACTTTCTGAGCACGTCATGCTTCTTGAGGTGCTAGAATGCCAGGATAGTATAAATACCCCCCAAATGGCCCCATTTTAGAAAGAAGACACCCCAAAGTATTCGCGGAGGGGCATGGTGAGTTCATGTATGATTTAATTTAGTTAGCGGAAAATGACACTTTCTGAGGAAAAAAAATATATAATAAAGTTTCCATTTCTGCTAACTTTTGGCAAAAAAAACAAAATCTCCCACGGACTCACTATGCCCCTCAGTGAATACCTTGGGGTGTCTACTTTCCGAAATGGGGTCATTTGTGGGGTGTGTTTACTGTTCTGGCATTTTGGCGGGGCTAAATTGTGAGCAACCCTGTAAAGCCTAAAGGTACTTGTTGGACTTTCGGCCCCTTTATGCACCTAGGCTGCAAAAAAGTGTCACACATGTGGTATCGCCATACTCAAAAGAAGTAGGGCAATATGTTTTGGGGTGTATTTTTACATATACCCATGCTGGGTGAGAGAAATATCTCTGTAAATGACAACTTTTTACATTTTTTTAATACAAAGTTGTCAATTTACAGAGATATTTTTTTCGCCCAGCATGGGTATATGTAAAAATACACCCCAAAACACATTGCCCTACTTCTTCTAAATACGGCAATACCACATGTGTGACCCTTTTTTCCTACAAAAAAAAAATCTTCTATGAACTCGCCATGCCCCTCACGGAATACCTTGGGGTGTCTTCTTTCCAAGATGGGGTAACTTGTGGGGTATTTATACTGCCCTGGCATTTTAGGGGCCCTAAAGCGTGAGAAGTAGTTTGGAATTCAAATGCGTAAAAAATGCCCTGTGAAATCCTAAAGGTACTCATTGGTATTTGGGCCCCTTTGCGCACCTAGGCTGCAAAAAAGTGTCACTCATGTGGTATCTCCGTACTCAGAAGAAGTAGGGCAATGTGTTTTGGGGTGTATTTTTACATATACTAATACTGTGTGTGAGAAATATCTCTGTAAATGACAACTTTTTACTTTTTTTTATACAAAGTTGTCAATTTACAGAGATATTTCTCACACACAGTATGGGTATATGTAAAAATACACCCCAAAACACATTGCCCTATTTCTTCTGAGTACGGCGATACCACATGTGTGACACTTTTTTGCTGCCTAGGTGCGCAAAGGGGCCCAAATTCAAATGAGTACCTTTTAGGAGGGCATTTTTAGACATTTGGATTCCAGACTTCTTCTCACGCTTCAGGGCCCCTAAAATGCCAGGGCAGTATAAATACCCCCCCACATGGGACCCCATTTTGGAAAGAAGACACCCCAAGGTATTCCGTGAGGGGCATGGCGAGTTCATAGAAGATTATTTTTTTTGGCACAAGTTAGCGGAAATTGTTTTTTTTTTTTTTTCTCACAAAGTCTCCCTTTCCGCTAACTTGTGACAAAAAGTTCAATCTTTCATGGACTCAATATGCCCCTCAGCGAATACCTTGGGGTGTCTTCTTTCCAAAATGGGGTCATTTGTGGGGTGTTTGTACTGCCCTGGCATTTGAGGGTCTCCGCAATCATTACATGTATGGCCAGCATTAGGAGTTTCTGCTATTCTCCTTATATTGAGCATACGGGTAATGAGATTTTTTTTTCCCGTTCAGCCTCTGGGCTGAAAGAAAAAATGAACGGCACAGATTTCTTCATTCGCATCGATCAATGTGGATGAAAAAATCTCTGCCAATAAATGTGCCAAAAATAAAAAAAGAAGGGAAAGGCGTCTGCCAGGATATAGGAGCTCCGCCCAACATCCAAACCCACTTCAGCTCGTATGCCCTGGCAAACCCGATTTCTTCATTCACATCAATCGATGTGGATGAATAAATCATTGCCAGAATTTTTTTTTTTTTAGAAAAAATGTTTGCCAAAGCATATGAACACCCCCCCTCAGCTCATAAGCCTCGGCAAACGTATCTTTTTTACTGCAGAGGAGAAATCTCGTCTTGCAGCGCCGCATACACCGACTTTGTGTAATCTGACAGCAGCGCAATGCTTCTGTCAGAATGCACATCAGTGCTGCAGCTGGTTGATCGCTTGGTCCATCTAGAAGGTAAAAAAAAAAAACAGGCCGCAACGCAATAAATTTATTAACATCAAGTTTTAGAAACTTTATATAACATTTGAAAGAGAACATTAACTTTTTTGCTTACCTGTGATTGTTTTTTTACTTTTAGAGGACAAACCTCTCCTTCCCCATGGGACAATGTGCAAAGCGTAAATCGCCCAGAGATGTGGCGAAGTACATTATGCACTTCGTCCCAGGTGAAAGGAGAGTTATGTAGCAGCTCTGTGTGAAAGGGCCCTAAGACCCCTGTGTGCCTGTCCTGTGTCACACGATCCCTACACTAATAGTGTACCTGTGTGTGGTACTTGTGGAAACACTCCCCTATGCATAGGGCAGGCTGGTCAGGACAGTCAGGACAAAAAACTGTGGTGTCACACCTTATTCCAGCCCTGCTGCAGACACGACATCTTTTTCTTGGGGAACGCTGAGTTGGGGTACCAGGATAGACACTCGGGAAGTGTCTGCCATGTAGCCGGCTAACTACATCAGGGACTTGGGGCACGGACCTCCTGGATATAGGAGTTCCGAAATGATCTCTTTCTGGAATTTTAGGAAGGATCCCGTTCTCCCAGCCTTACTGTAGAGAACAAAACTATTATATACAGCCAATTGAATTAAATAAACAGACACCTTCTTATACCAGCGTCTGGTGCAGCGGGACACTAAATAGGGAGCCAATATCTGGTCATTGAAGTCCACCCCTCCCATGTGAAGGTTATAGTCGTGGACAGAGAGGGGTTTCTCAATGACTCCAGTTGCCCTTTCAATTTGTACTGTCGTGTCTGCGTGAATGGTGGACAGAAGGTAAACGTCCCTCTTGTCCCTCCACTTCACCGCGAGCAGTTCTTAGTCACACAAGGCAGCCCTCTCCCCCCGTGCAAGTCGGGTATTAACGAGTCGTTGGGGGAAGCCCCGGCGACTAGGTCGCGAGGTGCCACAGCATTGAATTCCGACTATATGTAAGTGCCGAAAGAGGGCCACGCTTGTGTAAAGACTGTCCACGTATAAGTGGTACCCCTTGTGGAGTAAGGGTGACACCAAGTCACAGACAATCTTGCCACTGCTCCCCAGGTAGTCAGGACATCCGACCGGCTCCAGTTTTGAGTCTTTTCAGTCATAGACCCTAAAACGATATGTATAGCCTGTGGCTCTTTCACAGAGCTTATACAGTTTGACCCCATACCGGGCGCGTTTGCTGGGGATGTACTGTTTGATGCCAAGGCGCCCAGTAAAATGTACTAGGGACTCGTCTATGCAGATGTTCTGATTGGGGGTATACACATTGCAAACCTGGATGACAAACGGTCTATGAGGGGCCGAATTTTGTGGAGCCGGTCATAAGCAGGGTGGCCTCTTGGATGACAGGTTTTATTGTCAGTAAAATGCATAAAGCGCATGATGCCCTCAAAACGTGCCCTGGACATAGCAGCAGAGAACATGGGCATGTAATGTATTGGGTCTTTAGACAAATAGGACCGCAATAATTTTTTTTTACTTAGACCCATGCTGAGGATAAGGCCCAAAAATATTTTAAATTCGGAAACTGTGACTGGTTTCCACCGGAAAGGCTGGGCATAGAAGCTTTCCGGATTGGCGGTTATATACTGTGTGGCATAGCGGTTGGTTTCTGCCACAACTAAGTCATAGAGATCCGCGGTGAAGAACAGCTCAAAAAACTTGAGGGCTGATCCTAAATGAGCTGTTTCCACGCAAACTCCAGACTGGGCGGTGAAAGGGGGCAATACGGGTGCGGCGGAAGCAGGGGAGTGCCAATTTGGGTTTGCCAGCACCTCTGGGAGACTAAGGGCTCTACGGGCCTGTGAACGTGGTGGCTGCGACGGGGGAGTTACTGCACGTGCCACCGTACCAGCTTGAACTGCCCTTCTGGTGCTCGCCACTTCACCAGGGAATACGGCAGTGCTGGTAGAAGGTCCAGGATGTGCTGCGCTGCTGGTGTATGACGCACCATAAACAAGATCAGCGCTAGCACTACTCTGCTGCAAATGAGGATCATCATGCGGGGTAGGCAGAACACTGACATGGGATCGGGTACGCCTGACCATAGCAGGGACCTCAACCTCGTCATCTTCACTAGCGGTTAGAGTGCCACTGCTGTCTACAGGTTCATATTCTGAACCACTGGATTCAGCGGGTGAGGCGTTCCCATCGCTTTCATCCATCAGGGCCAGAATCCTGTAGGCCTCTTCAGAGGAATACCCCTTGTTTGACATTTTGGGCTCACTAAATTTAGGGGGTATTCCTCTGAGACTACCCAGGAAAAAGAGCAAACCTGCCTAGTAAAAAGGAGTGCTTGCGAAGTAAAGCTGCGATCGCTAATAAAGATCCAGAAAGCTCAAAAGTGATCTTTATAGCGCCGCAGCGTTTTTTCGGTGTTTTTGCAGTGATCAGAAAAAAAATTATTCTGTCACTGCGGTGGGGCAGACTGAACGCAAGTGTGCGCACAAGATCAGGCCTGATCGGGCGAACACTTCGTTTTTTGTAGAACCTAAGGTGACCCTAATGTACTGATATAGATCTGATTGCGATAAGTCTTGATCACTTACAGATACTATATAGTACTAGTGCTGATTAGCGACAGCGATGACGCTAATCAGCGACTAATCAGTGACTGCGGTGGGCTGGGCGCTAACTACCTAACAAGTAGCTAAGTAACTGGCGGTGATAAGGGACCCTTACAGGGGGGTGATCAATGACAGGGGGGTGACAGGGGGGTGATCAGGGAGTCTAATATGGGGTGATCAGTGGTTAATAAGGGGTTAATAAGTGACAGGGGTGTGTGTGTGTAGTGTATGTGTGGTGATTGGTGCTACTTACAGAGCTGCCTGTGTCCTCTGGTGGTCGATCCAAGCAAAAAGGACCACCAAAGGGCCAGGTAGCAGGTATATCAGACGCTATTTACAAAACAGTGTCTGACATATACATTTCATTGGTTATTTTAAAAATCTACAGCCTGCCAGCCAATGATCGCTGCTGGCAGGCTGTAGTTGAACTTGTGAACTGTGCGATCCTGTGAACACGCGCTCCTTATGTGTGCGGCAAGTAGTTAATGATTATGTAATGAAAGTTTATGCAGGTTTTAATAAACCAAGGGGGAGATTGAGCAAACTGGTGTAAAGTAGAACTGGCTAAGTTGCCCATAGCAACCAATCAGATTCCACCTTTCATTTTCCAAAGTGGCTGTCAAAAATGTAAGGTGGAATCTGATTGGTTGCTATGGGCAACTTAGCCAGTTCTACTTTACACTAGTTGACCACCACATTTTTGGGATCTTTTGTGATTAAAATCTAATTTATAAGATTTCTGCTCTAATGTCAGGAAATACACACAGATATTAAAAGCCATCCTATACAGCTAATCCTACCTTCACATAGATATCAGCAATGTGTACCCTAATGTACAGATTCACTACAGACCTAGAACCTTGGATCTAGACCCGGGATACCCCCCCCCCCCCCCCACCTTCACATTCTATGGAAACCCCAGTGATAATGGATCTGCCAATACCAGGGAATCACTAGGAAGACAACACATTTCTCTACTACTGGACAAAACTGCCTCCACAAGGATCATCTCATTCATTCATCTCCCAAACTGTCTTAAATTAATTTCCTGCAACTTTGCTTATCATCAAACCCCATAAGAAATATGCCAACCCAGAAATGCCAGTCCTGTTATATGAGCCCAATCTTCTGTTCTATAATATTTTATCAGTGGGAAATGATCCATGAATTTCTCTTCCCATCTACACCCTGGATGACACTCATAAGGTCTACACTACATTGTATGGGGCAGAGCAGGTACATGGGGCACCAACACAGCAGGTGCCAACTGAAGATTCCATGCACTGTCCTGAGGTCATGTGACTGGCACACGATCAACTGCCACTCACTTTTCAACTGTCGTCTGCCACGTGTGGAAGAAGGTTGGATTGCTCTGCGCGATTTCTGGAAAAAGACGTCCAGCGACCAAAAAGAAGAGGAGAAGAGGAGAGAGGAAGAGGAGAAGAGGAGAGAGGAAGAGGAGAAGATGAAGGGAGGAGAAGAAAAGAGGAAGAGAGAAGAAGACAGCCTGGAGAAGAACATCAAGAAGAAGAGGATTGGACCCAACGCCAGAGTGTTGGAGGATGAGGAGCCAAGAGCAGGTATCTGGGGCACTTCATTTGTAACTGCTTCAGGACCAAGGCAATTTGGATAGCAAAATTTTAATTATTTCAACTGTAAAGATCTGTTATTCATCATCATAGCCACATGAGGGGTTGTTTTTTTGTGGGTGAATTGTAATTTTAATTCCACCATTTAATTTTCCATATAATGTATTTAAAAAATGGTGGGAAAGAATTAGTAAAATGCAATTCGGCCATTATTTATATATATATATTTTATTTATAGCTAGGGGCCTTATTAATAGCCAGGGCCTCATAGCAAAAATAAGTATACCCCATCCCTTTTCCGTGACACTCCCTGGCAGCACAGAATGAAAAACATAACGGCCCAGATTACTGATACATTTACGAAGAAGTGGAAGTAATTTTTTTTTTATGGATTTAAAAAGTTGTACTCTGTCTCATACATTTTATTGGAACATGTGTTTTAAACATATAGGGCCAGATTTATCATTAGCTCAAGTCAGAATCATAGAGTGAAAAAGTCGCAAAAAAATGCGCAAATGCTAAAACTGCGCACAAATTTGCGACTTTTTTCTGCTCTGCACTATGCTCGCCAGTTTTCTGAAAGTAGGCGTGTTTTCTTATGTAAATGAATCTCTAGACAGATTTACTATTGGGACTATTTAAAAAGTCGCAAAAAAATGTGCAATTCCACTCCAGTGAGGACCATACTTATCTTATGAGACTTTTTAATAGAACATGCAACTTTTTCGTAAAAACTTGCGACTTTTGTAAAGCTGCTTACTGACGGATAAACTGCTACCGTCAAACCACATTTATTACAGTCTTAAAGGGCTGATCATAAATCTGACTTGGCTAAAACTGACTTTAGCCATATGTGAAAGTGGAGTGAGCTGTCAGAGTAATAATAAATCTGGCCCATAGTGCTTGTTCTGATCACCATATCTCTCATTGTATTTACAGCATTGGACTGAGAGAAATACACTGAGAAGTCTTCTGTTTCCCTTCACATAATATATTACAAAGCTGGCTGCCTACAACCACCACTAGGTGGAGCTCAGTGGATAGGAGTGTATACATTTACCATTGGCTGAAGTGGAAGCTATAGTAATCTCTTTGCACTGAGCTCCCCCTAGTGGTGGCTGCAGGAAAATGCACTGTTTTCATGCCAGGAACAGACGGAGCATAATACATATAATAATATAAAACATATAATAAAGACTTTGCACTCAAGTATGACCAAGTTGATGAATTTATTGGCACAATCCACTGGGAAATTTATAGATTTGTAAACGTTTTTGGTCCAAACACCTTCCTCACACACGGATTGCAGCAGCAAAAGTGGAAGTGGAGAATGGAGAGCACAGCATGGAAAATGTGGAGTACCTCCTGGAATCGCTGTCAGCGGTCATACTTCAGTGCCAAGTCTTTATTCTCCATAAAACACTGCAATGCTGGCATTTTTTATTTTTCTAATGGTTTGGTTTTTTTTTTTTTTACTTTATTTGTTTACATATTAAGAAATCATAGAATTTTAAAATATTTAAACTTTTGCTTACATACGTTTCTTAGATCAGGTTGTTGACCCCTATCTGCCTAGTAATATGGTACGGCCCATGAATCAGTCCGTCCTGTGTAAAGCATCTGTAACCTAACTGAAAACATGGCCTCAGTCACATCACCCCCCACTGACATTCAGTAAGCAGCAGTGTTACATGACATGTATGTGCTGGGTCTGCACACACATAGGATAACTACATAGGACTAATGGTGGAAACCATTGTGGATATTACAACTTCTTCACTGTGTGTGTTTCCATGGCTACATGTCTGTAGGTGATGTTGTTAGGTTGTTAATAAAGTTAACTTCTAAAAAAAATACAAACACGACATATACAGGGGAGACAGGGAGAGCAATGGCAGATGTGCTTCTACACAGACACTGACAGACATGATGAGATGCTGCTGCAGGCAGTAATACTGTATATACTGTATACATATGTGCGGTATCTCCATACACTACTGTTCACCTGTCAGATATCTGGACAGGACAGGCTTCAGGGTCACATGACTGACGCCATCTTTTTTTTCTTTAGAGGGAGGCTATTGTGCAGATATAATAAAGGTCTCCCTAGAGAATGTTAATAAATATATATTAAAACATTGTATAACTTTCTATTCTCCAAATTAAAAAATATAATTGTTAAAATAAGAATACCCCTTTAACCCCTCTTTGTGTAGATGAAGTATTACCAGAGGGTATTCTGCTCCATAAACTGGGTTTGAACTGAAACTTAAATTTTTTATTAATTTGTTTTTAAAACCAACCCCCAAATTAGAAGGGCTGCCTGCATATTCATAAAAAAAAAAATCTCCCAATCAGATTTAGATTATTTGCCAAGAAGCCATTCTGACGAATTCTAGACCTAATAACCATAGGTAATCTTGTTGCTGACTTTAACGGGTCCACACTACACATTTTGCGGACAAATATAGGACATGGATTATCTTGGAGCTTTACGCATCCATATGTCCGTTCTTCACAAAGATAGACTATGTCCATAAAATGTAGACCATGGACCCATTGAAAACAATGGGTCTGCATATAAGATGCGGACAGCACATGGACCGCATCCATATTTTGCGGATCCGGGAGTTGCGGACCTCAAAATGGATGGAGTCGTGTGCATGGGGCCTTAATTTGTGCGTAGAATTCATAAAAACATTCTAAACTTGCAAAGTATACCTCGTGCCCTCTTAACACCGTAAATACAGAGGCGGCTCTAGACTTTGTGAGGCCCTAGGCGAAACTCGAACATGAGGCCCCCATGAAGATTGTTGGGATGCTCGTGATCTCCCGTACGGTGCCCCCGGCTCACCGGCTCAGTCCCCAAGAAATAAGCTGTGTCAACCACCGCACGGAGCGGTGGTGTGGTCAACACTCCCCCTCCATGTATCTCTATGGAAGACTCGGAGATACACAAGTGCTGTATCTGCTACTCTCCCATAGATACATGGAGGGGGAGTGTTGACCACCGCTCCGGGCACAATGAGATCCGGAGTACCATACAGAGTATCCGGAGTACCCCCCCCCCCCTCCCGACACTTATCTCCTATCCTTTTGATAGGGGATTTATTTTCCTGGAGTACCCCTTTAATATGCAGTGACATCACAGTAAAGGGTTAATATGCACAGTGACAACACAGTACAGGGCTTATATTCACAGTGCATATTAACACTTTGCATTAACCCTAGCCCAGTTCTCTAAATCGACCCTCCTCCCACACACCGCATTTTGCTGTACTCTCTATACAGCAGCATATACCTGTCACATCCAGGGCCTCCCAGGTGACGTCTCCTCTGAAGTAGATCTTCTTTGTCATCATCTTCTCCATTCGGTCCGGACACTTCTCTCAGCCGCCTCGTCTCTGCAGAGTGTGACACACAGACATCTTAGTGTCTTCACTTTTCTATCATCATCCCCCAACCTGGAGTCCCCAGAGTGTTATCCTGCTGCTCGCTGTGCGCCGGCCCCAATATCACAAATACTATCCTAAAGAAATAATAGTGCCCCCATAGTAATAGTGCTCCTCATAGTCCCACCAATAGTAATTCCCTTCTAGAATGCCCTCATTAGTAATACTGCCCCCTACAGTGCCCCCATTATGTAATTTGCCCCCCACACTGCCCCCATTAAGTAATTTGTCCACCACACTACCCACATTAAGTAATTTGTCCACCACACTGCCCCCCATTAAGTAATTTGCCTCCCACACTGCCCACATTAAGTAATTTGTCCACCACACTGCCCCATTAGGTAATTTGCCCCCACACTGCCCCATTAAGTAATTTGTCTGTCACATCGCCCCATTAAGTAATTTGTCCACCACACTACCCACATTAAGTAATTTGTCCACCACACTGCCCCCGATTAAGTAGTTTGCCCCCCACACTGCCCACATTAAGTAATTTGTCCACCACACTGCCCCATTAGGTAATTTGCCCCCACACTGCCCCATTAAGTAATTTGTCTGTCACATTGCCCCATTAAGTAATTTGCCCCCAACATTGCCCCATTAAGTAATTTGTCCACCACACGGCCCCCTATTAAGTAATTTGCCCCCCACACTGCCCCCATTAAGTAATTTGTCCGCCACACTGCCCCATTAAGTAATTTGGCCGCCACACTGCCCCCTATTAAGTAATTTTCCCCCCAAACTGCCCCCATTAAGTAATGTGTCCGTTACACTGCCCCCATTAAGTAATTTGCCCCCCAAACTGCCCCCATTAAGTAATTTGTCCGCCACACTGCCCCCCATTAAGTAATTTGCCCCCATACTGCCTCACAAATTTGCCCACACACTGCCTCATATTATCAAATTTGCCCCCCACCTTGTACTAGTCGGCTGATCTGCTAGGCTACTGCATGGGCATGAGTTCAGTCACTTCAGAGTGCAACCCCATCCTGCGGCGCATAATCCCACGAGACCCGTGACCTCCCGCGGTGGGATCACGCGCCGCAGGATGGGGTTGCACTTTGAAGTGACTGAATTCATGACCGCGCGACGCAGCAGATCAGTGGACAAGTACAAGGGGGGTGGGAAATAGCATTCGGGGCACTGGCTCAAGCCCGGAATGTTTTGACCTAAGGACGCTTCCATCCGACACCGCCGCAAGTACAATTTGTACTTGCGGCGGTGTCGGGTGGGAGCCAGAGCGAGGCCCCCACCAGTGCGAGGCCTTAGGCGGTGGCCTAAGTGGCCTAAGGGAAGAGCCGCCTCTGCGTAAATATACATTGCTGAGTGTGACGGGGTTAAAAGGCTCATGTTTGGAAGCCCCCAGTGTTTGCCCCTGACCTGTTCCTGTTATTAGTGCAGATTGTGCTCGTCTATAACTGTGACTTGGAGAACAGATTACATGTTATTAGTAGTCAGTGCAGAAGTCCAGGACATTCAGGGGGTTCACTTACTTTTCCTGTAAACTATATATCACACACTTCAGATAAAATTCATTTTGCAGTGGAATACAGACTGGTCTCATATTCTCCACTTCTCTCATTACATTTCTTCCAAATAAACTAATATTGTGTAATATTCTTTTAACCCTTCAGGCCCCAGCACCGCTATAACACCCAGATCCGACCCCCAGCTTTCCATCAGCGGGTTTGACTTCCATCAGGTGCTGGGTGAGGGCGGCTTCGGCAAAGTGGTCTTGGCATCTGTCCGTGGCCGAAACACCTTCAAGGCCATAAAAATCATTATCAAAGAGGACAATGCAGAAGACCTACAGCGAGAGAGGCGGATACTCCTGGCGGCCAGAGACTGTCCATTCCTGTGTCATCTCTATGCCGCACTGCAGTCTCAGGTACGGAGGGGTCTCCCTGCTCCTCTCTCCATAACAGATGAAATAGATGCTGTGTAACCGGGGATCACAGCTCTATTTACTGCTTTATACCACAGATGACTGATTAGAAAATGTTTCCCTCAATATAATCTTGTGCTTTGTTATACAGGGCCATGCCTATTTCATCTTGGAGTATTTGTCCGGCGGCAGCCTGAAGGATCTGATTGATAACAACACGCTGAGCACCAAGATCGTGCGGTAACTGATCCTGAGCTACATGGAAAATATAGGGAAGAAGATGTCCTGAAGATCGGAGGGAAAAGGGGTTTTAAAAGGGGGAAGGGGTTTCTTAGTGTAAAACTTCTCCCCGATAACAGTAACTTTCTCAACTTCTTCATGTATTATATCATAACTTTTTTTTACATTTATGGGTGATAATATTCATATACTGCTCACCATGGTCTAAAGCGGTTTAGTGGCTAGTATCTAGTATCTGACGGTCTATGGTGATACAGGTTTACTATACACTCAGCAGTTATATTACTGATGATATTTCCCTTATAACACATACAGAATGAGTTCATGGCATTAATACTTAACACTCTCCTCTCTTCTTCAGGTTCTACACAGCAGAACTAATCTGTGGCATCCAGTTCCTCCACGGCCATGGCATCGCCCATCGGTAAGAGGAATGATATTTCTATTGTCTTAGGGCAAAACTGATACCCATGGGCTATGTCTGATCCTGTAGTTCAGGTCTCCTTATTTTAATGGAAATAACAAAATTGAGATGGAATGTAATGGTATACAGTGGGGTAATAGACAACCGGATAACTAGCACCAAGAATGTAGCGCTAGATATCCCAGTATTAGCAGTGAATGGCAGCGCGCATAACATCCACTGCACTAAATGACTTCAGGTGCTGGACTAAGGCATAAATGAGGGCCGCTGTGTTTGACTGGTGTGCCAACAACCACCGACTCTCCTGCCACCGTCACGTATGGTACCTGTAGTCCAGCACCTGAAGTCATTTAGTGCAGTGGATGTTATGCGCGCTGCCATTCACTGCTAATACTGGGATATCTAGCGCTACATTCTTGGTGCTAGTTATCCGGTTTTCTATTACCCCACTTGGTTCAGACACATGCCCAGGTGGTGTCATGCCCCTTAGTGTTGGTGATTTTAGTTTGTAAAACCCACCTATCATACTACTGTCATGCACATACCCCTCTCTGAGCGGTGTCAGTAGTCTGTTAGGTCCCACAATTTAGTGATTATTCATCGCTTCATTCAGCTGCTAGTTGCAGTGTGGGTAGATACCCCCTTTTTCTTATTTGAACATTATAATAAAGATTTGTTATTTAGTTTTAGCGTCCCTCCTATACATATATTTCTCCTTATTTTAATGGGGCCATTCTGACACATGGGGGCATATTTACTAAGAGCAGCTTTTACACCGGTCTTAGTTTTCCCCTTGAGATGCCCTAGATTTGCACATCTATGGCAGTCCTTATGCCTGGTTAAAAAAACTATGCCAGCCCCTGGCTGGTGTAGTGTTTCGCCAACGTTTATGTCTGTTTCCAGGCGTAATTATTGGTATATTTGCTCCGTCTGGAGTTCTGACCCGGGCACGGACCCCGACACTCCCCTGCTCCGCCCCGTCCTGCCTAACTGGCGAGCACGACGTAAAACCGACCACACTGAAAAATATTGTCGTGTGACCAGTTAAAAAGGGGACTTTTTTTTTACTAAAATGGTTGCAAGTCCCTTAGTAAATTTGCCCCAAGATCTTTTTTTAATTTCATTTTTATTTGTATAATCCCTGTCCAGTGAAAGCTGATATCTGATTGGTCAGGTTCAGTGATGATCTCCACCAGTAAATAGCCATCACTGCCCAGATTATTATTACCGCTGTGTATTTTTATGATTAACATAATAGAAGACTTGGAGAAGTACTGATCCTGTTTCTTCTTTCTTTTATCTTAATTATTCTCTTTAGAGTATATTCACACATAAAAGATTTGTGTGAATTTCTGTAACAAATCTGCTGCATGTGAATATATCCTTACGGTGTGTGTCATCTGTCTGCATTTCTGACCTCCCTCCAGTCTATTCTAGTTCTCAGTGTCAACCTTAAATGAGCGTTGTAGTTATGGACAAAGACAAAACCCGAAATGTTCTTCTTTCATTGCAGAGACATCAAGCCAGCCAACATCATGCTGGATACAGATGGTCACATTCGAATCATAGACCTGGGGCTGGCACAAGACGGCCTGACTGCGTCCAGTAAGATCTGTGGACGGGCAGGAACATACCGTTACATGGCCCCAGAGGTGCACCTGGGGAAATCTTACACTGTAGCAGTGGACTGGTGGAGCCTGGGGATAGTTGTGTCCAAAATGTCATCTGGACGTTACCCATTTTACAGTGGCCGCCAGAGGAAAAAGGTTTATGAGTCAATTACCACCGAGCAGCCAACATTTCCACCATGGCTGGATATAAACCTGAAAGATCTAATTAAATCACTGCTACAGAAAGACCCAGAGAAGCGCTTGGGTGTGTCAGGAAACATCAGAGCCCACCTATTTTTCGAAACCATCTGTTGGGAGGAAATGGAGATGAGGAGTGCAGAGCCTCCCTTTAGACCTCTCCATGTAAGTGAAGACTTACTGCATAAATACTTTAGTATTTTACACATGATAAGTAGAAACAAAGTTAGAATTGTCCCCTTTAATTGGAATCTTATGCAAAAAATTGCGAGCAAGTAAAGATGTGGATGCTGTAGGTCAGGCATGCTCAACCTACGGCCCTCCAGATGTTGCAAAACTACATCTCCCAGCATGCCTGAACAGCCTACAGCTATCAGCTAACAGCAGGGCATCGTGGGAGTTGTAGTTTTACAACAGCTGGAGGGCCGCAGGTTGAGCATGCCTGCTGTAGGTGTTTGATGCCTGAGCTTTATTGTCCTGTACAAGTAAATGCAGGTTGTATAGTGACATTTAGAAATACCTTACTGAACAGTAGTCGTTAACTGCTGCTTTTAATATATATAGGTCTCAATTTCATTATACAGACTCATAATCTTATGGCAGAAATATTTCTATTGGGGTTGAGGATATCCTACCCAGGTTTATGTGAATGTGAAGGGTATATAGGGGGAAGGGAGAGGATAAAATTATATATATTTTTTATCTCTTTACACTTCTTTCTCTTTCAGCATGATCTAAAGAGGAGCCATCTGGAGTGGTCGGAAAATGAACCAGCTGTTCCCCCTGTGTCCGGCTTTTCCTTCCTGTCACCTAGCTGGACACAGTAGGTTGAACCCTTTCCTCCAGCCCAGAGACCTATGCCTCCTCTGCCCGCTGCTTGTGTACCAGACCTTGGCTTGCCCCGGACTATGCCTCTCTCTGCTGGTTTACTGCCATGAACATCATCATATTGCCGCCCCAGTCTCTTGGCTCTGATTCCTCTGATCTCTGGCTCATCCCCGAGGACTCTTCAAGATGCGGACTCCGTCTTCCAGCTAGGTCCGGTGAGCTCAGGATAAATATCAGCATTTCCTGGAGCTTCTACACCGGATATAGGTAAGTATATGGGCATTTGATCCAGGGAGTATTTTCCGACTGCCATATCTGGAGTCAGGAAGGAGTGTTTTTCCCCTTATATCAGGACAAATTGGCAGATGTCAAAGAAGGGGTTTTTTCTCACCTTCCTCTGGATCAACACAGCTGCCCTTCCCCACAAATTCACCCAGTCTAATTAAAAGTATTATTTGGCCAATATTTGGGGACACATTATTTTGTAATTGATTCTGGGACTTATCTGACTGCCATACGTGGAGTCGGGAAGGAATTTTTCCTCATTTGTGGCTGAATTAGCAGATGGCTCAATGAGGTTTTTTCGCCTTCCCCTGGATTATTAATAGCTGATCCAGGGAAAACGTCTGACTGCCCTAAGTGGAGTCGGGAAGGAATTTTTCCCCCTTACACGGGGTTTTTTTCGCCTTCCTCTGAATCAATTAAAGTCAATGGACGTAACATATCCTTGACTTTGATATAGAAAATACATCAGAACTAGTGTTGAGCGAAGCGAGCTTCGGATGCTACATCTGAAGTCACTTCATTCAAAACTTCGGATTAATACTGTACAGAAATCCATCTCTGTATAGTATTAAAATGTGTAGGCTCCGATGAGCCAAAGTTGGTTATGCGTGAAGTCGTATGTGACTTCGTTGAATAACTTCGGTAGTTGATTTTTTAAGTTGAAAACCACTTTAAAACATGAAACTGAACTCTGCTTCGGTTCTGACTAGTGCCTCAGAACCAAAGCCGTTTCAAGTTTTAATGTGGTTTTCCACTTTAAAAATAAACTACCGAAGTTTTTCAACGAAGTCACATACGACTTCGCGCATAACTAACTTCGACTCATCGGAGCCCATACATTTTAATACTGTATGGAAACAAATCTCTGTACAATATTAATCTGGAGTTTTGAACGGAACGACTTCGGATATAGCATCTGAAGCTCGCTTCACTCAACGCTAATCAGATCATCTGTCCCCTCAAAAAGAAAAACATATCAAATCAATAAAATTCTCTATTTCCACCCCTATATCTTTGTGTACCTGGTTTTATTACCATTTTCTCTGTGCTGCTTATGGTTGTATTTCTTGGGTTTTCTGGTCTCATCATATGATAACAATTTAAGCTTCTGCTCTGTACCTTCTTTTAATAAAAGAGAACATAAGAATTTATGGGAAAGAAGATTAATATCCAATATTCATCTTTATTTATTAACTTTAAAACTGAGGTCATCGATAGACAAGATAATACAGAGGACCGATTCAGATCCATAGATTGAGCAGCACAAAGATCACACTTACTACTACAGATCACGCCATAGGCCACATTCACATATAACCAAGATGTCCTAATTACCAGTGACTAGATCACATTTGTGTTGTCTTTAAAATGGAGACACAAGAACAAAGTGGAAGAAAAAATAACCCAAAACATCAATTATTCTTGCCTACCAGACACGGAGAGAAAGGGTCCATTCACACGTCCCTAGAATGGGTCCGGTTCCGTTCCGCAACGTTGCGGAATGGATCTGGACCCATTCATTCTCTATGAGGCCGGAAGTAATGCGAACAGCACACAGTGTGCTGTCCGCAACCGCATTTCCGGAGCGCAGCCCCGATCTTCCGGTCCGTGGCTCCCGAAAAAAATAGAACATGTCCTATTCTTGTCCGCAATTGGACAAGAATAGGCAGTTCTATGGGGGTGCCGGCCGGGTGTATTGCGGATCCGCAATACACTACGGACGTCTGAATGGACCCTAAACATCAGGACTTACCTATAGAATACACAGTAGCGAGGCACTGACACCTATAGACTCTATAATAACCATCTGTGTAGGGAAGTAAACTGCTGAGTAACGTCTGATGATTAGTAGAAATACAATTGCAAGTTTCCACCGGCTCCATTATTCTTTCAGAGGTTTGTTCACTTTGTAGACCAGGAGTGCACAACCTTGTTTGGTCTGGAGGTCGCATTGTCACATTTCTGTATTTGAAGGGGCTGCAAAAAAAAAACATCTGTCAGCACTGGTTTGCATCAGTTTTGCTGATTATCGGTAGCATACCCCTGAATACATAGGGAGGTGTGCTGGCAATTATCCTACATCTTTTATCCTGATAAAATCAGAGGACAAACGAGTGATACAGGCCAGTTATCAGGAATGAGCGTTCCTATGAACTCTGAGCGGCCCTCGCTTTCTGCATCTTCAGGTCCTGGCGCTGTTTACATCTAGCTATGGTCATAGTCACATGCGTCTCTCCAGCCAATGACTGTCTCGAGCAGTGATGTGGCTACAAGCAGCATTCCACCACTGAACCCAGTCATTGGCTCGAGCGGTGCATGTGACCATGCCCATCGCCAGATTAAAGACCATGGGGACTGCAAGATAGAGACAGCAGGGCGGTGTGGAGCAGGTAAGTGTGAATCGTCTGTTTCAGGGGCCATGCTGTAAGAACTTGTTAAAAAAATCTTTTTTACCGGAGAACCTCTTTAAGTGGCGACATTTCCTTCCATATTGCCTCCTATTCACAATGAGTACTTTCCTTCACTGCAGAGGACGGTGCTCACTGGTTATTACCGCCTCCTTCCCCCAGTCATAGGTTATATCTGTGTGACCAGTGCCCTGCAATAACTAGTTCAAATGGTTTTAACTTTTTTAATTGTTGGACTACCAAAATAATTTTTGCAACATTTTTTAACAAAAAGGGCTTTTAAATAGATTTTCTATATATTTTCTCTTTTTTAGTTTTATTTGGGGGAAAGTGCAAAACATTTCTAAAAAGCCTAAAAAAAAATATACCTCCTTATTCTTTAAATAAGCAAAATGGCACCAAAATAAATTTATAAAATTAGTTCCCCATTTCATGTCTGTCTTTTTGTTATATAAATTGTATAGTTTCATGTGAATGGGTGATAATGGCAATGGTTTTGGTTGATTTGGGCATTTTTGTTTATTTTTGTTTTTTTATACTTATTTTATAATTTTTTTACTTATTTTTTGACATATTTCTAGCACATAATATGTTCATAAAAAGACTTTTAGGAGAAAACTGACACTTTGTTTTATTTTGCACATTTTCCTTTTTTTCTTTGTATTTTATTATATTTTTTATTTTAGAATATTTTACATTTCTTTATAATTGTTTTACTTATTTTGTTTATATTTTGCCACATAATTTGTCCCCCAAGAGGTCACTGAAAGACCTTTGGAGAACAAATAGGCTTTTTTTAATTATTATTTTGCACTATTCCACTGTTACTGGGGCATCCAAAGTTACAGGATAAACCAGCCTCCTGTGGGGGCATTGCACAAGGCAGAGCTGATCAGGGTCTACTAAGACACTGCATCTCTTCTCCGCTCTGGCCCAGAGACTCCCTAACTCCATAGCGCTCATTGAGTGCTCTGCACCTATCTGAGGAGAAGGCAGAAGTGGTAATAAGCCGCTTCTCCTCAGGTCCTCCGCTGTCACTGACACCCGGGGACCCGACTTGCTCCTCGAGAGTGCAGAAACGATCAGCTGTGTTTCTGTCCAGCAGGACATGGGCTGCAAACCTTGGCTCTGGTAGGCCGCAGGTTATGCACCCCTGTTATAGACTATGCCAGCTTCACATGCCCCAGGATGGCTTATTCACACATAAGTAAATCATGGACGTGTGCCATCTGTGTTCTCCATGCACAGCACAAATATCGATTGAATTTATTGGGTTATTTTTTTAAACCGGCATTTCAGACGTCGGTCTTAATAACCCTGCGCTGGCGCTTGATGCGCCTAAGTTATGCAGAGGCAGCAGCCGGCGTACAATAGCCTTAAATCTATGCCAGCTCCCTTGCTGGTGTAGATTTAGATAATTTTCTATGCCAGAAACTGACATAGAAAATGATAAATTAGGCGAGCCGTCCCACCCTTATCCTCGCCCGCAGAACGCCACTTTTATTTAAAACTGGCATACGTGGCATGGAAGGGGAAGAAGTCGCAGATTTTGCAACAAATCAGCTTTGCGACGAAATCTGCGCCAAGTATACGCCAAAACATGGCGTATATTTGGTCATAAATGACCCCTGTGGCGAAACCGACCTCGCCACTGGGTTTTGGAGAGGACTGGCTGCTGGCCTCTTGCCCCAGGATTATGGGCCATATACTAACTTTTAAACCCCTGAACCGATTCAAGTGAATTTTGGATAGGTTTGTCCCCACGTTATACTGTTTGAATTAATGTAAGTTATATGTATGGCCAATGTAAACTCACAAAGTTGTAACAATCTATAATAATTGTAACTTGTCAGCTTGGGAGGAAAATGCTGGGTGTGTTTCTATTGTGCCATTGTCCCATTGTGTGTTTAAATGGTGATGTCTGTCCTGTTGTATCTACATGTGTATTGGCGATCTCCCTTTGTTCTGAGAGATAATTGGATTGCTCCTCAGGTTGTCTCCAGACAGAGGGGAGGAGACCATGATGCATTGTGGGGATATGTTGTCCTATGTCACAGTCTTCATTCTGGTCCTCTGGGGGCGTGAACGATTGGTTGCTGTAGTTACATTGTATGTGTTGTTAATTACTGATTGGTTGTATTTCAAACCCCTGTGGGCAGTACTATGTTTGTGGGTTATGAATAAAAGAGGCTGTACGTGAAGTACAGTCAGACCACTGTTTGACCCTCAACACGGAGCCTTGTCTCGTTATTGGGGGGATTCACTGTATGCTGTTAGAGAACCGATTGCTAGGAGTGTAAGCTGATTCCTGTTCGTCTGCTAGCAGCTATTCGTGAGGTTCCAGTTTGGAGTGCTACTTTGTATCCAGTTCGGGACATTGGTGTTCTGCAGTAGCTGTGCCTGTCTCTCAGGAAAGGGGCTTATCGCCTAAACGGATTTTAACCCCTTGTCTGCGGAAACGGTCCGTTACATTGGTGGCAAGCAGCGGGATCGTTCCTACAGCCAGAAGGACAGCTACAGGAGACACCATTTCTGTGGATTCTACAATTTAAGGACAACGCATGTCCCAGTACAGCGACCCAAAAAGCACCAGGATGCAACCAGCAGTGTTATACGAGGAGGAGGACCTGGATGGCCGGGATGCATTAAGGAAAGGCATCTGGTACCAGGCCCTGGATAATCTACAATACCAGCGGGGTGAGAGTCTCCCCAGTGAAGAGCAGCGGTTGCAGAAGCAAGTGGCCCTGCGGATGCCCTTCCTGGGAGAGCAGCCCCTGGAGGAATGGGTAAAGGAACTAGAGCACCGGGTATGGCAGGAGCTATGGCTGGAGGATGCCAACCAGGCGCTTTGGTGGTATATGGCACAGTATATACCCTGGACAGCCGAACATGACAAGCCAGAGGGAGAGGAGTTTTATGGTCCTGGCTTGTTATGGGAGTCCTTTGCAGAGCCTGACTTCAGGAGCCCTGTACAGTCCAGACTTCAGGACATTTTCTATGAGAGGGAGGCTAGGCATGAGTGGGATGACCCCTATGAGGTAGAGCAAGACCTGGCTCACCTAGCAACCCTGGAGTGGGAACTGGAGCAGGACTACCGAGATCTCTTCCACTCCATTGAGAAGGCTCAGCAGGACGGTAAGGTGACAGACCCAGATCCAGACCCATTCAGCTGGGCAGATATTGTAGAGTGTTACTGGGAAGGACCCCAGGTGGCCGGTAGAGATGGGACCGAGGTCTCTCCACCGGTCCTGCAGGGAATTGGGAGCCCAGTCTCCATTCCCCAGCAGCAGTGTGAAGTGCAGGGAGAGGAGAGCAGCGTCCTCCCTCCCCAGCGGCAGGCTGAGTTACAGGGGGCAGAGGTAGTTGTTCCTGCCCCCCAGCAGCAGAGTGATATGCCGGGAAGGCAGTGTGAAATGCAGGGAGAGGAGAGCAGCATCCTCCCTCCTCAGCGGCAGGCTGAGTTACAGGGGGCAGAGGTAGTTGTTCCTGCCCCCCAGCAGCAGCATGATTTTTTGGGAATTGGGAGCCCAGTCTCCATTCCCCAGCGGCAGGCAGAGTTAAAGGGGGCAGAGACAGTCGGTCCTGTCCCCCAGCGGCAGAGTGTCCAGCAGGGAATAGAGAGCCCAGTCTCCTTTCCCCAGCAGCAGGACACTGTATTGAGAGCGGAGACGGTCGGTCGCCCTCCCCAGCGGCTGGAAGTATGTATGGGAGAGGAGCTCGTTACCCCCTCTCCCCAGCGGCAGCTTAACGCACCAGGGGGAGACAGTAAAACCCACAACCGTGCAGATGGGACCGTGGTCTCTGCACTTACAGCACAGGGGGTAGAGACAGTCGGTCTCACCCTCCAACAACCAGACTCTAAGCCAGGGAGCAACACAGAGACCGGGAGTACCAGCTTCCAGCATAACCTTGGTGGACTCACTGGACAGAGACAGGCTACCAAATGCAACAGGTCCAATATTGGGTTGTGGGTGGGCTGCCAGACTAACGCAGGTACCGACCGGCGTTAGGTCAGGTATCTGGTTAGTCTTCCGGGGGGGGGGGGGGGATGTGTGGCGAAACCGACCTCGCCACTGGGTTTTGGAGAGGACTGGCTGCTGGCCTCTTGCCCCAGGATTATGGGCCATATACTAACTTTTAAACCCCTGAACCGATTCAAGTGAATTTTGGATAGGTTTGTCCCCACGTTATACTGTTTGAATTAATGTAAGTTATATGTATGGCCAATGTAAACTCACAAAGTTGTAACAATCTATAATAATTGTAACTTGTCAGCTTGGGAGGAAAATGCTGGGTGTGTTTCTATTGTGCCATTGTCCCATTGTGTGTTTAAATGGTGATGTCTGTCCTGTTGTATCTACATGTGTATTGGCGATCTCCCTTTGTTCTGAGAGATAATTGGATTGCTCCTCAGGTTGTCTCCAGACAGAGGGGAGGAGACCATGATGCATTGTGGGGATATGTTGTCCTATGTCACAATCTTCATTCTGGTCCTCTGGGGGCGTGAACGATTGGTTGCTGTAGTTACATTGTATGTGTTGTTAATTACTGATTGGTTGTATTTCAAACCCCTGTGGGCAGTACTATGTTTGTGGGTTATGAATAAAAGAGGCTGTACGTGAAGTACAGTCAGACCACTGTTTGACCCTCAACACGGAGCCTTGTCTCGTTATTGGGGGGATTCACTGTATGCTGTTAGAGAACCGATTGCTAGGAGTGTAAGCTGATTCCTGTTCGTCTGCTAGCAGCTATTCGTGAGGTTCCAGTTTGGAGTGCTACTTTGTATCCAGTTCGGGACATTGGTGTTCTGCAGTAGCTGTGCCTGTCTCTCAGGAAAGGGGCTTATCGCCTAAACGGATTTTAACCCCTTGTCTGCGGAAACGGTCAGTTACAACCCCCTTAGTGTGTTTATTCACGAATCCTTCTTTTTCCACTGACAGTGGAAGAATTAATTATTTTGGTCCTTTTTGAAAAGCAAACGCCCATTGAAGTCTATGGGTTTATAAGAAGACTGAGACAGCATGGATGGCATCCATGGTCTCCACTGAACATTAGTAGGAGATGCTCAGCAAATCCCCTTTTCAGCCTTGCAGTGAACGTACAATGCGGATCTAACATGCTGGGCAGAAGATGGACATATGGACCAACAACGGATCCGTCACAGAAATCTTCATGGATAAAACACTGACTGTTTTATCAATTACATCAAACGAACAGAGACGTGTGATTAAGGGTACAGCCAAAGGGCATCACTGGTCGCGCAACAGCTGTTGTGGCCAGGATTGAAGCAACACAGTGTAGCGGTGATCTCATAGAAGTGAGTGGGGGCACAGCGTGAATCATGTGCGCTACTACTGTGACCCCTGAATCACAAAAAATCCAACGATTCAGGGTTTGCAGTCACGGCCCACATGCGTCTCACACTGCAACTCCATTCATTTCTATGGTATCACCACAACACCAGGATGCCCCTGTGATGATCCTACCCGATACAGCTGTCGCACGACCAGTGTCTCCGTGTAGCTGTACCCTTAGGTCTTAATGGTGTCTTGAAATTAGAAAAAGATCTTACCAAAAAGATCTTACCAGAAAAATGGTTTTGCAGCTAAGGCTACTTTCACAATAGCATTTTTGGGGGGATCCGTCATGGATCTGCAAAAACGCTTCCGTTGCAATAATACAACCGCATGCATCTGCCATGAACGGATACGTTTGTATTATCTGTAACATAGCCAAGTTGGATCCGTCATGATCTCCATTGACAGTCAGTGGCGGACGGATCCGTTTTCTATTGTGCCAGATTGTGTCAGAGAAAACGGATCCGTCCCTATTGTGTGCCAGGACGAATCCGTTTGGATCAGTTTTGGACCGCTTGTGAAAGCCCATGACGGATCTCACAAACGGAAAGCCAAAACGCGAGTGTAAAAGTAGCCTACGCCTGATTTTAGTGAATGGTGCTAATACATTGGATAGAGCAGAAATATGCTGTTTCTAGAGTATAGCAAACTTTTTTTTTCTAATTTTCAGTGCTTTAGATGCCTTATGACAGCCTTCCTCACAAGACCTGGTCAAGCTTGGTTGTAAAAGAACCCAAAACTACTAGACGCACATCAAACACAGTGACATGTGAGTCCCCTTTTGGGCCCCTAAACCAGGAGTGGACCCACCGTTCTTCACAGTTCCCCCCCGAACTGTACACGACACAATGAATTTTCTGCACTACATATCGATAGACAGCTTGTGGCCGCTCAGTCAGCCTGTGTGCCCATATAATAAGCTGAGCCTATAGAACACACTACCTGGTCTAGTATTACAGTATATAGATGAGGCTAGTTTCACACAGCCTACCGGATCTCTCTGCATTGCTAGAAGATACAGCTTTGCCATCCTGCCCATTAACTATAATGGGGGCTGGTAGAGATCCAGCCGCAACACGGCAAATATGCTGAGAATTGACTGGGTGGAGCAGTTAATTGGTAGAGATAAGCAAATTCTTCAAAAATTCGATTCGGACACTTTGCAGAATCCCCCCCCCCCCCCCCCCCCGCTTCAAAAAAAATCGCTTTGTTCTGAATTAATTTTACACAAAGCACGTTAAATCAGCTATATCCCGGCCTGCAGGGAGAGTGTATGTCGGATCACTGTGCATTGCAACAACATGCATAGCTAGATCTTTCTGGTAGTGAAACAGTTATGCCTCATTCACACGTCAGTGTTCGGTCAGTGATTTCCTCCAGTGATTGTTAGCCAAAACCAGGTGTGACTCTAAACACAGAACAGGAGCAGATCTTTCACTTATACCTTATGTCTGTGGAGGCTCAATCACTGATGGAAATCACTGACCAAAACAATGACGTGTGAATGAGGCTTTACTGTGCGTCAGTATGACAGGCAGGTCACATACAGTATATGGATGTTCACATTGGCTTGCGTCACTATTGGGCTCAGTTCACACTTCCCTTATATGGTCAGTTACTGGTCCAAAACACAGAACCGGTGCAGATCTTTTTATGATACCTTATCTGAGGGTAGGATTGGCTCCTGATTTTTACTCACCATACAGTAACTGCTGGAATTAACTGACCAAATAACTGGTGTGAACTTAGCCTTACAGGTCAATGTTTGCATCAGGTATAATGTACAGTACCTAACCATGCAGTGACCCAAGATTCTACTATAGAACGGTCTCTTTTTACATTGTCTCCTGTTTCCACATAGATTGCTAGGAAACCTGGTGTGTTGCACAATGATTCTACCAAATTGTGAAAGACCGGTCTCATCTCACTGTTGTTGGGGTGTCCACATTGATAGAAAGGCTATTGTGTTACCCACTCAAACTCCACTGTAGAGTGAAAGAGCTGTCTCATTTAACACCCTCTTTTGTTTCCACATAGATTGCTTGAGAACCTGGTGTGTAACACACTGATACAAGTAGTGGCCCCATGACAAAGTGAAGAGGGTGTCAGCAGTAAGTTTGTGTTGACGTTTAGTTTTCCCTTCTTCTGATCCATCAGAAGAAAAACCCAACAAAAAACGGATCCTGTCTTTTGGGCATCCACCTTCACACGGTCAGTATTTAGCCAGTAATCCATCAGTATTGCTAAGGCCCCAAAAAATATGAGTGGATCCAAAACAGAGATGACACGTGAAGAAAATATTTGCATGTCTTCTGTGTTTTGGACCCACTCCTGCTTTTGGTTTCCAAATCATGAGCAAATCCTGGGGCAAAGCACTGACTATGGGGAAGAGGCCTCATAGATCATCCAAAGACAGGATCCATTGTGATTTTCATTTTTCAGTTCTTCTGACGGATCAGGAGAACGGCAAAATGAACTATGATGTCAACAAGGCCAAGCAGGGACACTAGTGTCCCCGGAACAGACTAGTGAGGGTGGCAATAGCGAGAGGATTCAACACTGTGGCCCAATCACAGAGTGTTGAGGGTGACAACAGAATGAGGAGTCATCATAGTGGCCAAGTCTCAGAGTGGTGAGAGTGGCAACAGCATGAGAATCTGCAAAAAAAGGGGGTTAGTCAGCACCTCCCAGTGTGCAGGTGCACGTTGCCATGGCAAAGACCTAGAAGAAAAAAAGACAATGTAGCAGCACCCTTCAAATAGATAAAGTACAACAATGCCATAGTCACAAAAATAATGATTACAAAAATTATGGTGCTAATGCTACGCTTATTTATAAAGTGAGATGCTTGGCCAATGCATTTTGTACAAAACCATCTGAGCCCGTCTGCCGTACGTCAAGGCGATCTCTGTTAGACGGGTCCTAACACTAAATACTACCTGTTATGCGCCATAATGGCTGCCATAAAATTCAGGGAGTGTTTGATCCACATTCATGTTGGATCCACTCTGCCTTTTTCCATTTTTTGTGCCATAATGGCCCCCGTTACAAGGGATGCAGGTACCAACATGCATGCCGAGCCCACTCTATACCTTTCCTGGTGCTAGACAGCTTCCAATGAATGTAGTGAGAGCAGGCTACAGCTTTATACTGAAAGTAATAAAAAAATCAGCCTATAGGGCATACAGGCCAATCAGGAGTGCAAGACCCGCTGGAGTGCCACATCTCCAGCATAGTAAATCTGCAAAAAAAGGGGGTTAGTCAGCACCTCCTAGTGCGCAGGTGCACGCTGCCATGGCAAAGACCTAGAAGAAAAAAAGACAATGTAGCAGCACCCTGCAAATAGATAAAGTACAACAATACCATAGTCACAAAAATAATGATTACAAAAATTATGGTGCTAATGCTACGCTTATTTATAAAGTGAGATGCTTGGCCAATGCATTTTGTACACAACCATCTGAGCCCGTCTGCCGTACGTCAAGGACGATCTCTGTTAGACGGGTCCTAACACTAAATACTACCTGTTATGCGCCATAATGGCCGCCATAAAATTCAGGGAGTGTTGGATCCACATGCATGTTGGATCCACTCTGCCTTTTCCATTTTTTGTGCCATAATGGCAGGGTGCTGCTGCATTGTCTTTTTTTCTTCAACAGCATGAGAAGTCATCATAGTTGCCCAGTCACAGAGTTGTGAGAATGGCAATAGCATGAGGAATCATCATAGTGGCCCAGTCACAGAGTGGTGAGGTGGGTGGCAAAAGCAGTGACAGTACCAGCACAAGATGGTGGCAGCAGGAGAAGGTGGCAGCAGGTGTGTGGCATCAGGAGGGGGGCAGCATCAAAATTGTGCCACACGTAGTCAGGAGTAATGGGCCATTTTTCACAATGCTTTGGTGTGGCAGCACACTGCAGTCCGAACATTACTGCCAGAGTGATCTACTGTGATGCATGAGGCACCAGCGTGTGGAAATCTGGCTAATCCATGCCTGATTTTTCTTTACAAAGGTTAGTCTCCCAACATTTTGTGCTGAAAGGCGAGTTCTCTTTGGAGTAACTTTGGAGTAACTATACTAAACACCCGCTCTGATGCCACACTTTTGGCCGGGCAGGAAAACTTGTCCAGGGCAAACTCAGACAGTTGTGGCCACTATTCAAATTAGGCTGCCAGTAGTCCAGGGGACCTTGGATCTGGGATGACAGGGTGCAGTACAAGTATACCACCACCTACTGGTTTAGGTTCTGCTCCATTTCCTGCTGATGGCTGTTTTTTTCAGTAGGCGGGTGAATAAACGTGCTCATCAGAGACTGGAGACTCAAGTTACTGCTGACGGAGCTGGTGCTGCTCCAGCTCCACCTCCAGCAGTCATGGCAGTGGAGCATGAGCTGACTGCCTGCAGCTGTCTTTATGAACCCGTGCACCGCTAGTTGGGCCCCAGGCACGTTTAGCTCCAGATCTCCCACTGCTTCCACTCTGCTGGCCCATCGGAACGCTGGCACCCTGCTGCTGTCTCATGGGCCTGCTTCCACCCTCACTCCCTGATAATGATGATGCCCCCTCTTCCCCCTAGTGTGATCAGCTACATCATCGTCCATTAATGTCTGTTCGTCACTTATGTCCCCCTCACCAGTCTCATGGCCACGTCCCATGCTCGCAACACATGCTCCGACCTGACTGTCATCATCACTAGTTGCACACCTAAAAGAGGATGCAGCAGACCTCTCGTCCAAGTCTGTTCTGGCCTGTAGCTGCTGACTGTCCTCATTAAGCATATCCTCACTGAAAAGCGGAGCAGAGCCAGCAGCATGCATAACTTCCCGAGCATAAGGAACAGCAAAAGAAAGAGGCAGTAGCAGGACAGGTGAGGGCACAGAGGTTGCTCCTGGGCCATGCCAACTACGTGTGGTGTCAGAGGAATCCACTTATCCCTGGCTGTGTGTATCTGTTGTCACCTGAGATGATGTTGAAGAGCGAGTACAGCTGGAATGTTGGTCAAAACACGACCACTGGATGAGAGTGGAAGCTATGGTCTGTTGCTGCGGCTGCTACTACCACCACCCTTTCTTCTGCTGCTACTTGTGCCGGCTACAGTAACATTTTTGCCACTGTCCATTCCTTTTAAGGGCCCAGACAACTGTCTGTTGGCCATAGTGTACAGTAACTGAATCAGTAACGTAATAGAAGATGCATGAATGGTGCAACAGAGCAATAGTGATGTCGCGAACATAAAATTTTCCGTTCACGAACGCCAAACGCAAATTTCTGCAAATGTTCGCGAACGGGCGAACCGGGCGAACCGCCATAGACTTCAATAGGCAGGCGAATTTTAAAACCCACAGGGACTCTTTCTAGCCACAGTAGTGATGGAAAGGTTGTTTCAAGGGGACTAACACCTGGACTGTGGCATGCCGGAGGGGGATCCATGGCAAAACTCCCATGGAAAATTATGTAGTTGACGCAGAGTTGGATTTTAATCCATAAAGGGCATAAATCACCTAACAATCCAAATTTTTTTTGAACAACGTGGTTTAAAACATCCAGTGTGTGTATACTATCAGGTATGATGTTGTACCGATCAGGTAGTGTAAGGGTTACGCCCGCTTCACAGACATTGACAGACCAAACTCCTCTTTTAATGCACCGCAAACAACCGCAAACAGTCCATTTGCCCAACCGCAAACTCCCCATTTGTTCAAGGTTGGATACCAAGCTAGCCATGTCCCGTTGATGTCATTGAAGGTTTCTTCCTCCACCCAGCCACGTACAACACCAAGGGTCTCCGAATGGTGAATTGAATAGATTTTTCGAACGGGAAGATGGTTAAAAAAACGCTGGCTCCCTCCCCTTTGTTTGAATCCACGGTCACTGCGTCTGTGCCGTGCAATTTACCGTCCCACCCGATATGAGTGGTATTTTCTGTAGTACTATTCTCATCAGTTTAATCCGTGTTACGTCCCCAATCTGGGGTCCATTTATTAAATAGATTTTTCGAATGGGGAGATGGTTACAAAAATGCTGGCTCCCCCCCCCTTTGTTTAAATCCACGCCACGGTCACTGCGTCTGCGCCGGGCAATTTACTGCCCCACCCGATATAAGTGGTATTTTCTGTAGTTCTCTCTTCTCATCAGTTTAATCCCTGTTACGTCCCCAATCTGGGGTCAAATTATTAAATAGATTTTTCGAACGGGGAGATGGTTAAAAAAATGCTGGCTCCCTCCCCTTTGTTTGAATCCACGCCACGGTCACTGCGTTTGCACCGTGCAATTTACTGCCCCACCGGATATGAGTGGTATTTTCTGTAGTACTATTCTCATCAGTTTAATCCCTTTTACGTCCCCAATCTGGGGTCAAATTATTAAATAGATTTTTCGAACGGGGAGATGGTTAAAAAAATGCTGGCTCCCTCCTCTTTGTTTGAATCCACGCCAAGGTCACTGCGTCTGCGCCGTGCAATTTACTGCCCCACCCGATATGAGTGGTATTTTCTGTAGTACTATTCTCATCAGTTTAATCCCTGTTAAGTCCCCAATCTGCGGTCAAATTATTAAATAGATTTTTCGCACGGGGGGATGGTTAAAAAAATGCAATCTCCCTCCCCTTTGTTTGAATCCACGCCACGGTCACTGCGTCTGCTCCGTGCAAATTACTGCCCCACCGGATATGAGTGGTATTTTCTGTAGTACTATTCTCATCAGTTTAATCCCTGTTACGTCCCCAATCTGGGGTCAAATTATTAAATAGATTTTTCGAATGGGGAGATGGTTAAAAAAATGCTGGCTCCCTCCCCTTTGTTTGAATCCACGCCACGGTCATTGCGTCTGCACCGTGCAATTTACTGCCCCACCCGATATGAGTGGTATTTTCTGTAGTACTATTCTCATCAGTTTAATCCCTGTTACGTCCCATATCAGGGTGGGATTGCCTTCTGTGAAAAAATTTTTAGGCCGGGTACCTTCGACTGCCTTCACAGTGACAGACCAAACTCTGATACATCAAAATGAATTGATTTTAGGAACCGGGAGATGGAAAAAGCAGCTTGGTCGGTCCTCTTACTTCCAAGTTGGGGCACTGCGCGTGCACGGAGCAATGTGCTGTGACACCCTATATGAGTGGTGTCTTAACTAGTACTATTCCTATCAGTTTAATCCCTGTTACGTCCCCTATTCGGGGACGTGTGTCGAATTGATTACCATTGTCGAATTAACGAACCATTACGACATCCTGGAATAATTTAGTTCTGAGCTTTGTACTTGCTTTGTATTGGAATTGATGGGGATTTTTTAAATTGTCTGCATTATTTCTAATAAACTATTAAGAGACTTTATTATGATTTTTTTATTTTATGTATTAAAAACCCACCCATACAACTTAAAAAAAATATATAAAAAAATTTAAGGTTTTTCTATGAAAAATTATCCAGCCAATCGCTTTTGGTCTGATCATAATGAAGCAACGGCCTTATCATCTGGGTTGTGGCAACATTGCCAACACACTCATAGAGGTGATGATCGCTTCATTGTGATACGTAAGCCCCTTCACCACAACAAGGTAACGATCACGAAGGGAAATTGACACTTGTATGTGCCTTTTTTTTTTGTTTTGTTTTTGCAGCCACAGTGCAGCACCAGAGGCCAGAAAAATTAGGCATGTACACATGCCTGAAAAATAATGTTATTGTTGCTGCCGCTGTTGTAGCAGCGGCCGGAAAAATTGATGTTTTCAAGGCAGAAAGGTGACTAAAACATTGCGGCTTGAACCCTAGTTGGTGGCGGAGAATTTAGGAAAGTCATCCGGTATGCAGACATTAAATACAGCAGCGTGGGGACCATTTTGAGGCCAAGGCATGTCATCAGGCCCTTTGTTAGTCAAACGTATCCCCCACTGTCAGTCCCTTCGGGAGCCATGCCTCATTCATCTTAATCAAGGTTAGGTAATCAACACTTTTTAGACCGAGGCGACTTCTTTTGTCAGTGACAATGCCTCCTGCTGCACTGAAGGTCCTTTCTGACAGGACACTTGAAGCGGGGCAGGCCAGAAGTTCTATCGCAAACTGGGATAGCTCAGGCCACAGGTCAAGCCTGCACACCCAGTAGTCAAGGGGTTCATCGCTCCTCAGAGTGTCGATATCTGCAGTTAAGGCGAGGTAGTCTGCTACCTGTCGGTCGAGTCGTTCTCTAAGGCTGGATCCCGAAGGGCTGTGGCGATGTGTAAGACTGAAAAAGCTCTGCATGTCCTCCATCAACAACACATCTGTAAAGTGTCCTGTCCTTGTGGTCGTGGTAGGAGGAGGATTACTTTCACCTCTTCCCATGTTAGATTCCCGTTGTGCTGTGACATCCCCCTTATAAGCTGTGTAAAGTATATTTTTTAGTTTTGTATTGAACTGCTGCATCCTTTCTGACTTTCGGTAAGTTGGTAACATTTCCGCCACTTTCTGCTTATACCGGGGGTCTAGTAGCGTGGCCACACAGTACAGGTCGTTCTCCTTCATCCTTTTTATACGAGGGTCCCTCAACAGACATGACAGCATGAAAGACCTCATTTGCACAAGATTGGATGCCGAGCTACTCATTTCCCATTCCTCGTACTCACTGATGTCATTGACGGTCTGTTCTTCACCCCAGCCACGTGCAACACCACAGGTCCCAGATAGGTGACAACAACGAGCACCCTGGGATGCCTGCTGTGGTTGGTCTTCCTCCTCCTCAAAGCCACATTCCTCCTCTGACTCCTCTTCCTCACCCTCCTCTTCCAGCGTTGCCGCAGGTCCAGCAAGCGATGATGACAAGGCTGTTTCTGGTGGTGATGGTGACCACAACTCTTCCTCTTCACGCTCATCTACAGCCTGATCCAGCACTCTTCGCCTGGCACGCTCCAGGAAGAAAACAAATGGGATGAGGTCGCTGATGGTGCCTTCGGTGCGACTGACTAGGTTTGTCACCTCCTCAAAAGGACGCATGAGCCTACCGGCATTGCGCATGAGCGTCCAGTAACGTGGCGGTCGAACATTAGGAGTGTTGAATTCCAACGTGTCGGGCTGTCGCAAATCAAGCGCCTCACTGGCATGTTGTTTCGGCGCTGAATGTCTGAAAAGTGCGCCATGGCTGTGTAGGAACGCCTGAAATGGCCACACACCTTCCTGGCCTGCTTGAGGACCTCCTGTAAGCCTGGGTACTTAGACACAAAGCGTTGTACGATGAGATTCAACACGTGTGCCATGCACGGCACATGTGACAACTTGCCCAAATTCAATGCCGCCAACAAATTGCTTCCATTGTCACACACCACTTTGCCGATCTCCAGTTGGTGCTGGGTCAGCCACTGATCAACCTGTACTTTCAGGGCGGACAGGAGTGCTGGTCCGGTGTGGCTATCTGCTTTCAGGCAAGTCAACCCAAAGACAGCGTGACACTCGTATCCGGGATGTGGAATAGCCCCTGGGGAGCTGGGGGGATTCAGTTGATGTGCAGCCAGACGCCGCAGCAGAAGAGGACTCAGCCGAGGAGGTTATGGAAGAGGATGGAGTAGGAGGAGTAGAGGAGGTGGCAGTAGGCCTGCCTGCAAGTCGTGGCGGTGTCACCAACTCCGCTGCAGAGACACGCATTCCATGCTTGTCAGCCGTCAGCAGGTTGACCCAATGCGCAGTGTAGGTGATATACCTGTCCTGACCGTGCTTTGAAGACCAGGTATCAGTGGTCAGATGGACCCTTGCCCCAACACTGTATGCCAAAGATGCCATGACTTCCTTTTCAATCACTGAGTAGAGGTTTGGGATTGCCTTTTTTTAAAAAAAAATTCGTCCGGGTACCTTCCACTGTGGTGTCCCAATAGCGACAAATTTTTTGAAGGCCTCAGACTCCACCAGCTGGTATGGTAAAAGCTGGCGGGATAAGAGTTCCGTCAAGCCAGCTGTCAGACGCCGGGCAAGGGGGTGACTCTGGGACATTGGCTTCCTACGCTCAAACATTTCCTTTACAGACACCTGACTGTGGGCAGATGAGATGGAACTGCTGAAGGTGAGAGGCGGAGTGGCGGGTGGTTGAGAGGGGGCAAGGAGGACAGCAGTGGTTGACGTGGCTGAAGATGCTGGACCAGGAGGAGGATGGTGGCTATGAGCTTGTGTGCTGCTTCTACTCGTCATCATGTGTTGATCCCATAGACGTTTGTGATGTGCGATCATGTGCCTTCGCAAAGCAGTTGTACCTAGGTGGGTGTTGGATTTCCCACGACTCAGTTTCTTTTGGCACAGGTTGCAAATGGCATCGCTGTTGTCAGAGGCAGACACACAAAATAAATGCCACACTGCTGAGCTTTGAAATGACGGCATTCTGGTGGTGGCAGCAGCATGTGTTGATTGGCGTGCTGTCTGGCTGACCCCGGGTGCCGATACATGCTGTCTGACTGTGCCACTAGCTCCTTGCGACGACCTCCCCCTGCTTCCAACTCGTCTCTTCCTTCTCTCTGTCTCCCCTTCTGAACTTTCCCCCTCTTTTTCTTCTCTTCAAGCAGGCACCCAAGTGGCATCCACGGACACATCGTCATCATCAACCGCTTCACTTGTATCTGACACCTCAGCAAAGGAAGCAGCAGTGGGTACAACATCATCATCATCATCATCACACTGTACGTCCATGTGTGTAATGCTGCCTGACTGAGACATATCCCTGTTATCTATATCCCCTGGCAATAATGGTTGCGCATCACTAATTTCATCCAACTGATGTGTAAATAACTCCTCTGAGGGATCAAGTGAAGCGGCTGTGGTGGCTGTGGTGGTAGTGGTGGTGGTGGCGGCGGGCGGGAGAGCGGTGACCAAAGCTTAGCTGGAGGAGGATGGTGCGTCAAGGTTCTTAGCGGAAGCTGTTGAAGATTGGGTGTCCTGTGTAAGCCAGTCAACTATTTTCTCAGAATTTTTTGGGTTCAGGGTACGTGGCCTCTGAACACTGGGCATTATTCCAGGGCCAGTGGAAATCACAGCACCACGAACACGACGGCCCCTGCGGTGTGGCCTGCCTCTGCCTGTCATTTTTTATTAGATAAGTGTTACTATGCGTGCAAGGTACTGTGCCACCCTATATAAGTGGTGGGCAGTGGGCACAGTACAGTCTGTGTAAGCCTGGCTGATACACATGGGCTTGCAAATGTGATTAGATCACAGTTAAATTTTAAATATAATTTTTTTTTCTGAAATGTATTTGGGCGAATGACACCCTGTAACGGTATGAGTGCAGGCAGAACCAGCCACTAGCCAGTGGACACAATACAGTATGTGTGGGGGCCTGACACACACGGGCTTGCAAATGTGATTATATCACAGTTAAATTTTAAATAGAATTTTTTTTTCTGAAATGTATTTGGGCGAATGACACCCTGTAACGGTATGAGTGCAGGCAGAACCAGCCACTAGCCAGTGGACACAATACAGTATGTGTGGGGGCCTGACACACACGGGCTTGCAAATGTGATTAGATCACAGTTAAATTTTAAATATAATTTTTTTTTCTGAAATGTATTTGGGCGAATGACACCCTGTAACGGTATGAGTGCAGGCAGAACCAGCCACTAGCCAGTGGCCACAATACAGTCTGTGTGGGCCTGACACACACGGGCTTGCAAATGTGATTAGATCACAGAAAAATCTTAAATAGAATTTTTTTTAATCTGCAATGGATTTTCTGTCACACCCTGTATGAATGGTGTGCACACAGTGCTGTCTATGACTGAGCCTGCAGCCTCTCACACACGGGCAGCCAGGCAACTGCAATATATATATATATAAAAAAATAAATAAAATAAAAAGCAGACTGATGTACCAGCCCTGAAAAGGGCTTTTTGGGATGCTGTCAGGACGCTGTCCTTACAGCAGATGAGTCTGTGGACACAGAACACTGCCCTAGCAGCAGCAGCACTGTCCCTCCTCTCTCTGTGAAAGCAGATTCCGAATGAATCTAAAATAGATGCTGTCCTGCAGGTGGGAGGGTCTGGGAGGGAGGGTCTGCTGCTGATTGGCTGGAATGTGTCTGCTGACTGTGAGGTAGAGGGTCAAAGTTTACTCAATGATGATGTTTTGGGGGCGGACCGAACATCGCATATGTTCGCCCGCACCGGCGAACGCGAACAAGCTATGTTCGCTGGGAACTATTCGCCGGCGAACTATTCGGGCCATCTCTACAGAGCAACTAGGTACATGTGCATATTTATTAGACTGTTGAGACTAATTCTGATGCACAGTCAGTCTACACTGCGTGCAGAATTATTAGGCAAATGAGTATTTTGACCACATCATCCTCTTTATGCATGTTGTCTTACTCCAAGCTGTATAGGCTCGAAAGCCTACTACCAATTAAGCCTATTAGGTGATGTGCATCTCTGTAATGAGAAGGGGTGTGGTCTAATGACATCAACACCATATATTAGGTGTGCATAATTATTAGGCAACTTCCTTTCCTTTGGCAAAATGGGTCAAAAGAAGGACTTGACAAGCTCAGAAAAGTCAAAAATAGTGAGATATCTTGCAGAGGGATGCAGCACTCTTAAAATTGCAAAGCTTCTGAAGCGTGATCATCGAACCATCAAGCGTTTCATTCAAAATAGTCAACAGGGTCGCAAGAAGCGTGTGGAAAAACCAAGGCGCAAAATAACTGCCCATGAACTGAGAAAAGTCAAGCGTGCAGCTGCCAAGATGCCACTTGCCACCAGTTTGGCCATATTTCAGAGCTGCAACATCACTGGAGTGCCCAAAAGCACAAGGTGTGCAATACTCAGAGACATGGCCAAGGTAAGAAAGGCTGAAAGACGACCACCACTGAACAAGACACACAAGCTGAAACGTCAAGACTGATTTTTCTAAGGTTTTATGGACTGATGAAATGAGAGTGAGTCTTGATGGGCCAGATGGATGGGCCCGTGGCTGGATTGGTAAAGGGCAGAGAGCTCCAGTCCGACTCAGACGCCAGCAAGGTGGAGGTGGAGTACTGGTTTCGGCTGGTATCATCAAAGATGAGCTTGTGGGGCCTTTTCGGGTTGAGGATGGAGTCAAGCTCAACTCCCAGTCCTACTGCCAGTTTCTGGAAGACACCTTCTTCAAGCAGTGGTACAGGAAGAAGTCTGCATCCTTCAAGAAAAACATGATTTTCATGCAGGACAATGCTCCATCACACGCGTCCAAGTACTCCACAGCGTGGCTGGCAAGAAAGGGTATAAAAGAAGAAAATCTAATGACATGGCCTCCTTGTTCACCTGATCTGAACCCCATTGAGAACCTGTGGTCCATCATCAAATGTGAGATTTACAAGGAGGGGAAACAGTACACCTCTCTGAACAGTGTCTGGGAGGCTGTGGTTGCTGCTGCACGCAATGTTGATGGTGAACAGATCAAAACACTGACAGAATCCATGGATGGCAGGCTTTTGAGTGTCCTTGCAAAGAAAGGTGGCTATATTGGTCACTGATTTGTTTTTGTTTTGTTTTTGAATGTCAGAAATGTATATTTGTGAATGTTGAGATGTTATATTGGTTTCACTGGTAAAAATAAATAATTGAAATGGGTATATATTTGTTTTTTGTTAAGTTGCCTAATAATTATGCACAGTAATAGTCACCTGCACACACAGATATCCCCCTAAAATAGCTAAAACTAAAAACAAACTAAAAACTACTTCCAAAAATATTCAGCTTTGATATTAATGAGTTTTTTGGGTTCATTGAGAACATGGTTGTTGTTCAATAATAAAATTAATCCTCAAAAATACAACTTGCCTAATAATTCTGCACTCCCTGTATGTATAACAGAACAGATTAAGAATGAATGGCACAGCAGTGGAACAAGATGCACAGGGCAATTACACAGAGCCTGCACTGTCTCTGCAGTCTCTCTATGCTCTCCCTGAAGTGTCTGAAAACTCCCCCTATAATCTCCCTACACTGTCCCTATCCAAGATTCCACAGTTTAAGCTTTGTTAAAATCTGTCCCTAGCACTTAGCACATCTGTCCCTATACTCAATTCACTGTAAAAAGGCGGAGAGAGGGTGGGGTTAGTCTTTTAATAGGGTTGTGAAATCACAGGGGATGGATATCTGCTGATTGGCTGGCTGCATTATGCATTATGGGTCATATGCATATGCATTTTGGGTCATATCTCCTTCACAGGACTTACACTTTGTAACATGTGTAGCCGCCATTTTAGGAATAATTTGATTAGTTACAACGAAGTGAAAGGAAATTGAAATTCATTGCAAATTAAGGTTTTCCTGAAATTTGGATCAAATTCAGTTAGTTTCACTTTGATTATCTCAAAACTACTGAATGTGAGTAAACGTGGCAGACGCTCACACTACCTGTTCTGTCTTCATACACGTTCAAGCAGTGTGCAGTCTGACATTCAGCATAAACTATTGATGTCTACCAAATATGAGGACTGTTCTTTGTAGTCTTACTTGTTTATTGGTCAACAGGTAATATACTCTGCGTGATGCGCGTAAGTGAGAGATTGTACAAGTGTGGTAAAACTACAAGAATACAAATAGCAAGTATAAGTATAAATAGCATGTACTATATCATTTTTATTAACACTGAAAGCAGATGGTAAAATGGCTTCTTATACATAGGATCACATGTCTGGCTAACAGTAGTAATAACTCCCTGAGTAACAATTTAAACTAGCTGAACAGCTCAGCATAACACAATGTCCCTGAAACAAAGGTAGATCTCTCACCAGATATGTTTATTCAAGGATGGTGGAGTTTAAGAATGAGATATGTAAAAGGACAGCTCTGCTGATGTGTCCTGGAGACTGGAGGCTTCTCTTTCCCAAGATGCATTGCACTCCCACAATGCAGTGGTCTTTGTAACAGGAAAAACAAAGTGTAATACAACTTAACACCGCTAGATTGTGCTATAACCACAATAAACACTTGAGAAATACAAAGACTAAGGCAGACGTGATCTGTAATGATTCTCAAACATGCTGTGCAGAACACTACTGGCCACTACAGATGCTACTACTGGATCCTTCTCTCCTAGCAACCCATTTTGGTGAATTACGGGTTCAAGCTTCATCAAAGCGCTATTTTTGGAGACTGTTTGACCTTTGCTGAGGTAGTCTATTTCATTAGCATGACATTCACATTGTATTGTGCGAATTATTATGTTCTTGGACCTTTCCAAATAAGGAGCGGTAAACGTGTGTTTGCAGTGATGCCAACCTTTGCAGGGCTTCTGGCTCACAGGTAATGTTGAGTTGTAAGACTGAGCTATATGAACTACACAGGCTATAGCACAAATGAGCAACATCCAGGTGGAGAACCTGTTGAAACAATGGGATTTGAGTTGGTGGTCCGAAGTCACTGTACGTAGAACAGATACTTCAGGTTGGATTTCTGCATCTGGGTCTAGCAATTCAAACGTGTCGGATCCGATGCTGCAAGATGTTGAACGGTACAGGAATGCAGGACCCGTAAACCATGTTGTGTTTTTAAGGTGGTTTGGTGCGACAGATCTAGTCGTGTGGTCCGCAGGATTATGCTGTGTAGGCATGTAGTGCCACTGTTTAGGACAAGTGGATCTCCTGATCCTTAGCACCCAATTGCAGACATAGACATAAAAGCGTCTGGTTTTGTTGCAAATATATCCTAGGACTACCTTGCTGTCCGTGTAAAACAACTTCCTTGATTTCCAGGTTCATTCCTGATTTTATAAGTTCAGCCAACTCCACTGCTAGCACAGCAGCACAAAGCTCCAGTCTGGGAATTGTGTGTTCACGGAGTGGCGCCAGTTTGGTCCGGCTCATGACAAATCCTATATGGCATCGTTCTTTGACGTCTATGGTCTTTAGGTATGCTACGGCTGCAATTGCCTTGACTTAAGCATCGCAGAAGATATATAGTCTTTGCATCTTGACTTCAGGTTGATGGCACAGAAGCATACGGTCGTGTCACATGAAGGCTGGACAAAGCTTTGAAAGACTTCTTCCAACCTGTCCACAGGTCCTTTTTCTCCGCGGGAAGCGAGTGATCCCAATCAGACGTCTCTGTGGTGAAGTCTCTTAAAGGGGTTGTCCGAGTTATTTTTTTGTTCTTTCTATGTTCCTAACTAAGCAAATATAACAGCTTTCCAATTACCTCACTTTATCTCCAGTGGCTGGTTTCGCAGATTTGACTGAGGGTCACATGACCTGTGATGTCAGCTTCTCTCCCTGCTCTGATAAAGTTTGTTTACAAGCCTGTAGATGAGACGTCACTGTGTTGGCCACGCCCCCCCTCACTGCTGTCTGCTCTGTCCTAGGATTCTTAACCCCTTCAGCTGCACAGACTGGCTAGCTGCAGCAGTGACAATTCTGGGCACAGGAGCTGACAGACTAGAGAGAGCGTTGCACAAGTAGGTAGGGGGAAGATCCTGTGTGCTAAGATCCATGTCTTTTAGATCACTTGACTGGCCTTGGGGTGAGAAGGCCTCCATTAACTCACGGCTGTTGGAGGCAATTTTATGCAACCTCAAATTAGATAAAGCCAGCATCTCTTGAGTCCTTTTTAGGAGATTGATTGCGGTCTCGTTCGTGGGTGTGGATTTCAAGCAGTCGTCCACGTAGAAATATTTTTCTACAAAGGATCTGACATCTGACTCCCTACTTTGCTTCACCCTCTCGGGCTGAATATCTGAGACCGTAGATAGCGATTGCAGGGGAAGGACTGTTTCCGAAGATGTGCACTCTCATTCGGTACGCTTCAATGTCTTCATTGGGCTCGTTGTTGTGGTACCACAAGAACCTCAAGTAGTTTCTATGTTCTTCCTTGACGAGGAAGCAGTGGAACATCTGTTGTATGTCGGCCATCAATGCTATGGAATCTCTGCGGAAGCAGAGAAGTACCTCTAGAAGTCTGTTGTTGAGGTCTGGACCAGACAGTAAGACATAGTTTAGCAAGACGCCTTTGCACCTGGCGTTCGAGTCGAATACTACTCGTATCTGCCCTGTTTTTTTAGGATGATACACGCCGAATATGGGTAAATACCAACAATCCTCAGACTCTTGGAGCACGGGTGCCATTTCTGCATGGTTGTTCTGGAATATTCTTTCCATGAAGGTAAAGAAATGTTCTTTCGTCTCTGGTGTCCTCTGAAGTTTGTGTATGAGGGAGATAAATCGGCTGTAGACAAGTTCTTTGTTGTTAGGTAAGCGCTGTCTCCGGGGATTAAACGATAAAGGTGCGACCCAGCTTTTTGACTTGTCTTTTACTACTCCTTGATCCATGAAATCCAAGAACAGCCTGTCTTCTATGGATATTGCGACCCTGTTGTCTTCTCTTGTCCTGTGGAAGACTGTGCACCCTAAGTGATCTTGCTCACCATCGCAGGCGTGGTGTTCACAGGAGGTATCTGCCAAAGGACAAGGCACAGGAGCACTGCGTGGCAGTTCTTTTATCAGGAAACTACTGTGACATGGCTGGAATAAGGAAGGACGTCCATTTTCAAGTGTGCTGGTGAGCATACTGTGGACTAAGATCAGCTTGTGTGCTCCTCTTAGACAGACGTCTCCTATGATGGCCCATCTTAGGTCAAGTCTCTGGGCGTATGGAGCATTTTGGGGACTGTTAATCTGTCCTCTAGCCTTATGAACTCGTAGTATGTCTCTTCCAAGGACTGAGACTATCGGTCTTCTGGGTCCAGTTACTGTATCAGATGAGCTATACGCTTTAGGTGGGGCTGGTGTGCCGCTACCTCTGGTGTTGGTATCTCAGAATGGTTGTTATGAATGTTATTGCACTCCAGTATGGTTGGCAGGAACAAGCAGATCTGACCATCCATGGACTCTACCTTGTACTTAGTTGCTTTCCTCCCCGCTGTCTCAACGGTACCTGCACATGTCCGTAAGGTGAAACGGGCCCTACCATGTTGAAGGTGTTAAAGAAGGTGGATTTAGCTAAAGACCTGTTGCTTTGATCATCTAAGACTGCATATACCTTGATCGCCTTATCTCAGTCACCGACTGGATAAACTCTGACAAGGAAGATTCTTATCTAGGACTTCCCTCCTGTGAGTCCTTTACAGATCTCTGTACTGTGAGAAGTGACTACTGGGGTGTCTATGTCAGTGACTATCTGCTTTCAGTCATGCTCCTCGGCTTGGGATGATACCTGAGAAGGTGGTCCAGGGTGTTAAGCCGTGTTGTGTTATGTGCTACTGCATTCTGTGCATGTCACACTGACCTTACAATACCTGGCGAAGTGCAATGTTGTAGCACAGCACCTGAAGCAGATGTTTTCTTTGAGTAATTCTTTGCGGTCCACTAAAGACTTCTCCCTAAAGGCTCTGAATTTTAGTAGAGCATGTGGTTTCTTGTGCAGGGGGCATTCTTTGGTAAGATCTTTGTGTTTGTTCTCTTCTTGAGAAGACTTAAACGGCCTGTAAGGAGAACCTGTGAAGGCAACGTTAGTTTTGTGTACTGCCACTTGTTTGACACCAGGGGTAGTGAGACATGACAATATAAAGTCAAAACTGTGATCATTCCTAATCCTCGCCTGTTGAGTAACAAAGTCTACAAACACCACGAAGGGGAAAATGGTACATTGTAAACCTGTTTCTAACGGGAACCATGTGTGATCCACTTCTCTTGCAAATTATAAGGGAGTTTTTGGACAATCGGATTGACACCTCTGGCTGTGTCCAGGAATGCTAGCCCCAGCAGATCTCCTTCTGTCTGAGCAACCTGTACCTCTACCAACAAGTCACTGAGTTCTCTGGGCTTCTAGTAACCCCTACCTACTCTTTTGGGAAAATTTTCAATTCTCTTATATAAAGCATTCTCTATAGCTTCTATTGACCCATAACACTCATCAAGTCTTTCCCACACCATTTTTAGGCCTTTGCCCAGATAGTTTATGTTAATGTCTCAGATTCTTTTGGAATGTTCAGCAGACTAATTTCCAAACTACTTTACCAAGAGATCTACCTCCTCGCTATAGGAAAGATCTAAGTCCCTTATGGCGTTCTGAAAGGAGGCTCGCCATGCCCTGTAGTTCCTGGGGCGATCAGTGAACTTTATAAGTCCTTTGGTAACCAGCTCCTGTTTAGCAAAGAACTTAGCAAAGTCCATGGCGGCCTGGTTAGCGCCAATACTACCTGGTGTGTTGTTGTTATGCTGCATATGTGGTGTATCACCATACCTTTTTGGGGCTTCGGTCTTAGGGAAGTCTGTATAATACCATTCGGACGCGAAGGTTGTCCCCCTAAGTTGAAGCAAAGGTTGTAGCTTCTGTACTGTAGGGCGGTAGTTGTGGTCAGCATCACTTTGTCGCATACCTTCCTGCTTATGATACTGTGGTTCAAGGTAGGATCTTTGGCACTCTGTATAAGCTGTCTGATATACTGGCTCATAGTTGTCATCTGTCTTGGGATGCTGATGGACATATTCTGATATGCGCTGTGCTGGATATTGTTGATCTAGATCTGGACCAAGTACTTTGCTGTGTTTCTCAGATCCGGGGAACTCCATGGCTTCTAAGAACACTGCTTTGGCTAATGCGGCTGCCGCATCTTTCTATGCTGCAAGTTTTTCCAATGACGCTTGCAGTGACGCTTGAAGGCATGCTGTCTCTTTCTTTAGTTGTATCTCTTGTGCAGCAAAGGAAGACCTTACTTTTACAGCCTCAGCTTCTACATGGGTGAGAGCAGCGATTTCTTTTATTGAGGACTTGCTAGAGCAGGTTGCTCGTGACCTGGTCCTATATGATGATGCCTGGCTAGCGGACATTTTGTGTCTCTTGCTGGCTGCTTAATGTCTCTGCACAGACTCAGTCTAGGTAGGAACAGACTTCAGCATGTTCTGGATCGAGCTGCTCTTGGTGGGGGTTGCACTGTCACTTATTGTGACTGTATAGCAGCCGCTTCAATTTTGTACGCAGGACCGCGTGTCTGATGGCGGCTCCATATAGTCAGATCTACTATCGCTGGTGACTAGCATCTGTTTTACTGTTCTGTCTTCATACACGTTCACACACAGTGTGCAGTCTGACATTCAGCATAAACCATTCCTGTCTTCCAAATAAGAGGACTGTTCTTTGTAGTGTAACTTGTTTATTGGTCAACAGGTAGTACTCTCTGTGTGATGCGCGTAAGTGAGAGAATGTACAAGTGTGGTAAAACTACAAGAATACAAATAGCAAGTGTAAGTATAAGTACAACTTAACACCGCTAGATGGTGCTATAACCACATTAAACACTTGAGAAATACAAAAACTAAGGCAGACGTGATCTGTAATAATTCTCTAACCCTGCCAGGCAGAACACTACACCTAGTTTCCGACTAGCCATTTGGCGATCTCAGACATTTTTCTTGAATTCACTCTAGCAATAAATAAGGGTTAAGAGTTAGGGGTCTCATCAGTTTGGTGAAGTTACTTACTAAATGTTATAAGAAAACCCAAGTAAGCCTCATTTACAGGTTTGTGATGACATCCGTGAGAAGATGTTCAATGGTTCATCTGTGAAGGATCCGTGTTTATTTTGTGTATCCATTTTTTGCTCTCCTTGTGTTGTCCATATTATACGGACACTGCTCAGCTGAAAATTCATTTCCAGAGCAACGATTCGTAAAAACCATGGACCAAACATGGATGGCATTTGTTTTGTGTACATGGTTTTTAGGGACCCATAGACTATAATGTGTGTGAAGAATCCGTAATCAGAGACAAAAGTAGGCATGCTTCTGTGTCATCACCACAGACCCACGGTCCATGAAAAACCACTGATGTGTGAATGCACACATTAAAGCCAATTCATGCGCTTCTTATCTTGTTTGTGTGGTGCCAAATCAATTAGAAGTATTACTATGTGCGCGCCATACAGCTTTCATAATGAGACCAGACACACTAGGTGGTTTCATGAAAGCATCTTCTCATCTTCCCTGAGCCATGGTAGAAGAGACGCACTTTATTCACATTACATTGACTTAAATAGTAGATATGACATCACAAAAGGGGTGTTCCTTAAGAAGAGACTAGTGGCTCCTTAACCTGATAGGAGTGGTTTCAGCAACTTCAACTCTGATTTCATAGGTAGATTTGAACACTGCAATGTAATCCCCATTTTCCCCCTCGCCTATTTACCTTAAACAAAAGAATGCACACATGGCTCAAACATCTGGTTTGCGGCCCTCTTGTGGACAAAAATGTGTACTACACAAAAATGTGTACTACAGAATGTTCACACAACATACACATAGAGAAACAAAATCCATCTCTCACAGTACCTGTGCTGTCCGTGATGACCACGAAAAGCATGATTCACTGACGTGTGAAAGCAACCTAATGAAGGTCATAGGATGTTCCATACAGCTTCCTTACCATGAAAATATTATGGGAGAGATTAATCAAAACTGGTGTAAGGAAAACTGGCTTAGTTGCCCATAGCAACCAATGAGATTTTAAATTTTATTTTCCAAAGGAGCTCTGAAAAATCAAAGGTAGAATCTGATTGGTTGCTATGGGCAACTAAGTCATTTTTCCTTTATACCAGTTTTGATAAATCTCCCTCATATGTGTTCATTTCCACATAGAACTGATGTAAGTTTGGGGTGATTTATTTTGCTATATTATAGGTATTACCAACCATTTCAGTTCCTTGGATCCATACATGTTATTTCTATATTTATTTGCCACAGCTACATTAACTTGATAAAACAGACCTTTCCATAAATCAGAAAAAAAATAATACAAAAAAAAAAAATCTGAAAAAATAATGCAATTTTCTAATTGCTTCTGGTGTCATATCACAATCTCTGACAAGGAGACAATGATGTTACATTATTTATTAATTACATACACCCTTGAAGTTAATGGGGAAATAGAAAATGAAGGCATCCATTATCATCCATTGTCCATATGCTTTTAAAAAAAACTCTTGATATGTTATAGACAAATATCAAGGGTTTTGGTCTGTGGGGTCCTGAGTGGAGGGGCCACTTGGACATCATTATCTCCTCACCTGTCACCTTATCAGGGTTAGACAGGAGCTTTAGGTTAGGCAAGGGGACAGGGAGTCCCCACCATCAGGAGACATCCCTGAGCTGAGGACCAGAGCAGGGTAGCAGTGGTAGGGATATCTTCCCCATCACTTACCCGGTATGTTCTATTAGGCTGTGGTCCACTCGACTGACTATACAGAGGTTTATATTTGTATTTTTTCTCATTAAACCTAGTCATTTATTATTTTGTAGGGTATAACTGCTGGACTTGTCGAGTTTCAAAGAACCATCATCTCTGAGACTACAGCTTCCCAAGCAAGCTACACTATTACAAAAGCAGTCCAGAAAGAGAAAGGAAACTAGATGGTCCGGAGTCTACAAGACAATGGCAGAAAGAGACTTTGCTGCTATAAGAGGGAACATTACTAACACGCTCTTACACACTCTTAGATTGTTTGGCCAACCTCATCCTAAATCTGTACCCCTCAGCCCAGGAATCACAGAAAATACACCCAACCTTAACTGCATACCTAAGATTCTGCAGGGAGACTTTAGAAAGATAGAGAGAAGGACTACCTCAACCATTGCTGCTGGATTGGAACGGCACTGGGATTTTCTTGGAACTGTGCCTTGATACTGTTGGATATACAACTATTGTACTACAATACCTATGTTGCACTTTAGTAAAGGTAGACCTATGTATTTGCACCTACTGGCCTGTTCACTGACTCCATCACCATTCACTGGCCATTGCACCTCCTTCCATACTCGTGCCTTGCACCCTGCCAAAAACACTTAACACCAAGGGCACCCCAACTACCAATAGGCAGGAGCTCCAACACCAGGGTGTGCCTGAGGGAAGAAGGGATGTGCCCTCCTGTCACTGCACAACCCTAGTGGGTATAAGTGTAAGGATTGCCACTGTGATCTGTGTTCAGTTATCAACACCAGAGCTTCTACTACTCCCATGCTTCACTAGCTTCTCCTGGTCCTGCTGCATATTTTCTCTCCTCACTCAATAGAAAGTCTATGAGCCTGTCTCAAGTCCATCTCCAGCAGCATTCTAGGTCAGCACACAGACCTCCACCGATCAAAACCTTTGATAGTCCATTATGACACATCAAAAGTTTTCTTAAGGGAACACTTTGAATGATATATATCATCTGGAGCTTATTTTAGTGGCACAGACACAACTATTATTGTGGATGATCACTGATTTTAATAATGGCATATTTGGCAGGGGATTGATCATGGCAGTTGGAGAATTGTTAGTTGTGTCCCCTGCCCTGCAAATGAGCATAGAGAAAACCAAAAAACACACAAATGGAGTGCAGATTTTGTCTGACCTAATATTGTCCCTAGGGAACAACATGTTTTACTCACTTATATGAGGAGAGTTCCTTAACAAACTCTTCTCATTATCCAGGATTACCAAACACAAGTTTCCAGATGACAGGTAAGCTCCAGCGCCAATAGTAATAAAGAAAAGTCGACTTTATTCCAAGCACATGCACGGTACCACAGCAACGCGTTTTGGGGTATCCACCACCAGGTATACAAACAGCATAAACATAACATTTCACTTGCTCGTTTTCCCTGTTTCACCAGTAGTGATTTATCGGATCTCTCTATAGAATATAAATAATGGGGTTTTACAATATTTTTAACTGATGACCTGTCCGCTGGATAGCATCATCAGGTTAAAGCCTGAGCCATTTTAAAACTACAAGTTTAAAAATGGCTCTCGGCTGAGCCGGAACTAATAGTCACAGTGTACTGTGAATAAAAGTTTCTTGATATCAGGAAAGTGAGTGCTGGTCCTTCTTCTCTATATACTAGTGGGTCGCATTTTCTGGACACAGGCACCATGTGCAAATTGCAGAGCCTACCCATCTTCTCTGATACCTATCATCAGTATATGATCGGTGGAGGTCTGACACCCTGGACTGCCCCCCCCCCCCCGATCAGCTGTTTAAGAAGGCACTGACACTCACTGTAGCGCTACGGTCTTCTCTCAGCTAACCAAGCACAGTTCCGTACATTGTATGTGCTTGGTATTATAGCTCATCCCTATTCTCTTCAATAAGCTTGAGCTACACCTAGGCCATGTCATGAATGAACGTGACGTCACATGGCCTAGAGAAAGCTAGCGAAGGCCACAGCGCTACTGCGATCGCCAGTGACTTCTCAACTAGTCCTGGGTGTCAGACCCCCAACGTTTAGTTAAAAAATCTCAGAAAACTCCAGAAGAAATCTTAACCGCGCTTGAGCTGATGGCATTCACTTCTTCCAGGTGCAGAACCACTGACTGGGGACCAAAGAGAAGAGAGCTCGATGCTGGAACTGGAGCACTGGTGACAGATGTGTCTTTATTTTTCAATCCCTGCACCTTGTCTGACAACGCTAAATGGGGTTCCCCTTGTCATAAAAAAAAAAACGTTAAGCCTACTAGTGCCTGTATCAACCTCACATGACTGCATTGTTCTTGGATCATTGGATCTAGAAATTAATATTTTTGGAAGCACATTTAATACACAGTGGTATAAAAATTTATGGTACACGTATATAGAAAACATGTTGTCACATAGCTAATATTCTAATAATGTATTACCCATTTAAAGAGGACCTGTCTCCTCTCCTGACATGTCTGTTTTAGTAACTACTTGCATTCCCCATGTTATTACTATACTGGAGCATTTCTTCTTATACAGTTGAAACCAGAAGTTTACATACACTATATAAAAAGACACATATGCATGATTTTCTCAATATCTGACATGAAATCATAATAAACATTTCCTGTTTTTGGTCAATTAGGATTACAATAATTATTATTTGCCAAATGCCTGAATAACGAGAGAGAGAATGTTTTAAGGCTTTTTTTTTATTACTTTCTGCAATGTCAAAAGTTTACATACACTAAGATTACTATGCCTTTAAACAAGGAGACGGGTTCTGTGTTCCAGAGATGAACGTGCTTTGGTCCGACATGTGCATATCAACCCAAGAACAAAAGCAAAAGACCTTGTGAAGATGATGGCGGAAGCTGGTAGGATTGTGTCAATTAGTGATGGCCTTGCGGTTCGCTCGGCGCTCAGTTCGCGGCAAACGTTGCGCATTCACGATCCACCGAACATGCGAACATATGGCGATGTTCACACGTGCCATATTCTTTTGCATTGCACCGAACTTTGACCCATGACACATCCTTCAGGTGGGACAGGACAGCCAATTGAGATGTTTCAGCACATGGACACCCCCCTACCCTATAACAGAACCCCATCTGGCAGCCATTTAACATTCTGTATTTTGTCAGTGTAGGGAGAGGTTGCTTTGTAGAGCAGGGACAGGCTGTTAGGGACACCAAACGCTAGCTAATAGGGCCACAAAAGTCCTTTTATAGGTGTACTATCGATAGGTGTGATATACAGAGGGGTGCGATATACTTATAATATACTTTTAAACATAGAAAGTATATTATAGTGTATTTGTAATGTGCAGCAGTTGTGTGCGGTTCTGCTGCGATACCGCAGCTATATAGAGGGACAAATGCTATTGGAACAACTAATTGCAACGAGTGTGATATTCCAGTTCCCCCACCAAAAAACTGATAGAGGCAGGGATACGATATACCTATAATATACTTTCTATATAGTGCATTTGAACTGTTCAGCAGTTGTGTGCGGTTCTGCTGCGATACCGCAGCTATATAGAGGGACAAACGCTATTGGAACAACTAATTGCAACAGGTGTGATATACCAGTTGCACCCCAAAAAAAATAATTGAGGCAGAGGTGTGATATACCTATAATATTGATTGAGGCCTGCAATATACAGTACAGACCAAAAGTTTGGACACACCTTCTCATTCAAAGAGTTTTCTTTATTTTCATGACTATGAAGGCATCAAAACTATGAATTAACACATGTGGAATTATATACATAACAAACAAGTGTGAAACAACTGAAAATATGTCATATTCTAGGTTCTTCAAAGTAGCCACCTTTTGCTTTGATTACTGCTTTGCACACTCTTGGCATTCTCTTGATGAGCTTCAAGAGGTAGTCCCCTGAAATGGTCTTCCAACAGTCTTGAAGGAGTTCCCAGAGATGCTTAGCACTTGTTGGCCCTTTTGCCTTCACTCTGCGGTCCAGCTCACCCAAACCATCTCGATTGGGTTCAGGTCCAGTGACTGTGGAGGCCAGGTCATCTGGCGCAGCACCCCATCACTCTCCTTCATGATCAAATAGCCCTTACTTTCAAAGTTTTCCCAATTTTTCGGCTGACTGACTGACCTTCATTTCTTAAAGTAATGATGGCCACTAGTTTTTCTTTACTTAGCTGCTTTTTTCTTGCCATAATACAAATTCTAACAGTCTATTCAGTAGGACTATCAGCTGTGTATCCACCTGACTTCTCCTCAACGCAACTGATGGTCCCAACCCCATTTATAAGGCAAGAAATCCCACTTATTAAACCTGACAGGGCACACCTGTGAAGTGAAAACCATTTCAGGGGACTACCTCTTGAAGCTCATCAAGAGAATGCCAAGAGTGTGCAAAGCAGTAATCAAAGCAAAAGGTGGCTACTTTGAAGAACCTAGAATATGACATATTTTCAGTTGTTTCACACTTGTTTGTTATGCATATAATTCCACATGTGTTAATTCATAGTTTTGATGCCTTCAGTGTGAATCTACAATTTTCATAGTCATGAAAATAAAGAAAACTCTTTGAATGAGAAGGTGTGTCCAAACTTTTGGTCTGTACTGTACCTGCTTCCACAAATATTGCTCTTCTCTAGGGACATAGGCACAGGGTCATTTCAAAAATGACAGGCAGATGAAGAGCCAGGCTGTTCCGCAGGGGTGGTAGGGGTCGGGCAGGTGCAGCGGGCCGGAGCCTAAGTGGAAAGTTGGAGAAGGCGCATGCGATTACTTCAAAGGACGCACCAGAGTTGGTTGAGTGGCTCACTCACCCTTTTGCTTTTGCTCCCTCCTCATCCTCTGTATATGCACCCTCCTCACTCTTAGCTGTGTGCACCCCCAAATCCACCGCCACAACCACCAGCACCACCATAGCCCCTCCACACGATTATTTTCCCATCCATTCCCAGACCTTTCCGATGCGCAGCCATTCTTGACATCAGATGAGGAAGAGGGGGTAGCAACGGCCGCCACCCAGCGGTCTGACGACAGTACCCAGATCATCCCAAGGAGGGAGGTCCCCACTGTTGCTGCCTACTCCGAGATCTCCAATATCAGTGGTAGTAAAGGTGACGATGATGACGTGTCGGTGGATGTCACGTGGGTGCCCACAAGAGAGAAAGAGGAGGGGAGTTCAAAGGGAGAGATGGAGCAGCAGAGAGGGAGGAGAAGGAGGAGAAGCAGGCACAGCTTGCAGGGCACAGGAGGCAAAAAGCAGACTGCAAATGTATCTAGGGCTAGCCATCCACCAATGACGGATACTTCTGACGCTCCCAGGACACTTGCACATGGCTCCGCAGTGTGGGCTTTTTTCAACGTGTCAGTAAAGATGTCGCGAACATAAAATTTTTCGTTCGCGAGCGGCGAACGCAAATTTCCGCAAATGCTCGCGAAAGGGTGAATCGGGCGAACCGTTATAGACTTCAATAGGCAGGTGAATTTTAAAACCCACGGGGACTCTTTCTGGCCACAATAGTGATGGAAAAGTTGTTTCAAGGGGACTAACACCTGGACTGTGGCATGCCGGAGGGGGATCCATGGCAAAACTCCCATGGAAAATTACGTAGTTGACGCAGAGTCAGGTTTTAATCCATAAAGGGCATAAATCACCTAACATTCCTAAATTGTTTGGAATAACATGCTTTAAAACATCAGGTATGATGTTGTATCGATCAGGTAGTGTAAGGGTTACGCCCGCTTCACAGTGACAGACCAAACTATGACAGACCAAACTCCCCGTTTAACGCACCGCAAACAGTCCATTTGCACAACGGCAAACTCCCCATTTGCACAAGGTTGGATACCAAGCTAGCCATGTCCCCTTCCTTGTCCTCACTGACGTCATTGAAGGTCTCTTCCTCCACCCAGCCACGTACAAAACCAAGGGTCCCCGAAAGGTTACAACAAGCCCCCTGGGATGCCTGCTGTGGTTGGTCTTCCACCTCCTCAAAGCCACCTTCGTCCTCTGACTCCTCTTCTTCAGACTCCTCTCTCTTCGTTTCCGCAGGTCCAGCAATCGGCGACGACAAGGCTGCTTCTGGTGGTGATGGTGACCACAACTCTTCCTCTTCATGCTCATCTACGGACTGATCCAGCACTCTTCGCAGGGCACGCTCCAGAAAAAACGCATATGGGATGAGGTCGATGATGTTGCCTTGGGTTTGACTGACCAGGTTTGTCACCTCCGCAAAAGGACGCATGAGCCTACAGCCATTGTGCATGAGCGCTCAGTAACGCGGCCAAAAAATACCCAGCTCCGCAGAGGCTGTCCTCTTTTTTTTATAAAAAAAATCTGCAATTTACTGTGCTACCAGAAATGAGTGGTATGTTAAGTAGTACTATTCCTATCAGTTTAATCCCTGTTACGTCCCCTATCAGGGGACATGTATGGAATAGAGTTTAGACAACCGCAAAGAGTTGTCAATAGTTGACACACTCATGACATCAATTTTATTCCTCTATGCGTCAATTTTGGTGTAGTGATGACTATGCTCATGCGCACGTACCAGTTTAATCTCTGTTTTGTCCCCTATCAGGGGCCAGTGTGGTGTATGGAATAGATTTTAGGAACCGGGAGATGGAAAAAGATGCTTGGTCGGTCCTCTTACTTCCAATTTGGGGCACTGCGCGTGCGCCGTGCAATGTACTGTGCTACCCGATATGAGTGGTATGTTAAGTAGCACTATTCATATCAGTTTAATACCCTGTTACGTCCCCTATCAGGGGACATGTATGGAATAGATTTAGGAATCGGGAGATGGAAAAAGATGCTTGGTTGGTCCTCTTACTTCCAATTTGGGGCACTGCACGTGCGCCGTGCAATTTACTGTGCTACCAGAAATGAGTGGTATGTTAAGTAGTACAATTCCTATCAGTTTAATCCCTGTTACGTCCCCTATCAGGGGACGTGTATGGAATAGAGTTTAGACAACCGCAAAGAGTTGTCAATAGTTGACACACTCATGACATCAATTTTATTCCTCTATGCGTCAATCTTGGTGTAGTGATGACTGTGCTCATGCGCACATACCAGTTTAATCTCTGTTTTGTCCCCTATCAGGGGCCAGTGTGGTGTATGGAATAGATTTTAGGAACCGGGAGATGGAAAAAGATGCTTGGTCGGTCCTCTTACTTCCAATTTGGGGCACTGCGCGTGCGCCGTGCAATGTACTGTGCTACCCGATATGAGTGGTATGTTAAGTAGTACTATTCTTATCAGTTTAATACCTGTTACGTCCCCTATCAGGGGCTGGTGTATGGAATAGATTTTAGGAACCAGGAGATGGAAAAAGATGCTTGGTTGGTCCTCTTACTTCCAATTTGGGGCACTGCGCGTGCGCCATGCAATTTACTGTGCTACCAGATATGAATGGTATGTTAAGTAGTACTATTCCTATCAGTTTAATCCCTGTTACGTCCCCTATCAGGGGCCGGTGTATGGAATAGATTTTAGGAACCGGGAGATGGAAAAAGATGCTTGGTTGGTCCTCTTACTTCCAATTTGGGGCACTGCGCGTGCGCCGTGCAATTTACTGTGCTACCAGAAATGAGTGGTATGTTAAATAGTACTATTCCTATCAGTTTAATCCCTGTTACGTCCCCTATCAGGGGACGTGTATGGAATAGAGTTTAGACAACCGCAAAAGTTGTCAATAGTTGACACACTCATGACATCAATTTTATTCCTCTATGCGTCAATCTTGGTGTAGTGATGACTGTGCTCATGCGCACGTTTGGGAGATTGCAGTCGATGGCGGTTTTTCAAAGCCTATGGTCGTGCTGAGGTAGTTCAGTGACAGTTAAGTGACCCAGAAAACAATGATTCTGCAGTGTGGGCCCATTAGATGATCACAAAGAAAATTAATGTTTTTACTATGCAAAATTAACCAGCCGATCGCTTTTGGTCTGTTCACAATGAAGCAACGACCTTATCTCATCTGGGGTGTGCCAACATTGCCATTGCCAACACACTCATAGAGGTGATCGCTTCATTGTGATACGCAAGCCCCTTCACCACAACAAGGTAACGATCACGAAGGGGAATTGACACATGTATGTGCCTTTTTTTTTTGGTTTGTTTTTGCAGCCACAGTGCAGCACCAGAGGCCAGAAAAATTAGGCATGTACACATGCCTGAAAAATTAGGTATTGTTGCAGTCGCTGCTGTAGCAGCGGCCGGAAAAATTGATGTTTTCCAGGCAGAAAGTGCACTAAAACATTGCGGCTTGAACCCTAGTTGGTGGCGGAGAAGTCACGCAAGTCATCCGGCATGCAGAGATTAAATACAGTGTGGACCATTTTATAGCCCAAGGCATCTCATCAGGCCTTTTTTTTTAGTCAAATGCATCCCCCACTGTCAGACCCTTCGGGATCCATGCCTCATTCATCTTAATAAAGGTGAGGTAATCTAGACTTTTTTGACCTAGGCGACTTCTCTTCTCAGTGACAATACTTTCTGCTCCGCTGAAGGTCCTTTCTGACAGGACAGGACACTTGAAGCGGGGCAGGCCAGAAGTTCTATCGCAAATTGGGAAAGCTCAGGCCACAGGTCAAGCCTGCACACCCAGGAGTCAAGGGGTTCATTGCTCCTCAGAGTGTCGATATCTGCAGTTAAGGCAAGGTAGTCTGCTACCTGTCGGTCGAGTCGTTCTCTGAGAGTGGACCCCGAAGGGCTGTGGCGATGCGTCGGACTTAAAAAGCTCTGCATGTCCTCCATCAACAACACGTCTGTAAAGCATCCTGTCCTTGCCGGCGTGGTCGTGGTAGAAGGAGGATTACTTTCACCTCTTCCCCTGTTAGATTCCTGTTGGGCTGTGACATCCCCCTTATACGCTGTGTAAAGCATACTTTTTAACTTGTTTTGGAACTGCTGCATCCTTTCCGACTTCCGGTAATTCAGTAACATTTCAGGCACTTTCTGCTTATACCGGGGGTCTAGTAGCGTCACCACCCAGTACAGGTCGTTCTCCTTCAGCCTTTTTATACGAGGGTCCCTCAACAGGAATGACAGCATGAAAGACCCCATTTGCGCAAGGTTGGATTCCGAGCTACTCATGTCCCGTTCCTCGTCCTGACTGATGTCTTTGAAGGTCTGTTCTTCACCCCAGCCACGTACAACACCACGGGTACCAGATAGGTGACTGTCATTGAAGGTCTGTTCTTCACCCCAGCCACGTACAACACCACGGGTACCAGATAGGTGACAACGAGCACCCTGGGATGCCTGCTGTGGTTGGTCTTCCTCCTCCTCAAAGCCACATTCCTCCTCTGACTCCTCTTCCTCAGACTCCTCTTCCAGCGTTGCCATAGGTCCAGCAAGCGATGCTGATAAGGCTGTTTCTGGTGGTGATGGTGACCACAACTCTTCCTCTTCCTCTTCATGCTCATCTACGGCCTAATCCAGCACTCTTTGCAGGGCACGCTCCAGGAAGAAAACAAATGGGATGATGTCGCTGATGGTGCATTGCGCATGAGCGTCCAGTAACGTTGCAAAAAAATACCCAGCTCCGCAGAGGCTGTCCTAGCACCCCGGTCATACAAATACTCGTTGACGGCTTTTTCTTGTTGGAGCAGGCGGTCGAACATTAGGAGTGTTGAATTCCAACGTGTCGGGCAGTCGCAAATCAAGCGCCTCACTGGCATGTTGTTTCGCCGCTGAATATCTGAAAAGTGCGCCATGGCCGTGTAGGAACGCTTGAAATGGCCACACACCTTCCTGGCCTGCTTGAGGATGTCCTGTAAGCCTGGGTTCTTATGCACAAAGCATTGTACGATCAGATTCAACACATTGTCACACACCACTTTGCCGATCTCCAGTTGGTGCGGAGTCAGCCACTGATCCACCTGTGTGTTCAGGGCGGACAGGAGTGCTGGTCCGGTGTGACTCTCTGCTTTCAGGCAAGTCAACCCCAAGACGGCGTGACACTGTCATATCCGGGATGTGGAATAGCCACTGGGGAGCTGGGGGGTGAGGACTCAGCCGAGGAGGTTAGCAAAGAGGATGGAGTAGGAGGAGTAGAGGAGGTGGCAGCAGGCCTGCCTGCAAGTCGTGGCGGTGTCACCAACTCCTCTGCAGAGCCACGCATTCCATGCTTGGCAGCCGTCAGCAGGTTTACCCAATGCGCAGTGTACGTGATATACCTGTCCTGACCGTGTTTTGCAGACCAGGTATCAGTGGTCAGATGGACCCTTGCCCCAACACTGTGCCAGACATGCCATGACTTCTTTTTCCACAATAGAGTACAGGTTGGGGATTGCCTTTTGTGAAAATAAATTTCGGCCTGATACCTTCCACTGCGGTGTCCCAATAGCTACAAATTTTTTGAAGGCCTCAGACTCCACCAGCTTGTATGGTAAAAGCTGGCGGGCTAAGAGTTCCCGTCAGACGCCGGGCAAGGGGGTGACTCTGTGACATTGGCTTCTTACGCTCAAACATTTCCTTGACAGACACCTGACTGTGGGCAGATGAGCAGGAACTGCTAAAGGTGAGAGGCGGAGTGGCGGATGGTTGAGAGGGGGCAAGGAGGACAGCAGTGGTTGACGTGGCTGAAGATGCTGGACCAGGAGGAGGATGGTGGCTTTGAGTTTGTGTGCTGCTTGTACTCATCATGTGTTGATCCCATAGGCGTTTGTGATGTGAGATCATGTGCCTTTGCAAAGCAGTTGTACCATAGCAGGTGGGTGTTGGACTTCCCACGACTTAGTTTCTATTGGCACAGGTTGCAAATGGCATCGCTGTTATCAGAGGCAGACACACAAAAAAAATACCACACTGCTGAGCTTTGCAATGACAGCATTCTGGTGGTGGCAATAGCATGCGTTGATTGGCGTGCTGTCTGGCTGACCCCGGGTGCCGATACATGCTGTCTGACTGTGCCACTAGCTCCTTGCGACGACCTCCCCCTGCTTCCAACTCGTCTCCTCCTCTTCTCTGTCTCCCCATCTGAACTTCCCCCTGTTCTTCTTCTCTTCAAACGGGCACCCACGTGACATCCACGGACACATCAGGTGAAACCTGATGAAGGGGAGTCTCTGATCCCCGAAACGCGTTGTTTCTTATTAAAACAAAAATAATCCATCTATTAAGCTTCCACTAGTGATTTTGCGCCGATGCAGAACTTCTTTTTCCTTATCCACGGACACATCGTCATCATCAACCGCTTCACTTGTATCTGACAACTCAGCAAAGGAAGCAGCAGCGGGTACAACATCACCATCATCACACCGTACGTCCATGTGTGTAATGCTGCCTGACTGAGACATATACCTGTTATCTACATCCTCTGGCAATAATGGTTGCGCATCACTCATTTCTTCCAACTGATGTGTAAATAACTCCTCTGACAGATCAAGTGAAGCAGCTGTGGTGCTAGTGTTGGTGGTGGCAGCAGGCGGGCGAGTGGTAACTTGAGAGGTGCCCGAAGCTGAGCTGGAGGAGGATGGTGCGTCAAGGTTCCGAGCAGAAGCTGTAGAAGATTGGGTGTCCTGTGTTAGCCAGTCCACTATGTCCTCAGAACTTTTTGAGTTCAGGGTACGTGGCCTCTGAACACTGGGCATTATTCTAGGGCCAAAGGAAATCACAGCACCACGACCATGACGGCCCCTGTGGGGTGGCCTGCCTCTGCCTGTCATTTTTTTTCCGATTAGTTGTACTATGCGTGCAAGCTACTGTGACACCAGATATGAGTGGTGCAACTGGGCTCTGGCAGTAGTGGGCACAGTACACTCTGTAGGCCTGACACACACGCTTGCAGGCAACTGCAATTAGATTACAGTGAAAAATTTTAGTTTTTTTTTAAATGCAAGCTACTGTGACACCAGATATGAGTGGTGGCACTGGCAGTAGTGGGCACAGTACACGCTGTGGGCCTGACACACACGCTGGCAGGCAACTGCAATTAGATTACAGAGAAAAAATAATAAAAAAAAGCAGACTGATGTACTAGCCCTAAAAAGGGCTTTTCTTTTGGTGCTGTCAGGACGCTGTCCTTACAGCAGATCAGATGAGTCTTTGAGGACTGGAGTGGACACTGAATACACTGGCCTAACTATCGATTTCCCTATTAAATCAGCAGCAGCTGCACTTTGCCTCCTCTCACTAACACTGCAGCTTCCAAATGAATCTAAGATGGATTCTGTCCTTGCTTTTTTATAGGAGGTAGTAGGGTCTGCGAGGGAGGGTATGCTGCTGATTGGCTGGAATGTGTCTGCTGACTGTGAGGTACAGGGTCAAAGATTGCTCAATGATGACGTATAGGGGGCGGACCGAACATCGCATATGTTCGCTCACCGCGGCGAACGCGAACAAGTGATGTTCGCCGGGAACTGTTCGCCGGCGAATAGTTCGGGACATCTCTACGTGTCAGCTGCTGACAATAGTGTTGCCATCTGCAGCCTGTGCTGTCAACGCATAAGTCGCATCTTACGTCTTAAAATCCTTAGAAGAAAGGCCTGTGAGAGATATAAGACGCGCAAAAGCAACTAGCTTTGCAACCAACACAGCAGCTAAAGGACCAGATACCTAGGGGCAAGTCAAAAGTCACTACTGGGATCAGTAGAGAGACAGAACTGGCAAATCTTCAGACTACCTTCAAATGTATATTCTGTGGAGAGAACCACAGTGCCAACAATTGAAGGAGAAATCTCCAGATGAAAAGAAAAAATTTGTACTGGATAACCAACTGTGTTTTGGATGTCTAAGAAAAGGCCATGTTACTAAGGAGTGTAAAAAAAAAGCCACATGCAGCGTTTGCAAAGGACAGCATCCTACACCATTACATGAAGAACGTCCAAAGAAAGATGAATCCTCATACCTAAAGATACTGAGGAAGAAAAGAAAGTTTCAGTATTCTCTTGCAGAGTGAGGGAAGGCGATAGCAACGGCACATCAATGGTTGTACCAGTGTGCATTTTAAATCCTAAAAGGAGGAACAAGAAGGTATACTGGATGCCCAGAGTGACGTCACCTTCATTGATCAAGAAATCTGCAAGAAATTACAAGTGGCTACAGAACCAGTGACGCTTAAACTCACCACAATGACGGGGAGAGACACATTAGTGAACAGTCAAAGGGTCAAAGGACTGAGAGTTAGAAGACTTCATTCAAACTGCACATTAGATCTACCTCCAGCTTATACAAAAGACGATATACCTCTAGATCGAGATCGAATACCTACCTGTGAAACAGCCAATGAATGGGAGCACCTATCTGTCGTTTCTCCTGAACTGTCCCTGCTGAAGGAGTTTGGAGTTAGACTGTTGATAGGCTACGATTGTCCCGAAGCCTTGATACCACGAAAGGTAATCACAGCAGGAAAAGGTGAACCCTATGCTGTTCAAACTGATCTAGGATGGGGTGTTGTTGGAGGAAAACAGTAGATCGCAAACTCAAGACAGGTGACAGGATTATGTCATCGAATATCTGTCCAAGAGTTACCAACTGTAAGTCCAGCGAAAGTAATCAAGATCCTTGAATCCGACTTTACAGATATAAGTTCTAAGGAAAAGAGTGTATCCCAAGAAGACATAAAGTTCGTACACACTCTAAAAGAAAATATTCAACAAAATCAACAAGGTCATCTTGAAATGCCCTTACCTTTTAGAGAACGAGCTCGTCTGCCAAATAACAAAAATCTTGCCCTAGCAAGATTGAAATGTTTGAAGACTAAAATGGGAAGAGATCCCAAATTCAAGCATGAATTTTTGAAATTCATGGAAGGCATCCTTGAAGAAGGACAACCAGAGAAAGTTAATAACAAACCTAAAGAAGAAGTGTGGTACATCCCATATCAAGGTGTCTACCACTCAAAGAAACCAGATAAGATTAAAGTAATATTTGATTGCTCAGCAAAGTACAATGGTGTTGCATTGAATGATCATCTACTAAAAGGACCAGATCTTATAAACACTCTGCCTGGAGTACTCTGTAGATTCAGAAAGTATCCCGTAGCGGTCATGTGTGACGTTGTAAAGATGTTCCACCAGTTTCATGTGAAAAATGAAGATAGAGACTTCCTGAGGTTTCTATGGTGGGAGGATGGAGATACAGATACAGAGCCAGCAGAATACAGAATGAAAGTACACTTTTTTGGAGCAGCATCATCTCCAGGTTGCGCCAATTATGGTATGAAGTACCTAGCTAATCAGAATGAAAAGGATTGCCCATCAGCAGCAAATTTTATTAAGAAAAACTTTTATATAGATCGTAGTCTTATAAGTCTAGAGTCCACAGAATCTGCATTCAAACAAGTGAAACAAAGCCAAGAGTTATGGCCAAGAGGAAACCTGCGCCTTCACAAATTCATCTCAAACAACAGAGAGGTACTGGAATCCATCAGTGACTGAACTTGCAGCAACGATGAAGAATGTAGATCTCAATTATGATCATCTTCCAGTTCAGAACATACTTGGATTGGGATGGAATGTAGAGAATGACAAGTTCTTTTTGAAGTATCTATTAAAGAGAAAGTTGCAACTAGACAATCCATTCTTTCCGTAGTGGCTTCTATATTTGATCCATTGGGATTCTTGGCCCCAGTAATCCTCAGAGCAAAAGAAATACTGCAAGAATTATGCAGACAGAAGTTGGGATCGGATGAGCCCATACCTGAAAATTTAAGGCCAAGGTGGGAGAGTTGGATAAGAGACTTGCAAAACTTGAGAGGATTTCGGTAACCCAGATGTTTTGTACCTCATGATTTCGGAAAGTACAAGAAAATAAAACTTCATAATTTTTCAGATGCCAGTAGTTATGGTTATGGTCAGTGCTTCTACATCAGAGTGATAGGAGAAGAAAAGATACACTGTGCCCTGGTTATGGTTAAGGCCAGAGTTGCACCTATCAGTATTCAGACAATACCAAGACTTGAACTGACAGCAGCTGTAGTTTCAGCATCAGTAAGTGGAATATTAATCACCAATATTTATGCAGATATCGATAATTAATATTCATAAATAGGAGGAGCCGTCTATTGATGACTCCGCCCATTTATACCTTTATATATTAATAACAACACAATACTTTCGCTATGCTTTACACTAATCACTACGCTAGCTGCATGCGCCTTACTAACTAACTATCGCCAATAACTACACGTTACACAGATAGTTACAAGTAACACAGTATTTATTACTAACAATACACTATGCACGCAATTCACTAACAATACAGCACTAAACATACAATCCTAAACTACACTACACATTCCCAATTCCACCCATCAACTAACTATACAGTTCACACATACAAGTATTAACAGCCCACCCTACCTTCACTAATTCTATCCCTAAGAGAACGACGAAGGGTTAACCGGTGGCACTGCAGGAGAGTATGCAGTCCACAGACACTAATACAATAATAGGGGTGAGATACAGTGGGGGTCATCAGGGCTATACAGCAATGCAAGGGTTAACACCCTGCAAGTGTACCAAGGGGATCAGGGACACGACAATTATATCCAGGGGAGTAGGGGGGTTTGGAACCAGGGGTTACCAGGGGTCAGGCAGTGTTTGGGTTAATGCAGAGGTTAATGCTCTGCAGGGACAGGACAGGGTTGTTCAGGCAGTGAAGGGGTTAACACATGGAAAGCAGAGGTTAATGCACTGCAGGGACAGGACAGGGTTGATGCCAAGCAGGGGATCAGGGTGGGGGTTAATGCTCTGCAGGGACTTGCAGGGGTGTTTGGGCAGGGCAGGGGGACAGGGAACTAAAGGGGTTATTGGGGCAGTGCTACTTAGCTATCCAGAGTTAGTAGACCGGCCTTCTCCAGGTGCCCGTCATGGAGCTGCTCTCTCCCATGTGTCTCTGATTCTAGTCCAGTTGCAAGAGAGCGCGCCTCTGCCCTGCTTGGGGCTTTATAGCCCAAAACCAGCCCCCCTCCTCCTTCCTCAGGGATGTGACATCATATTCTCTCTGTGACGTATGCCTGCACTCAGGACTGCCAGTTGGCCCCCTGAGGCTAGCAACACCACACACCCAGCCATGTCCCAAACATAAGTAACTAGGCTGATAAAATCAACAAATCAATTGATTTCTTAGCCTTTGAAGTCCCCAGCCATCTGGAGACATATCCACCCCACTGCAGGAACAGGCTAAACGCTGTCCCTCTGGGGGGCATTTAAGTATATATATGTAAATAGATACTTGGGGCGCATCTATATACACATATATACTCATTATAAACCTGGGGCATACATGGGCAGTTATAGGCCCATATATATATATATATATATATATATATATATATATATATATACCTGGGGGAGAGCCATGGCAGATACACACACATAGATGTATGCACTGCATACACACATCCCCATATATATATATATACATATATCTACATGAGAGGGACAGGAAATATATACTAACTATAAGGGGACACATATAAGGGGGGCACAGATCAACCAGGGACCACACATTTCCCACAGGGCCCAACATGAGCCCCTGTGGGCCACTAAGGGCAGATGTGCGTAGATGCTGGGCACATCCGCACACATCATCCTATGAAGTGACCATTAATGCATGCATATATATCATACACGCATGCACGTGTTTGCATGCATATATGTATATATATGCATGCGTCTCAACCCTTCCTCAACAATCCCCCTGTTGTCGGACTATATAATACGACAATATATTGGGGGAACGGGTTGAGATATATTTGCCCCCCTTCAACCCCATCTTTGGTGGAAGTTCAGGAAGAACTGTAGTGCACACTGATCTTTAGGTACTTAGACATCCCTAATCCAGCTTCCTCCGACCTGCCCTTCACCGTAACCTACTCCTCCGTCCACAGGATACACCGTCTTCTTCTTGACATCTTTAGGATACCACACACCCACAGTCTCTTTAACAGTCTTTTAGTGTCGGCCACCCCCACTTTGGAGTGACCACACCCCCACAGTCTCTCGGTAATTCTGCCGATCTTCAGGTATCTTCGTCCCCCCCCCAATTCTGGAGCGGGTTCACCCTTACAGTCTTTAACTGGCCTTTCTTTAACAGTCTCTTGGTGTCGGCCACCCCCACTTTGGAGTGACCACACCCCCACAGTCTCTCGGTAATTCTGCCGATCTTCAGGTATCTTCATCCCCCCCAATTCTGGAGCGGGTTCACCCTTACAGTCTTTAACTGGCCTTTCTTTAACAGTCTCTTGGTGTCGGCCACCCCCACTTTGGAGTGGCCACACCCCCACAGTCTCTCGGTAGTTCTGCAGATCTTCAGGTATGGCCCGCCTCCAAGGCATCTGGAGCGGGTTCACCCTCACAACCTCAGTCCCAACTTTCTTCTATCCAACGTCTGTTTCCATCTTGATGGGTGCGGTTCTCCCGTGGACAGATTAATAGGTCTTTACAAGGCAGGTCAAACTCTTAAGCGGTGATGTCATAGTACCTAAATTCTACTGCGGAGAACACCTCCGTCACACTACACATCCAGCCCTTCCCTTAAGAACTTCACCGTTCCAGGGTTCAAGGTGGCAAATGGCAAACAAAGGATGCCTGTCCCTATCGTGACCTAACCTTATCCCCATTCACACAAAATACATGTCACATCCCTCCCAACACCACCAAATTCCATTAAATGTGTGTACCCATAGAGACTCATGCAACCTGGCATAACTCTCTACACCTCCAAAGACACAGGTAGGTCACAGACCCCCGTGTCAATGGGAAACGATTATAGGATGCAAATGTGTACAGCCAAATTATAACTCACCGCAATGCGTTGGGCGAGTTTCCCTGAGTATAGGCTGTCACACATTTGTACCTAGAGTGTCTATGGGTACACAATCAACCAACAAACATAAACAATATATATACAATACGATGTGCTATGGGGTTTCAGGGTAGTACATGTTGTACGTCCCGAACCCTCATAGGAAACAAAGTGTCCATAAAATATTTGGCTACAGGACAAAGTTGAAGTTATGTCCTGAGCCTCCTCCTCCGGTTAGTTCTGTAAAGTTCTGTCTGGTTCTGGTGTATTTGGTCAATAAGTCCCTTGACCCTCCGATATGACGATGACCAGAACCAGAAGAAGTTTCACTGGGTGAAACAAATGATCGGAAAATAAGCTCTTCCACCTGAACGTCTCCAAGTCTTTCTCCAGAGCATGAGATAATGCTCCCGCTGGATTGTGGCACAGTCCTCCATCTCTAGAACACCTCTGAACAGAGGTCGCTTGGTTGCCAAAAACCAGTGGGATCCTCTGGAGCCTCACAAGAGTGTCAGGGGGGATAGCTGGTCTCTTCTGTGGCGTCATCTGGGTTTTTCCTCTGCTCCATATTAAATCACACCTATGGCAGAAGAAAATACCAGGCGCTCCCGGGGGAATTTCTCCCCTAACAGTGCAATTAAATGTGAAAATTCCTAGCACCAATACCTTTGACCCATGGGTAGAGAAAGGTATTGGGCTGCCCTTTATCTCACATGACCCCTCGTTATCCCAACACTGGTGTCTGAACACCCTCTATACATCCCTCTGCACCAACAGATAAGGATGGCCACCCTACTAGGTTAGGATAACTGGAGTTCTGTGGACAAAGCACCATCATGTTATTGATGGCACCGCATCCCTGTCCACTCATGTGTACCCAGGCTGATTTCCCCCTGTGATCCCGTCTTGTGGAGGCCCGCAGAACCAATGGCATAGGCATGCCCTGGCTCCCCAGGACCCCACAACACAAGAACACAGTCCACACTCCGCTGCCAAACACTCTGCGTCCAATCCCTGTCAGAGCTGTGCTACCTGCTCGGACTAGAATCAAGTGCGCAGCACAACATTACACCGATGTTGTCTGTCCGCCCCAGTCCCCAGCGCAACACAGCCCTACCGAAAACCTTGAGCAAAACAGTGTTATCCGTATCGATCTGAGACCCTGGTTGCCCAGAATAATATCACATCATCCTTTGTGTGCTGCATGGAGAAGGTCCTTATGCCTTCTCCCGACCAGCAGGATTTCCCGTGTGATATTATCTGCTCGCGAACCTATACGTTCTCGATCCACAGTATAACACTGTTCCACTCCAAGGGGACACAGAATGAAACAAAGACAGCAGACGGGACTTACAACACTACATAAATCAGCATGGTAGAACACATCCGTAGACAAGGACTACCACCATCAACATCAAGAAAAACTTACAAACAGATAACAAAAACACACAACATGGACATACACAGGGAACAAACGGTGTAACAAATAGTACAGGGGTGTCAAATGTTGCCTAGCCTAGCTTGGCCACTCTGACCCCTCAGCAGCTGGTGATGCTGCCGAGAGGTAACCCCGTTATGGCCAGGCTGACTAGACCCCACTGCACAATTTGTTACCTGGCTGATACTGTTGGACACGTTGCAATTACTTGCACAAGGGCAATTCCTTGCAATGTGTCCTTTGTTCCCACACCTGAAACACGTGACTTGGTTTCCTGTCCTGTGTGTTATGTTCCTATCTGTTTTGCAGTGTCTCGCTATGTGACCTAAGCCACCACATGCAAAACATCTGTAGTTTGCTCTGCATGGCCCAGGTCTATCTACACTGCAGCCGTGCTCCCTTCTCCTGAATTGTTCCATCCTCAGGGACGCACTCTTTTTCCCAAAGTCAGGGAAAAATCTCTGTTAGTCTGGACCGGCTTGGTCTGATGATTAGACCGGTCACAGACTACTCTCCCCCCTTGTGGCCCTGCACAGGGCAACGTTTTGGGAGATTCCGACCCTGGCTTTACAGAAAAAGAAAGGGCCGGCACCAACTTGGTGATAACCTGTTGCATGCCAGACATTAGCTAGGACCTTACAGCAACCTCAGCCTTCAATTTGGCTACCGTAACGTCAGTAGAGGCAGTCCGCTCCTTGAAGGCCTTGACCTCAGTATAAGACTGAGTCAACTTAGCCTCAATTTCCTCCTTCTGCCTCTGCAGCTCTACTAACTGTGACTCTATATTAGCCACCTGCGCATCTCGGTCAACAGTAGACTGCACATTCTCTGCCAGCTGTGCCTGCAATGTCGAAACCTGGTCCAAATTACTGGTACAGCACTGGCAGTGAATGGCCGGAGGAATTGTCTCCGTTGACTGAGACACCAGCGCCACTTCCTTTGGCTTACAGATGCTAGCCTCAAACGTGTGAACGAGTTTGGCTAGCATCCGAAGCCGTTTGGTGGCCTTGTTCAAAACCGTCCGTTTGTTAACACATAGCTTGTTGTAACTACAAGCCTGTGCTAACAAATCGGACCACAGCATTTCTGCTGACTTGTATGTAGTGGGGAGGATGGGGTTAAATGTGCTGTGTTTGGCTAAGTGTTGGAGTGTGGAGAAGTTCATACTCACATTTTTCTGAGCCTCCATCTTCTTGTTGGTGCTGTACTTTCCCGTCCCTTGCAGCTGCTTGAAAGAAGTCCTTTTCTTCCGGATCGCTTCTTCCCGACCAGCTGGACTTTTATGTACCTCCAACGAAGATGGATCTCTTTCCGTGACGTATCCTTCTTCTCTTACACCAGCGACGGTGACCGTGTAAAGCAAATACAAAAATATTAATACACAGATAGATTATAGATTCTCTGCAAAAGATTTTGTTTTATTTCTGGTACTCTAAGGGAAGTATCGCTTCTCCTGTACGAATTATCGGGTCCTAGACGCTCAGACACTCCGCTGGCCGCGTCTCTCCTTGTCACGGAACCATGAACCAGACGTACAACAAGAGATAAGTGAAAATAAGAAGGCTTTATTGAAAATAAAGCTGTAAAGCAAAAGTCCAAACGGATGGTGAAACCGAAGCAGAGTCTTTGAGAGGCCAGGGGTCAGGAACCAGAAGGGTAGTCAGACGAAGCCAGGATCAGGAACCAGCAGGGTAGTCAGATGAAGCCAGGATCAGGAACCAGCAGGGTAGTCAGACGAAGCCAGGATCAGGAACCAGAAGCAGCAGCAGTCTTAGAAGCATGTGAACACAGGAGGACCAAGCAAGGAACTGAAGCCACAGACCTCCTATATATATGAGCTAGGCATCCAGCTCCTCCCAGTGGGAAGGAGGAGCCGCAGGGTGGAAGGCTACAAGAAACCCAGAAACCAAGATGGCCGCCAGCACATGTCAAACGAAGGAGAACAGCAAGAAGGTAAGACCATGACACTCCTGCCCGCTAATTCACAGTACCAGCGACCCTCAGCCTTAAGACCAAAAACAAATGCAAAATCCACGCAGTGGGCCTGGCTCGCCAATGTAAAGGGGGAATATTAATCACTAATATTTATGCAAATATCAATAATTAATATTCATAAATGGGAGGAGCCGTCTATTGATGACTCCGCCCATTTATACCTTTATATAATAATAACAATACTTTCGCTATGCTTTACACTGATAGCTACACTAGCTGCATGCGCCTTACTAACTAACTATCGCCAATAACTACACGTTACACAGATAGTTACAAGTAACACAGTATTTATTACTTACAATACACTACGCACGCAATACACTAACAATACAGCACTAAATATACAATCCTAAACTACGCTACACATTCCCAATTCCACCCATTAACTAACTATACAGTTCACACATACAAGTATTAACAGCCCACCCTACCTTCACTAATTCTATCCCTAAGAGAACGACGAAGGGTTAACCGGTGGCACTGCAGGAGAGTATGCAGTCCACAGACCCTAATACAATAATAGGGGTGAGATACAGTGGGGGTCATCAGGGCTATACAGCAATGCAAGGGTTAACACCCTTCAAGTGTACCAAGGGGATCAGGGACACGACAATTATTTCCAGGGGAGTAGGGGGGTTTGGAACCAGGGGTGTGGGGGTTAATCAGGGGAGGTGGTGTAGGGATAGGGGTTTGGACTCAGGGGTTACCAGGGGTCAGGCAGTGTAGGGGTTAATGCAGAGGTTATGCCAAGCAGGGGATCAGGGAAGGAGTTAATGCTCTGCAGGGACTTGCAGGGGTGTTTGGGCAGGGCAGGGGGACAGGGAACTAAAGGGGTTAATGGGGCAGTGCTACTTAGCCATCCAGAGTTAGTAGACCGGCCTTCTCCAGGTGCCCGTCATGGAGCTGCTCTCTCCCATGTGTCTCTGATTCTAGTCCAGTTGCAAGAGAGCGCGCCTCTGCCCTGCTTGGGGCTTTATAGCCCAAAACCAGCCCCCCTCCTCCTTCCTCAGGGATGTGACATCATAGTGTCACTGTGACGTATGCCTGCACTCAGGACTGCCAGTTGGCCCCCTGAGGCTAGCAACACCACACACCCAGCCATGTCCCAAACATAAGTAACTAGGCTGATAAAATCAACAAATCAATTGATTTCTTAGCCTTTGAAGTCCCCAGCCATCTGGAGACATATCCACCCCACTGCAGGAGCTGGCTAAACGCTGTCCCTCTGGGGGGCATTTAAGTATATATATGTAAATAGATACTTGGGGCGCATCTATATACACATATATACTCATTATAAACCTGGGTCTTACATGGGCAGTTATAGGCCCATATATATATATATATATATATATATACCTGGGGGAGAGCCATGGCAGATACACACACATAGATGTATGCACTGCATACACACATCCCCATATATATATATATACATATATCTACATGAGAGGGACAGGAAATATATACTAACTATAAGGGGACACATATAAGGGGGGCACAGATCAACCAGGGACCACACATTTCCCACAGGGCCCAACATGAGCCCCTGTGGGCCACTAAGGGCAGATGTGCGTAGATGCTGGGCACATCCGCACACATCATCCTATGAAGTGACCATTAATGCATGCATATATATCATACACGCATGCACGTGTTTGCATGCATATATGTATATATATGCATGCGTCTCAACCCTTCCTCAACAGTAAGCAAGTTTCTGAGAGAAGAATTGGAATTTAAAAATAGATGAAGAATATTTTTGGACAGACTCACAAGTTGTCCTAGGATACATAAACAACAAAGATTCTATATCTTTGTCGCCAACAGAGTTGAGAAAATTCATGCTTCAAGAGGCCTGAATGTAACAGAATTGAAAAATTCTAACTGGTTCACCGGTCCAGAGTTCCTTTGGGAAAAGGAAATCACGCCCAGTAAAGGTTACACAGAATTGTCTATGGGTGATCCAGAAATAAAAGTTGTACAAACATTGAGCACCGCTGCCAAGTGTCAAGATGACATACTTGAAAGACTAGACAGATGTTCAAAATGGAATACAGTCATAAACATAGTAGCTCAAATTCAACGTTTGGCAAAGGTAATCAGAAAGAAAGAATTGTTGAATGTAGAGGAAAGACTGAAAGCTAAAAGAACAGTCATAAGACTCATTCAACAGAGATTCTACAGTGAAGAGTTGAAGAGACTTAGTCAAGAACTTAAAAGGCTTCCAAACAACCACCTATTGTACAAGCTTAATCTTGTTCTGCAGAATGGTATACTGAAGGTGGGAAATGCATCGTTACCTAGCAGAGTGAAGCATCCAGCAATTCTACCCAAAAACTCTACCTTCACAAGATTGATTATTGATCACTACCACAACATATCCTTGCATCAAGGAAGAAGCTTTACCCAAAGCTGTTTGAGAGAAGGTGGTTACTGGATTGTGAAAGGAAGCAAAGTTATAGCAAAGTATATAAGTAAATGTGTAGTCTGCAGAAAGGCACGTAGACCTACAGAAGAACAAAGAATGGCAGATCTACCTGCAGATCGTGTAAACCCATCACCACTATTTCTCAATAGCGGAATGGATTGTTTTGGCCCATTCATCACCAAACAGAACCGCAAGGAGTACAAGAGATATGGACTAATATTTACATGTCTGAGCTCCAGAGCAATTCACCTGGAAATGTTAGAAGATATGTCAACTGACGCATTTATCAACGCCTTAAGATGTTTCATAGCCATTAGAGGTACCGTCAGAAGGCTTAGATCTGACCAAGGATCTAATTTTGTCGGAGCAAAGAATAAATTGAAGAAATCTCTAAAAGATGAAAGTATATCGATCAGGTCCCTATCGGTTTGTAAGATACCCCAGTACCTCCTGAGAATTTCAAATACTCTCGAGTGGGCTTTATCAAATGTCCCGATCACTCTTACTATTCTATCTTGTGGATTTTTCTTTTGGGGCCTCAGAAATTGATTCCTTTCCGTAGTCATGGAGTGTTTGAAAGCTTTTTTGAGTGTCTCATCAGGGTATCCTCTCCTCAGAAATCTGTTCCTAAGATCCCTAGATTGTGTCACAAAGGTGGGTGTGTCCGTACAGTTTCTTTTAACCCAAATATATTGGCCCTTTGGGATACCTTTATTCACCGGACTGGGGTAAAAACGATCCCAGTGTAAAAGGATGTTAGTGGCCGTGGGTTTCCTGAAGGTTTCTGTACATAGAACACCCTCCCTCTTTGAAATTCTTATATCCAAGAAAGAGATTTCTTTGTTGCTGATCTCACATGTAAACCGTAGTCCAATGGGGTTCTGATTCAAAGATGTAACAAATGACCTAAAGGACACCTCCGGACCATCCCACAATAAAAATATATCATCGATATATCTTCCCCAGAAGATAATGTGGGTGGTCCAGGGTTCCTCCCCGTGACTAGAGACCAGCCGGTCCTCCCCACCAGCCCAGGAGCAAATTTGCGTAGGTCGGTGCACAAGGGCTACCCATCGCGGTGCCCCTGAGCTGGTGGTAGAACACGAATTTAAATAGAAATTAATTATGGGTCAGGACAAATCTAAGGAGGAATAGAATGAAGGAGTTATGAGCCCTGCAGTGTATGCCCCTGGTTTCTAGGAAGGAAAGCACTGCTTTCATTCCCCATTTGTGTGGTATACTGCTGTAGAGAGCCTCAACATCTATGGAGGCCAAGAAGGTGCTCTCCTCTACAGCAGTATCCTGTATCTTTAACAGTAAATCAGTAGTATCCCTGATATAAGAGGGCAGTGAGGAGACAAAAGGTCTGAGAACTTTATCTATGTAAATACTGACGTTTTGGTCTTCCTTTTAGCGGATCTCTTCCCTTATGGATTTTGTGGATATTTTGGGGTCATAAATTTCAGTTCTTCAGAGGAGATCAGATTGTTTTCAAAGGCCCCGATAAGGATCCTGTTTAGTTCCTCTATAAAGATGTCTGAGGGGTCACCCTGTAGACAGTCATAACATTTTATATCGTTAAGGAGAGAGCCACACATTTTTTGCCCCCTCTTCTCTCTTCCCTTCCCTTAATTTTTAGGGGGGGTAGCGGCGGGAGGCAGGGGCGCAAGCATCATATGTTGGGGGGGCTGAGGGGGGAGAAGAGGTGGGGGGGGGAAGGAAAAGTGGGTTTGAAAAAAAAAAAAAAAAAGAGAGAGCCACACATCCCACTATAAAGGGAATGATCCATCATTACTATATTTCCCCCTTTGTCTGAGGGCTTTATAATAATGCTGTTATCCCTTTGCAGTCCGTTAAGGGCCTCCCTTTCTCCCCCTGTCAGAATCATTTCCTGGTCTCTATGTGGACGTATTTTTTCTATCTCTTGAGTCACCAACCTTAGTTGCAGAATTATCCCGAGGAGGGGGGCATCTTTTTACTTTTGGGACGTAGGTCCGTGAAGGGGCCCAAACCATCCTTTTTGGCTGGCCCTTTACTTAGGGATACTAGGATCCTCGCGTCTTCGAGGCAGTCCATTGGTATACCGAGTTTAGTACACTCTTACCTATCATTATTTTTGTAGAACTTATGGCATTTCAATTTAAGTATGAAAAGGCTTAAGTCTTTAATCCAAGAGAACGTATCAAAATTCACAGTAGGTACAAATGACAGTCCTTTGGAGAGGACCTGTAATTCATCAAATGTCAATGTCCTATTAGTGAGATTTATGATACATTTTTCGTCTACTTGCGCTTGTCCCTCAGATGATAGGGTGGATCCACTTGATCCTCCCATCCTTTCTAAAAAAAAAACACAGATGTTCCCCCCACAGCAGCAGCAACAGTATCCGATGAGGAGGAGGCATATCTCCTGCCACTTCTTTGCCATCTTCTTCCTCCCCTAGGCTGAAAACCACCTCTATTTCGTCCTCTATTAGATACCTTAGCCCTTATGAGCCTCTCTGTGTCAGAGGAGTCAATATCTGTGCTGGAGTCCTCAATACCTCTCTCTTCTGACTTCTCTTTTAGGAAGTCAAAGGCTTTTTTCTCCCTAAACGTAGTCAGGTCAGTGATGAACTGTCTATGTTTTCTTTCTTTTATCTGCGTTTTATAGCGTTCGACCGAGGTTTGTAAAGTGGCCTCTCTCCTATTAAAATCGGGGTCACCTTTCAATGTTAGTGCTAATTCTATTTGTTTATTCAACTTACTTCAGGTGTTACTGAGAATTTCTTTCTCCTCCTCTAATAATATTTTCATAAATCTGATCGAACTCTCAATACATTCTTTTTCCCATTTCTCCAATAAACATGGGAGCTAGATCTTAGGGCAGGGATTAGTCGGATCCTCAGACCCTTTGGTACGATTCTGTTTTTAATATAATTCTCCAATGTACGTGTCTCCCACCAAGATTTCAAATTTTCCTTGTAATCATCATACAGATCTTTAAATATTGTCTTTAATGATAAATGACCACTCTTTTCACGTATGCCTTCCTGCTCTGAAAAAAACCTCCTCCTCCTCCAACCAACTGTCAGTATTTATAGGTCCTTTTAGAAAGCCTGCCATACTAAATTACCATAAATTCGTCAACACACAAACCGCCTCAGCAGCATATAAAGTACAGAGAAGTATAAATCAGCATATTCCAGAACACCTTCCCATAAATCTAAAAAATAGCTTTTAGTGATCAATTTAAAAATATTCGCTCAGATCAAGCTCAGACCCCATGGGTCAAAACAACATAGATACAAAATGAAATACTTTATCTCAGATCCACAAATAGTTTTATCATACTTCCAGGGTTACTCACGGTTTGAGGATATAGCCCAGTGTTAGTTGTTTGACATTTGTAGGGAAATTGTATCCCAAAAAGGCCAAGGGTGAGCAAACAGCGTAATGAAGATATCATTGATGAATGTTCCAGGGCAACATAACATAAGGGTCAGAGATTAAACGGTTGATTATCCCTGTTTATCCCTATGTGTCCCTTACTATGCCTCAGCCCAAGGACACCCCTTGGTGGTAGGGGTTCCTTGTCCTCGTCCCTTATCTGTATGCCCCTATAAACCCTACTTTAGTAACAGCAAGTAAAAAATTATGCTGAGTATATGGATATCCCACTAAAGGACAACACGTATATGTGTATAAGGACAAATTCCCTATACATAAAGACAATTTCCAGGGCAGTTTCTGTGTATAGATAGCACCCACATGCACCGCCTTACCCGCAATTTCCTCTTTAGCAATCAGTTTGAGTTTCAGAAAGTGTGGGGGGGGGGGGAGGAATGGAAACATACAGTTGTGCAAACACCTCAAGATATACAGGGCATTCTCACACAGGTGCAGCCAAAGCATATTTCTATGGCTAGACAACTTAGACTCCAATGTGCACTCCTCATTTCTTTCAAAAGATGCACTACTCTGAATCCTGCTACTTTGTTACCAATTACTGATTCAGAAATGGGGGAGGGTAGCACAGGTAGCCTTTTGTCTGATTTAGCGGAAAATGCTCCTCATGATTGTATACAGTTGATGCAACAAGAAACTTCTGGATTTTCTCTTGAAAAACCTCTTGATAACCCTGATTTTGAGTGTTTTGTAGATGGAAGCAGGAATATGGGAGAGGATGGCCGGTTCCACACTGGATATGCAGTGGTCACACAACATGAGGTAGCCATTGCTGACCCCAATACATCCGCACATGTCTGCGCAGGAGGCAGAGCTGAAGGCACTCACTGAGGCGAATAAATTGGCTGAGGGGAAGAAGGTGAACATCTATACAGATTCAAGGTATGGTTTTGGTATTGCACATGACTATGGACCCATATGGCAGGCCAGAGACTTTCTAACCTCTGCAGGTCAGCCCATTAAAAACAAAGACTCTGTGCTTGAACTGATGAACTCTTTACTGTTGCCAGAAGAAGTTGCTATTGTAAAGGTAAAGGCTCACACAAGGTGTACCACGTTAGAGGTGAAAGGCAATGGCAGAGCTGACAAGGTGGCCAAACAAGCTGCTCTCCAGCCAATAAATGCTGATGCCACCCCGGTAAGAGCCTTAAAGCCTGTGGATATATATCTAAAGACATTTTAATTAAGTTGTTTGAACAGGCCCCACTTGAAGAGAAAAAACTGTGGACTAAACAAGGGGCTAGGCAAGATGACCAAGGAGTATGGAAAAACAAGGACAACATTTGTCTACCACGCTCTCTGTACCCAGCTATGGCTCAGGAGGCCCACGGGCCCACTCACCTATTGAAAGGTGCCATGGTAAATGTGGTTAATACAGGGTGGATTGCTCCAGGGTTTTTTCTGTGCACTGAATAACTCCGGTCAAGTGGTGAAGACTATATGCAACTACCAAAGGTATTAGTGTAAAAAAAATTTCTCGTGTGTGTCGATCTCTTTTCAGTTTGGCCGGAAGCCTTCCCAATAGCTGAAGCAAATGCCAAGAATACAGCAAAGAAACTGGTCAGTGAACTGATATGCAGGTATGGTGTTCCTGAAGTTATTGAGTCAGGTTACAGGTTCTCATTTCGCAGTTGAAGTGATGAGGTAGGTTATGCAAGCATTAGGGGTGATCCAAGCTTTCCGAGTTGAGCGCTTGAACGGATAAAAGGCCATGCGGGAGATCCAGAGGCCCTGGACAGAGTGCATACCTCTGGCTCTATATTCAGTAAGGACTACCCCAAACAAGAGGACAAGGTTGTCCCCATTTGAGATCCTGTTTGGAAGTGCCCCCAGGTTAGGGTTGTTCTTTCCCCAGCAGCTGCAGATGAATAATGACAGTCTGACCAGTTACATACGGGCCCTCACAAAAAGGCTAGAACACAAGCATAAACATGTGTTTGCTTCACTTGCAGAACCTAACTCAGTAGAAGGAACTCACAGCTTGCGGCCTGGAGACTGGGTGGTGAGAAAAAGGCATGTGAGAAAAGGACTAGTTCCAAGATTCAACGGTCCCTTTCAAGTACTGTTGAACACCCACACCGCTGTAAAGGTTGAAGGAAAACCCAACTGGATACACGCTTCTCACTGCAAGAAAATCTTGGAACCACAGGATGAAGGTCCTTCTGCTGACAGTGGCTCTTACCCTGAGTGTGTCAGCAGTGTCTCGTCCACTGAATGATGAATGGGACAATGCTTTGATACAGCACCATCAGGAATTATTGAAATTAAAAATTTGAGAAACTGTTGGATCTGTACTCACAGTCCTGTGAGTTCAGCCACTATACCCTATTTCGCTGTGCCCTCAGTTTTTCTGACTATCTACTATCTTTTTCACAGGGATGAAGCAGGTTAAGTCCAAACTAAAAACAGGGAGGTACCCTTACCAATTGCAGAATGGGCTGAGCACCCCTGGCTCATGGTAAACAGATCAGGGTCAACAGTTGATTATAGCTCTACCCCCTGGAATGAGAACATGTGGTGCAATGTGTCATGCTTTCCAAGTTGGACACACTGTTATTGTTTGCTCCTGCAACCTTTATAATACCCCAATCCGACATAGATATGTTTATTAATAAAGTTTGTAAGAAGGGGAAACAATATTGAGATTATTGAGAGTATCTGTGGTACTGTTCCCCCTGAAGGGAATCCTTAAGACAGAATAAGGTTAGCTTGTTCTGAAGTACCTGTCACGCCCTGCCCTGTGGGTGTTCTGAGGAGATCTGTCAGAATTGCTGCACGTGACTCGATCTGACTGTTTGTTTTGTTGTGGGTTTGAGCAGATTCCCACCTCCTCCCAGGTGTTATTCTTTAGGTAATTGGTGAGGCTATTTATTCCTCTGTCTCCCTATAGCCTTTGCGGGTTATAGTTCTGCCTTGTGTGAGCTCTGAAGTTTGGTGGATCGTCTGCTCCAGCTCATCTCTAGATAAGTCCTTTTCCCTTTTTCCTTCTGTGTCTGTTTTGAGTAGGCTTTTAGGGAGACGCTAACTCCTTCGGTTGTTTGAAGGAGCTGGGTGTCTCTTTCCCTCTTCCCTATAGCTTAGGGTTTGGTTCAGTGTGTTTTAGTCTTAGGTACGTGGGCATGTGCATGTCTACCACCGAGATATGCACATGGGGATAGCAGCTTAATGAAAGTGTTTTTGGGATTGCTAGGAGGTGACCCCTTTGTTCCCTAGCTTTTGGGCCTAGTCAGTTGTTTTGTTTGCTTTGCCGTGTTCTGTTTCCTTCCCTTATTTTACCTACCGTGACAGTACCTTTAGGCGGTAACATTTCACAGATTTCTCTAAATGGGGGAATTGTGAGAGATAGAACTCCATCTTGTATATACTATATCTATCTGAACCAGAGTTCAATTAGAGGTTAATGAAATGTTAGACAAGTGTCAGCTCTTTGCAGGCACGTGTTTGGGTGGGGGCTGGGGAATCAACTGACACCCCCCTTCCCTCTATTTTCAGAAATGATAGCTTCTGCTGCTCTAAGTTCACATCCTCTATTCTGATAAAGATGTTCAGTTTCTTCTGTCTTTGTAGTTTTATGTGACGCACGGCTGTTGGGCGTCTACCAATAATCATGGTATAAGATTGTCTGCTAATTTTCAATAAAGTAGATTACTGATTACAACCATTTTGTGTCTGTATCAGCCTTCTCTGTGCACATACGCTATTTGAATTCGGAACCCATAATCATAGACGCAGGGGCAATTGCCCTCACATCCGGTCCTGAACTCCCAGCACTGACCGGGTCGCATAGCATTTTATTGATTTAGCATTATAATACTGTCAGTGTTATTCAATACATTTCAGACCTCTAAGGGTAAATAACATCATATATCAATATAATGCTATGTGACCCAGTCAGTGTTTGGAGTTCTGTACGGGAGCTGTACGCATACTGCGAGACCAGAGCATGGAAGTCGCTCATCTAAAAGGGGCCTTTAAATAGTCCCTCAGTCTGGTTAAGTAGGTTACACAATCATGGGGAAGACGGCTGACTCAACAGTTGTCCAGAAGACAGTCATGGACACCCTTCACAAGGAGGGTAAGCTACAAAAATGTTGAATTGAAGGGAAAAGTGTGGTAGAAAAAAGTGCAAAAGCAACAGGAATAACCACAGCCTTAAAAGGATTGTCGATAAAAGGCCATTCAAGAATTTTGGGGAGATTCACAAGGAGTGGACTGCAGCTGGAATCAGTGTTTCAAGAGCCAACACACACATACATATTCAGTACATGGGCTACCACTGTCACATTCCTTGTGTCAAGCCACCGAACATCACAAGCGTCTTACTTGGGCTAAGAAGAAAAAGGACTTGACTGTTGCTCAGTTGTCCAAAGTCCTGCTTTCAGATCAAAGTAAATTTTGCATTTCATTTGGAAATCAAGGTCCCAGAGTCCGGAAATAGAGTGGAGAGGTTGCTTGAGGTCCAGTGCGAAGTTTCCACAGTCAGTGATGGTTTGGGGAGCCATGTCATCTGCTGGTGTTGGTCCACTATGTTATATCAAGTCCAAAGTCAGCGCAGCCATCTACCAGGAAATTTTAGAGCACTTCATGATTCCCTCTGCTGACAGGGTTTATGGAGATGCCCCCACTGCCAAAAGTACCAATACCTGGCCAGCAAACTCGTCTGACTTCCCCTTTGAGAATCTATGGGGTATTGTCAAGAGAAAGATGAGAGACACCAGACCCAACACTGCAGAGAGGCTGAAGGCCGCTTTCAAGGTAACCCGTCTTCTATAACACCTCAGCAGTGCCAAGTATTGAGTACATATACTGTAAATACTTTTCAGTAGGCCAAAACTTTTGTATTAAAAATCATTTTTTAATTTGTCTCATATAATATAAAAATTTTCTGAGATACTAACTTTTGGGTTTTCTTTCGCTGTAAGCCATAATCATCAATATTAGAAGAAATAAACACTTGAAATAGATCACACACATTGATACACAAGAACATAACATGGCCCAGTTAACCTCACCGATTTTTCAACAGTCCAAAGCACAATAAGTAAAGTTCATTTCAGACATATCTTTGATAGGTGTCCGGTTCATGGTTACATAGCTCAATCACCCTCAACCACAAGTCACTAAGGATAGTTTCCTGCAGAGAACATCCCTGCTGGATACAGACGCCGACCCCATTAAGAATAATGGGGTCTGGCGGGGATCTGGCCACATTCCGGCAGACAACACGGAAAATTGACCTGGCACAGACTGCTGCATGATGTTGTTTGTGTCCGGTCAATTCCCAGCATTGTCTCCAGAACAGCCTGCCGGAATTCACATCAGAAGTGTGAAACTAGCCTAACTGCTTGACGTGTACAAGCCAACAAACATTACTAGATGCCGAGTTTCTTCCTTGATGATGCTCTTTAAGACCCTTGCGAAGTATATACTTTGTATCATTCTGTATTATATCAATAAATAATCTTATACAAATAATGTATATAGAGATCTAAATTTATATTGAAAACACAATAAAACGTCCTCATAACTACATTCCCATATGCCTATACAAGGCCACTAGTAATAATTCCAATATAGGTCTACACCGTTATTAAAGGGAATAGGTCCCCACATACCTGCATATTAATTCAAATGACTAGATGTGAACTTGCCTGCTAATTCTAATGCACTTTGCCCCATCTCGATCTGTGTCCCTGTTGCAGTAATATTAATGTTTTTATTTTATGAAAATGACCTACCGTATCTGGGGCAATGAGGACGTCACCTTTGTACCTGGTTGCACCTAAAGCTCCTAGCCCTCTCCCTGCTGACCCCCCCACACCCCTGGTTTGAGTCTTAAGTCAGGTAGTGTTGACATAAACACCTGGCCCTGAACTCTTCCGCCTGCACATTCACCTCAGGGATCGGCATACGTGCAGTACAGGCCTAAAGCTTGGCGGCCAGAAGAAATCTGTACCGCGCTTGCGCTGATGGCATTCACTTCTTCAAGGTGCATAACCTCCTACTGGGGACCAGAAGGGACCAAAGAGAAGAGAGCTTGATGCTGGAGCTGGCACTGGTGACAGATGTGTCTTTTTATTTTTTAATCCCTGCACCTTGTCTGACAACGCTAAATGGGGTTCCTATTGTTGGAGTAAAATGTTAAGCCTAATAGTGCCCTTATCAACCTCACATGACTGCATTGTTCTTGGATCATTGGATCTAGAAATATATTATTTTTGGAAGTGCATCTAATACACAGTACACACAGAGGTATAAAAATTGGTGTGTGTATATAGAAAACGTATTGTAACATAGCTAATATTCTAATAATGCATTCTCCATTTAAAGACGACCTGTCACCTCTCCTGACATGTTTGCTTTAGTAACTACTTGCATCCCTCATGTAATTACATTTCTGTAGCATTTTTTCTTATATCTCTGTAATGTGCCATTCTTCTCTTATTCCTGCTAGATTTTTATGGTTAAAGGGAACCTGTCATCAACTATATTCTGACCTCACTGAGGGCAGCATAAAGTAGTGACAGACATGCTGATTTCAGCGGTGAGTGGTTGCCAAGAACCGGCATCATAATCATTGCAGCCCAGGCGTTGAAAAGAGTCAAATCTACCTGAGAAGAGTCATGGTTATTCATAATCTCCTGCACTCTCACCCATCTGCTGATGATTGTCAGTTCTCTCCTGGAGAGAAAGGGAGAAAACTAGGTAGAAGACTGTCAGTCATCAGCAGGTTGGCAGGAGAGCAGGAATTCATGAATAACCATGACTCTTCTCAGGTGGCCGTGAGTCTTTTCCAGGCCCAGTCTGGAATGATTGTGATGTTGGTTCTCGTCAACCACTTACTTTAAACTTATAAATGACAGATCACTGAAATCAACTCACCTGTCTCTACTTTATTCTGCTGTTAGAATAGATAGCATAAAGTTGATGACAGGTTCCCTTTAACCCCTTAAGTACTCAGCCCTATTTCACCTTAAGGACTTGGCCATTTTTTGCAAATCTGACCAGTGTCATTTTAAGTGCTGATAACGTTAAAACGCTTTGACTTACCCAGGCCGTTCTGAGATAGTTTTTTCGTCACATATTGTAGTTCATGACACTGCTAAAATTGGGTCAAAAAAGTTAATTTTCTTGCACAAAAAATACCAAATTTACAAAAAATTTGAAAAAATTAGCAAATTTCAAAGTTTCAGTTTCTCTACTTCTGTAATACATAGTAGTACCCCCAAAAATTGTGATGACTTTACATTCCCCATATGTCTACTTCATGTTAGTATCATTTTGGGAATGTCATTTTATTTTTTGGGGATGTTACATAGCTTAGAAGTTTAGAAGCAAATTTTGAAATTTTTCTGAAATTTTCCAAATCCCACTTTTTATGGACCAGTTCAGGTCTGAAGTCACTTTGTGAGGCTTACGTAATAGAAACCACCCAAAAATGACCCCATTTTAGAAACTACACCCCTCAAGGTATTCAAAACTGATTTTACAAACTTTGTTAACCCTTTAGGTCTTCCACAAGACTTCATGGCAAATGGACATAAAATTTAAGAATTTCGATTTTTTTTGAAAATTTTCCAATATAATCCATTTTTTCCAGGAACAAAGCAAGGGTTAACTGCCAAACAAAACTTAATATGGGTTGCCCTGATTCTGTAGTTTGCAAAAACACCCCATATGTGGTCCTAAACTACTGTTTGGCCAAACGGGAGGACATAGAAGGAGGGGAACGCCATATGGGTTTTGGAAGACAGATTTTGCAGGACTGGTTTTGTTTATACCATGTCCCATTTCAAGCCCCCCGTTGCAACCCTAGAATAGAAATTCCAAAAAAGTGACTCCATATAAAAAAGTACACCCCTCAAGGTATTCAAAACTGGGTTTACAAACTTTGTTAACCCTTTAGGTGTTCCACAAGAGTTAATGGCAGATGGAGAAACAATTTAGGAATTTCTATTTTTTAAAATTTTTTCCATTTTAACCCTTACCTAATTACTGGGAAAAATGGGTTAACAGCTAAACAAAACTTAATTTGGGTTGCCCTGATTCTGTAGTTTGCAGAAACACCCCATATGTGGTTGTAAAGAACTATTTGGCTAAACGGCAGGACATAGAAGAAGGGGAATGCCATATGGTTTTTGGAAGGCAGATTTTGCTGGACTGTTTTTTTTTACACCATGTACCCTTTCAAGCCCCCTGATGCACCCCTAGAGTAGAAACTCCATGAAAGTGACCCCATCTAGGAAACTACAGGATAAGGTGGTTGTTGTTTTGGGACTATTTTAGGGTAAATATGATTTTTGGTTGCTCTATAGTACACTTTTTTGAGGCAAGGTAACAAAAAATGTTAATTCTAAAATTGTTTCCACATTCGCTATTTAGTTTTGTGGAACACCTAAAGGGTTAACAAAGTTTGTAAAGTAACTTTTGAATACGTTGAGGGGTGTAGTTTCTTAGATGGGGTCACTTTTTTGGAGTTTCTAGTCTAGGCTACATCAGGGGGGCTTCTAATGGGACATGGTGTAAATAAATCAGTCCATCAAAATTTTCCTTCCACAATCCATATGGCGTTCCCTTTGTTCTATGCCCTGCCGTGTGGCTATATAGCCATTTACGACCACATATGGGGTGTTTCTGCAAACTACAGAATCAGGGCAATAAATATTTAGTTTTGTTTGGCTGTTAACCCTTGCTTTATTACAGGAAAAAAAGGATTCAAATGGAAATTTTGCCAAAAAATTGGTGTTTTGGCACCGTTTTTATTTTATATTTTTAACGCTGTTCATTTGAGGGGTTTGGTCAAATGTTATTTTTATAGGGCAGATTCTTACGGACGCGGCGATACCTAATATGTCTACATTTTAAAATGTATTTATATTTTACACTATATTATCATTTTAGGAACCCAAAAAAATTATTTTAGTATCTCCATAGCCTGGGAGCTACAGTTTTTTTTTTTTTTGGGCGACTATCTAATGTAGTGGCTCATTTTTTGCGGGATGAGATGGCGGTTACATTGGCACTAATTGGGGGTGCATATGGCATTTTGATCGCTCGCTATTACACTTTTTGTGATGTTAGGTGACAAAAAATTGCTTTTTTTTTTACACTTTTTTTTTTTTAACTTAACGCTGTTCATCCGGGGGGGTTGGGTAAATGTTATTTTTATAGAGAAGATTTTTACGGATGCGGCGATGCCCAATATGTATCGCTCTCAGACTTTGGAGACACTAAGCAGGCATCCTTAAACTGCGGCCCTCCAGATGTTGTAAAACTACAATTCCCACCATGCCCTGCTGATGGCTGTAGGTTGTCTGGGCGTGCTGGGAGTTATAGTTTTACAACATCTGGAGGGCCGCAGTTTGAGGATGCCTGCACTAAAACTAATATTTTTGGGGAAAAAAATTGTTTCCGTGTCTCCAAAGTCTGAGAGCCATAGTTTTTTATGTTCTCTAGGGGACTGTTGGGGATTATAAAAATTTAGTACTCCATGGAAGTGTGATACTCCCTGAAGCAATCGATAACGCAGAGGCCTGGATGATCGGGGCAAGTGTCACATTGAGTGGTGGTGTCCTTCCGTATCCCCCTCCTGTGACATACTTTGCACTTTTTTTGGGTTCGTCCCTTCTTTCCAGTATGGGGGACCACACCTGGAAAATGTTGGCCAGGGACGATCCGGGCGCCTCCAATTCCCGAGGTACTCCGGCCTGCTCTTTCCTGGTCTGAAAAGATCAGATCCTTGAGGACTGCCTCATAGAATTGGAGGAATGTCCCTGTGCTGCCAGCGCTTCGGGATAGTACAAAAGCGTTGTACAAGGCAACCTGTACCAAGTAGACCGCAACTTTTTTGTACCATTCTCGGGTTTTGCGCATTATATGGCTTGAGGACTTGATCAGAGAGATCAACTCCTCCCATATACCGATTGCAGTCGACGATACAATCGGGCTTGAGGACCGTTGCCGCGGTACCTCGCACAGGGACAGGGGTGATGCTGTTATCGTGGATTGTGAACAGTATAAGGACATCCCTCTTGTCCTTATACCTGACCAGCAGCAGGTTTCCACTGGTAAGGGCACGGGTCTCACCCCTAGGGATAGGTACCTGGAGGGGATAGGTAGGGAGGCCGCGTTGATTTTTCCGCACGGTCCCACAAGCAGACGTGGATCTGGCGGCAAGGGACATGAACAACGGAATGCTAGTATAAAAGTTATCCACGTACAAGTGGTAACCCTTATCTAGCAGTGGGTACATAAGGTCCCACACGAGTTTCCCGCTAACACCCAGAGTGGGGGGACATTCTAGAGGTTCAATACGGGAATCTCGCCCCTCGTACACACGAAATTTGTACGTTTTCCCTGAGGTACTCTCACAAATTTTGTAAATTTTCACGCTATACCTCGCCCACTTAGTGGGAATGTATTGGCGGAAACTGAGTCTCCCCTTGAACGCAACGAGAGACTCATCAACCGCGACCTCCCTTCCAGGTACGTAGGCCTGCGCAAATTTGGCCCCGAAGTGATCGATGACTGGCCGTATCTTATACAGACAGTCATGGGCAGGATCACCTCGGGGGGGACATGCTGCATTATCTGAATAATGCAGACATTTCCAGATGGCCTCAAACCAGGGGCGTGTCATGGCCATACTGTAGAGTGGGGTCTGGTAGAGGACGTCCCCACTCCAGTATTGCCTGACACTGGGCTGGGGGCAAGTGGCAGGGGTCTCACAGCTAGACAACAATAAATCAGATAAAGTGTTTTTTTTTTGTTTTTCCTAACTAACTTTTCTCTTCTATCCCTGCCTAACGGTGCCTCTCCCTCACTGACCCTAACCTACCTGGAGGGTGATGGGTGCAGGAGGGTGATGGGTGCCGACGGGGGGAATCGCAGGAGCTGGTGAGGACGGTGCTGGACGGTGCAGGTGCTGAAACAGGAAGAGGAGGGAAGAGAGGAGCGCCGGGAGTTTGAATCTCCCGCCTCTCTCTTCGCACCAATCAGCACCATGGACAGCAGCCATCAGCACCACGGCCAGCACCGCCTCTCCCAAATGCTCGGACTGTGATTAGTGGTGTGTAATCACACCACCGATCACAGTCCTTTTTCCGGTTCATAGGGTCACCGGAGACCCGAATGGACCGGAAACGCAGCAAACCGCAGGTTGTGACAGGTGTTGTGACAGGATGCCCGCTGAATGATTTCAGCGGACATCCTGCTGCGATTAACCTCTGCCGCGCCACAATCGCGTTTTAAAGTTAGGACGTACCGGTACGTCCTGAGTCCTTAAGGACTCGGCAAATGTTGCGTACCGGTACGTCCTAAGTCCCTAAGGGGTTAAAGGGCGGGTGGGTATTACCCGTTGGGAGTGTGTCCCTGCTCAGTCTGCCACTCGCAGCAGTGATTGGACAATGTCATGCTCTGCACGGACACACCACCAATGGGTGACTCCCATCTGTACCTTTATCCATAAACTTCTAGCAAGAATAGAAGAATAGCACAACACAGAGTCATAAGAATAAGTGTTCCAGAATTGTAATTTCATGTGGAATAAAAATATTTACTAAGACATGCCAGGAGAAGTGACGGGTCCTCTTTAAACTTCATCTTATCTATGACTGTATCATGAACTGTGGTCATCAGGTGGCCAATTAGTGAAAGGTTCTGACCCCTTTGTAGCATTCAATATAACATCAATGAAAAAAAAAATCATCATTTGAGAAAAGTTTTATTTCCATGAACAATTAGCTGAAAACATATTAAGGTTTATGGAGACGATGGCTTTAGATGTTGTGTGTTTGCCCCAGTTATGAGTAAAGAAGAATCTCCAGGTGAAAGAAGGAGAACAAGATATCTGCTGCACCGTGAAGGTTTCTCCAGCTGTCTGACAGAGGTTTTCCCACCAATAAGGCCTAATGCACACGACCGTGGTGTGTTTTGCGGTCCGCAAATCCGCAAAACACGGATGGCGGACCGTGCGCGTTCCGCAATTTGCGGAACGGCACGGACAGCCTTCAATATAAATGCCTATTCTTGTCTGCAAAGAGCGGACAAGAATAGGACATGTTATATTTTTTTAGCGGGGCCACGGAACGGAGCAACGGATGCGGACAGCACACGGAGTGCTGTCCGCATCTTTTGCGGCCCCATTGAAGTGAATGGGTCCGCATCCGAGCCGCCAAAACGGCCCCTATGCGGACCCAAACAACGGCCGTGTGCATGAGGCCTAAGGGTCCATTCACACGTCCGTAAGTGTTTAGCGGATCCGCAAAACACGGACACCTGCAATGTGCGATCCGCACATCACAGACACTATAATAGAAAATGCCTTTTCTGGTCCGCAATTGCGGACAAGAATAGGACATGTTCTATTTTTTCCAGGAACGAAATTGCGGATCCCGAAAAAACGGATGGATCCCGAAAAAACTGATGCAGATCCCAAAAATGCGGATGCGGATCCAGGAAATGTGGATTTGCATTGAAAGTGAATGGGTCCGCAAATTGCGGAACGAATGCGGACCCAAATTACGGACGTGTGAATGGACCCTAACACTGATAATGGATTAGATAGGCCATCAATGTCTGATGTTTGAAGGTTACAACCAGGACTTTGTGGTGTGTGAAAAAGTGCATTGACCTCTTTGGTTTCTTCACAAGTTCTGTGATAAATAGTAACATGTAACACATTTATATTAAGGTATTAGGCTGCTTTCATACAGTCAGTATTTGGTCAGTGTTTGATCAGTGATTTTCATCAGTGATTGTGAGGCAAAACCAGGTGCGGGTTAAAAACACAGAACAGGTGCAAATCTTTCCATTTTTACCTTATCTCTGAGCAGCCTCAACTCCTGTTTTTTAGCTCAGAATCACTGACGGGCATCACTCAACCAAACACTGACTGTAAAAGCGGCCTTACAATTCATACATAGTGGTAGATCAGAAGAGAAGCAGCTTCATGAAGAAGCCCACTGAGCCCTAGTGCTTTATGTAGCATCATGGCCATTACATTTCTTATAAGAGTATAGCTAGATTTAGACGATCCAATAATTATCCAGATTATCCTGTGAACGCTCGTTTCTGATAATTTGGCCATCTAAATGTGACGCTGATCACCTGATGAACGAGCAGAACACTTGTTTATCAGGTGATCCTGTCCTTCCTACAGGCACCGCCAATCATCTTTTCTGGGCAGAAGATCATGCTATCTAAATAGCGATCTGCTGCCCAGAAATAATGGTTCTGAATGAGGAGGAGCGATGGCAATACTGATCCCTCGTCCTCATACTGTGAAGGAGATCACTGAATGTAAAGGTTGTGGTCTCCTTCACTGAGTGAGCAGCCAATTGTTGGGAAGGAACTCTTCATTCCCAACAATCGGCCACTGCGTCGGCCCGTCTAAACACGCCTTATGGTCCTAATGGTCAACCCTGCACCGATCAGTCATTCACTGCATATCTAATCAGGATAATGAAAATGTATTGTGGAACTGATAAGTCTAATGCAGAAAAAGCTTAAAGGGGTTGTCTGGGTTCAGAGCTGAACCCGGACATATCTCCATTTTCACCCAGGCAGCCCCCCTGACTTGAGCATCAGAGTAGTTCATGCTCCGATGCTCTCCTTTGCCCTGCGCTAAATCATGCAGGGCAAAGGCATTTTTTGGAGATCCGGTGACGTACCGGGCTCTCCATGGGGCTACCAGGAAGCCCGGTGATGTCACGGCACTTCTCAGGAAACCCCAGTGATAATGGATCTGCTAATGCCAGGGAATCACTAGGAAGACAACACATTTCTCTACTACTGGACAAAACTGCCTCCACAAGGATCATCTCATTCATTCATCTCCCAAACTGTCTTAAATTAATTTCCAGCAACTTTGCTTATCATCAAACCCCATAAGAAATATGCCAACCCAGAAATGCCAGTCCTGTTATATGAGCCCAATCTTCTGTTCTATAATATTTTATCAGTGGGAAATGATCCATGAATTTCTCTTCCCATCTACACCCTGGATGACACTCATGAGGTCTACACTACATTGTATGGGGCAGAGCAGGTACATAGGGCACCAACACAGCAGGTGCCAACTGAAGATTCCATGCACTGTCCTGAGGTCATGTGACTGGCACACGCTCAACTGCCACTCACTTTTCAACTGTCGTCTGCCACGTGTGGAAGAAGGTTGGATTGCTCTGCGCGATTTCTGGAGAATGACGTCCAGCGACCAAAAAGAAGAGGAGAAGAGGAGAGAAGAAGAGGAGAAGAGGAGAGAGGAAGAGGAGAAGATGAAGGGAGGAGAAGAAAAGAGGAAGAGAGAAGAAGACAGCCTGGAGAAGAACATCAAGAAGAAGAGGATTGGACCCAATGCCAGAGTGTTGGAGGATGAGGAGCCAAGAGCAGGTATCTGGGGCACTTCATTTGTAACTGCTTCAGGACCAAGGCAATTTGGGCAGCAAAATTTTAATTGTTTCAACTTCGCCTTTAAAGATCTGTTATTCATCGTCATAGCCACATGAGGGGTTGTTTTTTGTGGGTGAATTGTAATTTTAATTCCACCATTAAATTTTCCATATAATGTATTTAAAAAATGGTGGGAAAGAATTAGTAAAATGCAATTCTACCATTATTTATATATTTTTTTTATTTATAGCCAGGGGCCTTATTAATAGCCAGGGCCTCATAGCAAAAATTAGTATACCCCATCCCTTTTATGTGACACTCCCTGGCAGCACAGAATGAAAAACATAACCGCCCAGATTACTGATACGAAGAAGCGGAAGTAATTTGATTTTTTTTTATGGATTAAAAAAGTCGTACTCTGTCTCTCCCATTTTATTGGAACATGTGTTTAAAACATATGGTGCTTGTTCTGATCACCATATCTCTTATTGTATTTACAGCATTGGACTGAGAGAAATACACTGAGAAGTCTTCTGTTTCCCTTCACATAATATATTACAAAGCTGGCTGCCTACAACCACCACTAGGTGGAGCTCAGTGGATAGGAGTGTATACATTTACCATTGGCTGAAGTGGAAACTATAGTAATCTCTTTGCACTGAGCTCCCCCTAGTGGTGGCTGCAGGAAAATGCACTGTTTTCATGCCAGGAACAGACGGAGCATAATACATATAATACATATAATACATATAATAAAGACTTTGCACTCAAGTATGACCAAGTTGATGGATTTATTGGCACAATCCACTGGGAAATTTATAGATTTGTAAACGTTTTTGGTCCACACACCTTCCTCACACACGGATTGCAGCAGCAAAAGTGGAAGTGGAGAATGGAGAGCACAGCATGGAAAATGTGGAGTACCTCCTGGAATCGCTGTCAGCGGTCATACTTCAGTGCCAAGTCTTTATTCTCCATAAAACACTGCAATGCTGGCATTTTTAATTTTTTTTAATGGCTTGGCATTTTTTTTTTTTACTTTATTTGTTTACATATTAAGAAATCATAGAATTTTGAAATATTTAAACTTTTGCTTACATACGTTTCTTAGATCAGGTTGTTGACCCCTATCTGCCCAGTAATATGGTACGGCCCATGAATCAGTCCGTCCTGTGTAATGCATCTGTAACCTAACTGAAAACATGGCCTCAGTCACATCACCCCCCACTGACATTCAGTAAGCAGCAGTGTTACATGACATGTATGTGCTGGGTCTGCACACACATGGGATAACTACATAGGACTAATGGTGGAAACCATTGTGGATATTACAACTTCTTCACTGTGTGTGTTTCCATGGCTACATGTCTGTAGGGGATGTTCTTAGGTTGTTAATAAAGTTAACGTCTAAAAAAAATACAAACACAACATATACAGGGGAGACAGGGAGAGCAATGGCAGATGTGCTTCTACACAGACACTGACAGACATGATGAGATGCTGCTGCAGGCAGTAATACTGTATATACTGTATACATATGTGCGGTATCTCCATACACTACTGCTCACCTGTCAGATATCTGGACAGGACAGGCTTCAGGGTCACATGACTGACGCCATCTTTTTTTTCTTTAGAGGGAGGCTATTGTGCAGATATAATAAAGGTCTCCCTAGAGAATGTTAATAAATATATATTAAAACATTGTATGACTTTCTATTCTCTAAATTAAAAAATATAATTGTTAAAATAAGAATACCCCTTTAACCCCTCTTTGTGTAGATGAAGTATTACCAGAGGGTATTCTGCTCCATAAACTGGGTTTAAACTGAAACCTAAATTTTTTATTAATTTGTTTTTAAAACCAACCCCCAAATTAGAAGCCTGCATATTGCCTGCATATTCATAAAAAAAAAAATCTCCCAATCAGATTTAGATTATTTGCCAAGAAGCCATTCTGACGAATTCTAGACCTAATAACCATAGGTAATCTTGTTGCTGACTTTAACGGGTCCACACTACACATTTTGCGGACAAATATAGGACATGGATTATCTTGGAGCTTTACGCATCCGTATGTCCGTTCTTCACAAAGATAGACTATGTCCATAAAATGTAGACCATGGACCCATTGAAAACAATGGGTCTGCATATAAGATGCGGACAGCACATGGACCGCATCCATATTTTGCGGATCCGGGAGTTGTGGACCTTAAAATGGATGGAGTCGTGTGCATTTGTGCGTAGAATTCGTAAAAACATTCTAAACTTGCAAAGTATACCTCGTGCCCTCCTAACACCATAAATATACATTGCTGAGTGTGACGGGGTTAAAAGGCTCATGTTTGGAAGCCCCCAGTGTTTGCCCCTGAACTGTTCCTGTTATTAGTGCAGATTGTGCTCGTCTATAACTGTGACTTGGAGAACAGATTACATGTTATTAGTAGTCAGTGCAGAAGTCCAGGTCATTCAGGGGGTTCACTTACTTTTCCTGTAAACTATATATCACACACTTCAGATAAAATTCATTTTGCAGTGGAATACAGACTGGTCTCATATTCTCCACTTCTCTCATTACATTTCTTCCAAATAAACTAATATTGTGTAATATTCTTTTAACCCTTCAGGCCCCAGCACCGCTATAACACCCAGATCCGACCCCCAGCTTTCCATCAGCGGGTTTGACTTCCAACAGGTGCTGGGTGAGGGCGGCTTCGGCAAAGTGGTCTTGGCATCTGTCCGTGGCCGAAACACCTTCAAGGCCATAAAAATCATCATCAAAGAGGACAATGCAGAAGACCTACAGCGAGAGAGGCGGATACTCCTGGCGGCCAGAGACTGTCCATTCCTGTGTCATCTCTATGCCGCACTGCAGTCTCAGGTACGGAGGGGTCTCCCTGCTCCTCTCTCCATAACAGATGAAATATATGCTGTGTAACCGGGGATCACAGCTCTATATTCTGCTTTATACCACAGATAAATGATTATAAAATGTTTCCCTCAATATAATCTTGTGCTTTGTTATACAGGGCCATGCCTATTTCATCTTGGAGTATTTGTCCGGCGGCAGCCTGAAGGATCTGATTGATAACAACACGCTGAGCACCAAGATCGTGCGGTAACTGATCCTGAGATACATGGAAAATATAGGGATGAAGATGTCCTGAAGATCGGGGGGAAAAGGGGTTTTAAAAGGGGGAAGGGGTTTCTTAGTGTAAAACTTCCCCCCGATAACAGTAACTTTCTCAACTTCTTCATGTATTATATCATAACTTTTTTTACATTTATGGGTGATAATATTCATATACTGCTCACCATGGTCTAGAGCGGTTTAGTGGTTAATATCTAGTATCTGGCGGTCTATGGTGATACAGGTTTACTATACAGTCAGCAGTTATATTACAGATGATATTTCCCTTATAACACATACCGAATGAGTTCATGGCATTGATACTTAACACTCTCCTGTCTTCTTCAGGTTCTACACAGCAGAACTAATCTGTGGCATCCAGTTCCTCCACGGCCATGGCATCGCCCATCGGTAAGAGGAATGGTATTTCTATTGTCTCAGGGTAAAACTGATACCCATGGGCTATGTCTGATCCTGTAGTTCAGGTCTCCTTATTTTAATGGAAATAACAAAATTGAGATGGAATGTAATGGTATACAGTGGGGTAATAGACAACCGGATAACTAGCACCAAGAACCAAGAATGTAGCGCTAGATATCCCAGTATTAGCAGTGAATGGCAGCACGCATAACATCCACTGCACTAAATTACTTCAGGTGCCGGACTAAGGCTTAAATGAGGGCCGCTGTGTTTGACTGGTGTGCCAACAACCACCGACTCTCCTGCCACCGTCACGTATGGTATGAGCACATGGTGGTTGTTGGCACACCAGTCAAACACAGCGGCCCTCATTTATGCCTTAGGCCCCTTTCACACGAGCGAGTATTCCGCGCGGATGCGATGCGGAAGGTGAACGCATTGCATCCGCACTGAATACCGACCCATTCATTTCTATGGGGCTGTGCACACGAGCGGTGATTTTCACGCATCACTTTTGCGTTGCGTGAAAATCGCAGCATGCTCCTCTTTGTGCGTTTTTCACGTAACGCAGGCCCCATAGAAATGAATGGGGTTGCGTGAAAATCGCAAGCATCCGCAAGCAGATGCGGTGCGATTTTCACGCACGGTTGCTAGGAGACGATCGGGATGGAGACCCGATCATTATTATTTTCCCTTATAACATGGTTATAAGGGAAAATAATAGCATTCTGAATACAGAATGCAAAGTAAAATAGCACTGGAGGGGTTAAAAAAAAATAATAATAATTTAACTCACCTTAATCCACTTGCTCGCGTAGCCCGGCATCTCCTTGTGTCTCCTTTGTTGAAAGACCTGTGGTGAGCATTAACTATAGTTCAAGGACCTGGGATGACGTCACTCCGGTCATCACATGGTACGTCACATGATCTTTTACCAAGGTGAGTTAAAAAAAAATTTCTTTTTTTTTAACCCCTCCAGTGCTATTTTACTTTGCATTCTGTATTCAGAATGCTATTATTTTCCCTTATAACCATGTTATAAAGGAAAATAATACTATTTACAGAACACCGATCCCAAGCCCGAACTTCTGTGAAGAAGTTCGGGTTTGGGTACCAAACACGCACGATTTTTCACACGCGAGTTCAAAACGCATTACAATGTTTTGCACTCGCGCGGAAAAATCGCGGGTGTTCCCGCAACGCACCCACACATTTTTCCGCAACGCCCGTGTGAAAGAGGCCTTAGTCCAGCACTTGAAGTCATTTAGTGCAGTGGATGTTATGCGCGCTGCCATTCACTGCTAATACTGGGATATCTAGCGCTACATTCTTGGTGCTAGTTATCCGGTTGTCTATTACCCCACTTGGTTCAGACACATGCCCAGGTGGTGTCATGCCCCTTAGTGTTGGTGATTTTAGTTTGTAGAACCCACCTATCATACTACTGTCATGCACATACCCCTCTCTGAGCGGTGTCAGTAGTCTGTTAGGTCCCACAATTTAATGATTATTCATCGCTTCATTCAGCTGCTAGTTGCAGTGTGGGTAGATACCCCCTTTTTCATATTTGAACATTATAATAAAGATTTGTTATTTAGTTTTAGCGTCCCTCCTATACATATATTTCTCCTTATTTTAATGGGGCTAAGTGCCACTACCAGATGCAGCCATTCTGACACATGGGGGCATATTTACTAAGAGCAGCTTTTACACCGGTCTTAGCTTTCCCCTTGAGATGCCCTAGATTTGCACATCTATGGCAGTCTTTATGCCTGGTTAAAAACGTTTTGTTTTGTTTTTTGCCAACGTTTATGTCTGTTTCCAGGCGTAATTATTGGTATATTTGCTCCGTCTGGAGTTGTGACCCGGGCACGGACCCCGACACTCCCCTGCTCCGTCCCCGTCCTGCCTAACTGGCGAGCACGACGTAAAACCGACCACACGGAAAAATATTGTCGTGCGACCAGTTAAAAAGGGGACTTTTTTGACTAGAATGGTTGCAAGTCCCTAAGTAAATTTGCCCCAAGATCTTTTTTAATTTAATTTTTATTTGTATAATCCCTGTCCAGTGAAAGCTGATATCTGATCGGTCAGGTTCAGTAATGATCTCCACCAGTAAATAGCCATCACTGCCTAGATTATTATTACCGCTGTGTATTTTTATGATTAACATAATAGAAGACTTGGAGAAGTACTGATCCTGTTTCTTCTTTCTTTTATCTTAATTATTCTCTTTAGAGTATATTCACACATAAAAGATTATTGTGAATTTCTGTAAGAAATCTGCTGCATGTGAATATATCCTTACGGTGTGTGTCATCTGTCTGCATTTCTGACCTCCCTCCAGTCTATTCTAGTTCTCAGTGTCAACCTTAAATGAGCGTTGTAGTTATGGACAAAGACAAAACCCGAAATGTTCTTCTTTCGTTGCAGAGACATCAAGCCAGCCAACATCATGCTGGATACAGATGGTCACATTCGAATCATAGACCTGGGGCTGGCACAAGACGGCCTGACTGCGTCCAGTAAGATCTGTGGACGGGCAGGAACATACCGTTACATGGCCCCAGAGGTGCACCTGGGGAAATCTTACACTGTAGCAGTGGACTGGTGGAGCCTGGGGATAGTTGTGTCCAAAATGTCATCTGGACGTTACCCATTTTACAGTGGCCGCCAGAGGAAAAAGGTTTATGAGTCAATTACCACCGAGCAGCCAACATTTCCACCATGGCTGGATATAAACCTGAAAGATCTAATTAAAGCACTGCTACAGAAAGACCCAGAGAAGCGCTTGGGTGTGTCAGGAAACATCAGAGCCCACCTATTTTTCGAAACCATCTTTTGGGAGGAAATGGAGCTGAGGAGTGCAGAGCCTCCCTTTAGACCTCTCCATGTAAGTGAAGACTTACTGCATAAATACTTTAGTATTTTGCACATGATAAGTAGAACCAAAGTTAGAATTGTCCCCTTTAATTGAAATCTTATGCAAAAAATTGCAAGCAAGTAAAGATGTGGATGCTGTAGGTCAGGCATGCTCAACCTACGGCCCTCCAGATGTTGCAAAACTACATCTCCCAGCATGCCTGAACAGCCTACAGCTATCAGCTAACAGCAGGGCATCGTGGGAGTTGTAGTTTTACAACAGCTGGAGGGCCGCAGGTTGAGCATGCCTGCTGTAGGTGTTTGATGCCTGAGCTTTATTGTCCTGTATAAGTATATGCAGGTTGTATAGTGACATTTAGAAATACCTTACTGAACAGTAGTCGTTAACTGCTGCTTTTAATATATATAGGTCTCAATTTCATTATACAGACTCATAATCTTATGGCAGAAATATTTCTATTGGGGTTGAGGATATCCTACCCAGGTTTATGTGAATGTGAATGGTATATAGGGGGAAGGGAGAGGATAAAATTATATATATTTTTTATCTCTTTACACTTCTTTCTCTTTCAGCATGATCTAAAGAGGAGCCATCTGGAGTGGTCGGAAAATGAACCAGCTGTTCCCCCTGTGTCCGGCTTTTCCTTCCTGTCACCTAGCTGGACACTGTAGGTTGAACCCTTTCCTCCAGCCCAGAGACCTATGCCTCCTCTGCCCGCTGCTTGTGTACCAGACCTTGGCTTGCCCCGGACTATGCCTCTCTCTGCTGGTTTACTGCCATGAACATCATCATATTGCCGCCCCAGTCTCTTGGCTCTGATTCCTCTGATCTCTGGCTCATCCCCGAGGACTCTTCAAGATGCGGACTCCGTCTTCCAGCTAGGTCCGGTGAGCTCAGGATAAATATCAGCATTTCCTGGAGCTTCTACACCGGATATAGGTAAGTATATGGGCATTTGATCCAGGGAGTATTTTCCGACTGCCATATCTGGAGTCAGGAAGGAGTGTTTTTCCCCTTATATCAGGACAAATTGGCAGATGTCAAAGAAGGGGTTTTTTCTCACCTTCCTCTGGATCAACACAGCTGCCCTTCCCCACAAATTCACCCAGTCTAATTAAAAGTATTATTTGGCCAATATTTGGGGACACATTATTTTGTAATTGATTCTGGGACTTATCTGACTGCCATACGTGGAGTCGGGAAGGAATTTTTCCTCATTTGTGGCTGAATTAGCAGATGGCTCAATGAGGTTTTTTCGCCTTCCCCTGGATTATTAATAGCTGATCCAGGGAAAACGTCTGACTGCCCTAAGTGGAGTCGGGAAGGAATTTTTCACCCTTACACGGGGGTTTTTTCGCCTTCCTCTGAATCAATTAAAGTCAATGGACGTAACATATCCTTGACTTTGATATAGAAAAGACATCAGAACTAGTGTTGAGCGAAGCGAGCTTCGGATGCTACATCTGAAATCACTTCATTCAAAACTTCGGATTAATACTGTACAGAGATCCATCTCTGTATAGTATTAAAATGTGTAGGCTCCGATGAGCCAAAGTTGGTTATGCGTGAAGTCGTATGTGACTTCGTTGAATAACTTCGGTAGTTGATTTTTATAGTGGAAAACCACTTTAAAACATGAAACTGAACTCTGCTTCGGTTCTGACTAGTGCCTCAGAACCAAAGCCGTTTCAAGTTTTAATGTGGTTTTCCACTTTAAAAATAAACTACCGAAGTTTTTCAACGAAGTCACATACGACTTCGCGCATAACTAACTTCGATTCATCGGAGCCCATACATTTTAATACTGTATGGAAACAAATCTCTGTACAGTATTAATCTGAAGTTTTGAACGAAACGACTTCGGATATAGCATCTGAAGCTCGCTTCACTCAACGCTAATCAGATCATCTGTCCCCTCAAAAAGAAAAACATATCAAATCAATAAAATTCTCTATTTCCACCCCTATATCTTTGTGTACCTGGTTTTATTACCATTTTCTCTGTGCTGCTTATGGTTGTATTTCTTGGGTTTTCTGGTCTCATCATATGATAACAATTTAAGCTTCTGCTCTGTACCTTCTTTTAATAAAAGAGAACATAAGAATTTATGGGAAAGAAGATTAATATCCAATATTCATCTTTATTTATTAACTTTAAAACTGAGGTCATCGATAGACAAGATAATACAGACATCCATAGATTGAGCAGCACAAAGATCACACTTACTACTACAGATCACGCCATAGGCCACATTCAGATATAACCAAGATGTCCTAATTACCAGTGACTAGATCACATTTGTGTTGTCTTTAAAATGGAGACACAAGAACAAAGTGGAAGAAAAAATAACCCAAAACATCAATTATTCTTGCCTACCAGACACGGAGAGAAAGGGTCCATTCAGACGTCCCTAGAATGGGTCCGGATCCGTTCCGCAACGTTGCGAAATGGATCTGGACCCATTCATTCTCTATGAGGCCGGAAGTAATGCGAACAGCACACAGTGTGCTGTCCGCAACAGCATTTCCGGAGCGCAGCCCCGATCTTCCGGTACGTGGCTCCCGAAAAAAATAGAACATGTCCTATTCTTGTCCGCAATTGGACAAGAATAGGCAGTTCTATGGGGGTGCCAGCCGGGTGTATTGCGGTTCCGCAATACACTACGGACGTCTGAATGGACCCTAAACATCAGGACTTACCTATAGAATACACAGTAGCGAGGCACTGACACCTATAGACTCTATAATAACCATCTGTGTAGGGAAGTAAACTGCTGAGTAACGTCTGATGATTAGTAGAAATACAATTGCAAGTTTCCACCGGCTCCATTATTCTTTCAGAGGTTTGTTCACTTTGTAGACCAGGAGTGCACAACCTTGTTTGGTCTGGAGGTCGCATTGTCACATTTCTGTATTTGAAGGGGCTGCAAAAAAAAAACCATCTGTCAGCACTGGTTTGCATCGGTTTTGCTGATTATCGGTAGCATACCCCTGAATACATAGGGAGGTGTGCTGGCAATTATCCTACATCTTTTATCCTGATAAAATCAGAGGACAAACGAGTGATACAGGCCAGTTATCAGGAATGAGCATTCCTATGAACTCTGAGCGGCCCTCGTTGTCTGCATCTTCAGGTCCTGGCGCTGTTTACATCTAGCTATGGTCATAGTCACATGCGTCTCTCCAGCCGATGACTGTCTCCAGCAGTGATGTGGCTACAAGCAGCATTCCACCACTGAACCCAGTCATTGGCTTGAGCGGTGCATGTGACCATGCCCATCGCCAGATTAAAGACCATGGGGACCGCAAGATAGAGACAGCAGGGCGGTGTGGAGCAGGTAAGTGTGAATCGTCTGTTTCAGGGGCCATGCTGTAAGAACTTGTTAAAAAAATTTTTTTTACCGGAGAACCCCTTTAAGTGGAGACATTTCCTTCCATCTTGCCTCCTATTCATAAATGAGTACTTTCCTTCACTGCAGAGGACGGTGCTCACTGGTTATTACCGCCTCCTTCCCCCAGTCATAGGTTATATCTGTGTGACCAGTGCCCTGCAATAACTAGTTCAAATGGTTTTAACTTTTTTAATTGTTGGACTACCAAAATCATTTTTGCAACATTTCTTAACACAAAGGGCTTTTAAATAGATTTTCTATAGATTTTCTCTTTTTTAGTTTTATTTGGGGGAAAGTGCAAAACATTTCTAAAAAGCCTTTTTTTTTTTCAAACTATAGCTCCTTATTCTTTAAATAAGCAAAATGACACCAAAATAAATTAATAAAATTAGTTCCCCATTTCATGTCTGTCTTTTTGTTATATAAATTGTATAGTTTCATGTGAATGGGTGATAATGGCAATGGTTTTGGTTGATTTGGGCATTTTTGTTTATTTGTTTTTATATACTTATTTTATTATTTTTTACTTATTTTGTAACATATTTCTAGCACATAATATGTTCATAAAAAGACTTTTAGGAGAAAACAGACACTTTGTTTTATTTTGCACATTTTCCTTTTTTTCTTTTCTTTGTATTTTATTATATTTTTTATTTTATAATTTTTTACATTTCTTTATAATTGTTTTACTTATTTTGTTTATATTTTGCCACATAATTAGTCCCCCAAGAGCTTACCGAAAGACTTTTGGAGAACAAATAGACTTTTTTAAATTATTATTTTGCACTATTTCCACTGTTAGGCCTCATGCACACGACCGTTGTGTGCATCCGCGGCCGTTGTTCCGTTTCCCGTTTTTTTCCGCGGACCCATTGACTTTCAATGGGTCCGTGGAAAAATCTGAAAATGCACCGTTTGGCTTCCGCGTCCGTGATCCGTTTTTCCAGTCCGTGAAAAAAATAGGACCTGTTCTATTTTTTTGACAGACAACTCAAGTCAATGGGTCCGTGAAAAATCACGGATGCACACAAGATAGTCATCCGCGTCCGTGATCCGTGTCCGTGATCCGTGTCCGTTTTTCCTATAATTTTCAATGCAAACTTGACTTATTTTTTTTTTTCACTTTTCATGTCCGTGGATCCTCCAAAAATCAAGGAAGACCCATGGAAGAAAAAACGGTCACGGATCACGGAACAACGGAAATCCGTTTTGCGGACCGCAAAAAAAACCGGTCGTGTGCATGAGGCCTTACTGGGGAATCCAAAGTTACAGGATAAACCAGCCTCCTGTGGGGGCATTGCACAAGGCAGAGCTGATCAGGGTCTACTAAGACCCTGCATCTCTTCTCTGCTCTGGCCCAGAGACTCCCTAACTCCATAGCGCTCATTGAGTGCTCTTCACCTATCTAAGGAGAAGGCAGAAGTGGTAATAAGCCGCTTTTCCTCAGGTCCTCCGCTGTCACTGACACCCGGGGACCCGACTTGCTCCTCTAGAGTGCAGAAACTATCAGCTGTGTTTCTGTCCAGCAGGACATGGGCTGCAAACCTTGGCTCTGGTGGGCCGCAGGTTATGCACCCCTGTTATAGACTATGCCAGCTTCACACGCCCCAGGATGGCTTATTCACAACTAAGTGAATCATGAGCGTGTGCC